>NC_139707.1:51099358-51131858 GCF_964188405.1 Protomyctophum parallelum
CCTTTCCCAACACTGCATGTATAAATATGTATTTACCCTCTGGAAAACTATGACGTATTAACGCATGTATAAATATGTATTTACCCTCTGGAAAACTATGACGTATTAATGCATGTATAAATATGTATTTACCCTCTGGAAAACGATGACGTATTAATGCATGTATAAATATGTATTTACCCTCTGAAAACGATGACGTATTAATGCATGTATAAATATGTATTTATCCTCTGGAAAACTATGACGTATTAATGCATGTATAAATATGTATTTACCCTCTGGAAAACAATGACGTATTAATGCATGTATAAATATGTATTTATCCTCTGGAAAACTATGACGTATTAATGCATGTATAAATATGTATTACCCTCTGGAAAACTATGACGTATTTAATGCATGTATAAATATGTATTTACCCTCTGGAAAACTATGACGTATTAATGCATGTATAAATATGTATTTACCCTCTGGGAAACTATGACGTATTAATGCATGTATAAATATGTATTTACCCTCAGGAAAACTATGACGTATTAATGCATGTATAAATATGTATTACCCTCTGGAAAACTATGACGTATTACGCATGTATAAATATGTATTTACCCTCTGGAAAACTATGACGTATTAATGCATGTATAAATATGTATTTACCCTCTGGAAAACGATGACGTATTAATGCATGTATAAATATGTATTTACCCTCTGGAAAACGATGACGTATTAATGCATGTATAAATATGTATTTATCCTCTGGAAAACTATGACGTATTAATGCATGTATAAATATGTATTTACCCTCTGGAAAACAATGACGTATTAATGCATGTATAAATATGTATTTATCCTCTGGAAAACTATGACGTATTAATGCATGTATAAATATGTATTTACCCTCTGGAAAACTATGACGTATTAATGCATGTATAAATATGTATTTACCCTCTGGAAAACTATGACGTATTAATGCATGTATAAATATGTATTTACCCTCTGGGAAACTATGACGTATTAATGCATGTATAAATATGCATTTACCCTCAGGAAAACTATGACGTATTAATGCATGTATAAATATGTATTACCCTCTGGAAAACTATGACGTATTAATGCATGTATAAATATGTATTTACCCTCTGGAAAACTATGACGTATTAATGCATGTATAAATATGTATTTATCCTCTGGAAAACTATGACGTATTAATGCATGTATAAATATGTATTTACCCTCAGGAAAACTATGACATATTAATGCATGTATAAATATGTAATTATTAGGGGTGCACCGATGTGGAAATTCTTGGCCGATATCGACCATCGGGTGAAAGACAAGTTTTATTTATTTTATTAGGTATTTATTTACCTTGTGAGTCTGGTAAACTATGATGTATTGATGTATAAATCTGTATTTATTTACCTTGTGAGTCTGGTAAACTATGACGGCGTTCTCCGACATGGTTTCAACCACGTTGAAGTTTTCTATGGTGGCTAAAAAGACAACACTTTAAGTTAGACACAGTTTTCTATAACACTTAATGTAACATAAATATTCTATTTAAATGTTCTATCTCTATGTATGTGATGTATCACCATGTGTTGTTAGTTCTATCAGAATGGGTTAATCAGACCAGTGTGTGTCCAGTGGAAACCTCGTATGAATCTGATCTCAGGTCAGAATGGGTTAAGAGAGGCTGATAAAATGACTACATTGTGCATTATTATATAAAATGATGTGAAGAAGACGTACTCTCCCAGTCCATCCTGACCGACGTGTCCCAGAAGTAGTGACACACCTCGTGTCCCGTCACGCCTTTCACCGCATGGGTGGCTTTGAGAGGGTCCAACACGATGCCGTTCTCCTCCACCTCTCTCCTGTACACCTAAAGAATATTATAATATTTATATTACTGTACCTGGAATAACAGAATATTATTATAATATTATTTATAATATGACTGTACATGGGTGGCTTTGAGAGCCTAACAGAATATTATTATAATATGACTGTACATGGAATAACAGAATATTATAATATGACTGTACCTGGAATAACAGATTATAATATGACTGTACCTGGAATAACAGAATATTATAATATGACTGTACATGGAATAACAGAATATTATAATATGACTGTACCTGGAATAACAGAATATTATAATATGACTGTACCTGGAATAACAGAATATTATAATATGACTGTACCTGGAATAACATAATATTATAATATGACTGTACCTGGAATAACAGAATATTATAATATGACTGTACCTGGAATAACAGAATATTATAATATGACTGTACCTGGAATAACATAATATTATAATATGACTGTACCTGGAATAACAATATTATAATATGACTGTACCTGGAATAACAGAATATTACAATATTACTGTACCTGGAATAACAGAATATTATAATATTACTATACCTGGAATAACATAATATTATAATATGACTGTACCTGGAATAACAGAATATTATAATATGACTGTACCTGGAATAACAGAATATTATAATATGACTGTACCTGGAATAACAGAATATTATAATATTACTGTACCTGGAATAACAGAATATTATAATATTACTGTACCTGGAATAACAGAATATTATAATATGACTGTACCTGGAATAACAGAATATTATAATATTACTGTACCTGGAATAACAGAATATTATAATATTACTGTACCTGGAATAACAGAATATTATAATATGACTGTACCTGGAATAACAGAATATTATAATATGACTGTACCTGGAATAACAGAATATTACAATATTACTGTACCTGGAATAACAGAATATTATAATATTACTATACCTGGAATAACAGAATATTATAATATTACTGTACCTGGAATAACAATATTATAATATTACTGTACCTGGAATAACAGAATATTACAATATTACTGTACCTGGAATAACAGAATATTATAATATTACTATACCTGGAATAACATAATATTATAATATGACTGTACCTGGAATAACAGAATATTATAATATGACTGTACCTGGAATAACAGAATATTATAATATTACTGTACCTTGAATAACAGAATATTAATATTACTGTACCTGGAATAACAGAATATTATAATATTACTGTACCTGGAATAACAGAATATTATAATATTACTGTACCTGGAATAACAGAATATTATAATATGACTGTACCTGGAATAACAGAATATTATAATATTACTGTACCTGGAATAACAGAATATTATAATATGACTGTACCTGGAATAACAGAATATTATAATATGACTACATGGGGGAATAACCGCGACGAGAGATGAATTCTCCGTTGTGTTCTCTGAATGTGGACGACTGACTGACAGACTGGGTGACTACACTGTAACTGTAACTGTGTGTGTGGTGGTGTTTTAGCGCCCTCTGGTGGACGATTACCATCATCTCTCCCTCCTCTATCACCAGCTGTGTGTGTGTGTGTGTGTGTGTGTGTGTGTGTGTGCGCGCGTGCATTCTGTGTTTGGCGCCCCCCGGTGGTCGGTACCTTCATCTCTCCCTCCTCTATCACCAGCTGCCAGTTGGCGTCTCCGCCCACATCCTGGAGGGAGGTGTCATGTGACTCTGAACCATCTCCTCTACCTGAGAGAGAGAGAGAGAGAGAGAGAGAGAGAGAGAGAGAGAGAGAGAGAGAGAGAGAGAGAGAGAGAGAGAGAGATTACTCAGTGTGCAATATGACACGAGAGGCTGTTCTTTATTGTCATTATTGCACGCGTGGCACCGCAGGCGTGCATTAATGACCATGAAGGACACTCCTGACGTCTTGAGTGTAATATTGCAATTGTACAACAGTTACCCTTAAAACTAAGATAATCACTGCCTTGCATGGTTTCCGCCGCCATCAGTGTATGAATGGGTGAATTTATGCACAATCTATGTAAAGCGCCAAGAAACTAGCTAGCTCACACACACACACACACAGACAGTACCTGAGCGCTGAATCTGTGAACGTCATCTGAGGCACTGACTAGTTCAACAGAGGACAGAGAGGTCGAGAGACTATGAGTCTGAACACAGAGAGAGAGAGAGAGAGAGAGAGAGAGAGAGAGAGAGAGAGAGAGAGAGAGAGAGAGAAGAGAGAGAGAGAGAGAGAGAGAGAGAGAGAGAGAGAGAGAGAGAGAGAGAGAGAGAGGCAGAGAGAGACAGAGAGAGAGAGAGAGACAGAGAGAGACAGAGAGAGACAGAGAGACACACACACAGAGATGGAGAGAGGAAGAACAAGGGAGGAAAAAAGGAGAGAAAAAGAGGAAGTAAGAAATGAAAGAGTTCAGGACAGACACAGAAAGCCTCATTGGCCGCTGCAGTGCAATGCAGCGACCTCGTTGGCCGCTGCAGTGCAATGCAGCGACCTCATTGGCCGCTGCAGTGCGTATTTACCGTGGCAGAGAACCTGTGCGTGGCGATGGAAGAGTAAACGTCTCCAGAAGGAACCGACGACAGGCGAGGAGTCCTCACCTTCTCCGACTGACACTGAGGAACAATAACACATGTTACCATGGTTACCTCAGTAACCTCACTGTTACCATGGTTACCACACTGACTGACACTAGAGAATTAAATATACATGGTCATTATCTTCTCTGACTGACACTAGACAACAACAACAACAACTAGAAGTGCACTCTGTGGCGTGCCTACCTACGCATTGCACACTAGTAGGGATGCCGCCGATTAATGATTTTTCCGATTAATCATCGTAGTCTCCGAAATCGAATAATTAATTAATAGTTAAAATATAGTCTAATAAGTAAGGCTGCATGATATATCGAACATGTACCTTCATCAGAGTGGAGAATATAAGTATAAATCAAGTTGAGCTTCTCTGCCCCTCTCTCTAACAGACACAGTTAAAGGGTAAGACCACTTTTTTGAGGTTTGGTTGTGTAGTTACTTTGCCATGATGCAACTCCAAATGTGGACAAGAAATAAAAAATAACTGCTCCAGTGATTAGAAATTGATAATTCAAAATATGCTCCTCATTGACTTACATTGTAGCTAAAACAGCTCTCAAAGTCACTCTTTTAGTACGTAAACAAACACAAACAATGTTGATTCAGACAATATAGAGCATCACCAAAACTCATGTGGTTTTATTTTTTCATAAAAATGTTATCTTCCTGTTGATTTGTCCATTTTATTGGGAAGACTGGATCCGTGGATCCGCATCCAGATCTTCAAATAGTAAAATCAACAGGAATCTAACAGTTTTATGAAAAAATAAAACCACATGAGTTTTGGTGATGCTCTATATTGTCTGAATCAACTTTGTTTGTGTTTGTTTACGTACTAAAAGAGTAACTTTGAGAGCTGTTTTAGCTACAATGTAAGTCAATGAGGAGCATATTTTGAATTATCAATTTGAATCACTGGAGCAGTATTTTTTTTATTTCTTGTCCACATTTGGAGTTGCATCATGGCAAAGTAACTACACAACCCAAACCTCAAAAAAAGTGGTCTTACCCTTTAACGATCGCTTGTTAAGTGCCTGCCAGACAGCCAATCAGATGAAATGAAGGCAGGTGTAGAGTAGAGTGTAGACTAGTGAACTGAACATGTTCTCTTTATATCAAGTACTTCATACCAGCCCCTTATGAAACAACATGTTCTCTTCATATCAAGTACTTCATACCAGCCCCTTATGAAACAACATGTTCTCTTCATATCAAGTACTTCATACCAGCCCCTTATGAAACAACATGTTCTCTTTATATCAAGTACTTCATACCAGCCCCTTATGAAACTACATGTTCTCTTTATATCAAGTACTTCATACCAGCCCCTTATGAAACATGTTCTCTTTATATCAAGTACTTCATACCAGCCCCTTATGAAACTACTTCTCCCCAAATCCAAATGGATTTCATTTTCCATCCTGAATGGCACTGAGAAGATCTCCACAAAGGTTTACTCATCAAAACTGATTATAAAACTGTAACCATCAAAGCATGCACTCAACATATAATGGTTATGTGACCATGGCATGTGCATAATATATATATACATGTATGTATATATATATATATTTTTTTTTTTTCTCTTTTTCTTTGGGGGGGGTGGGTTTGATTAATCAATTATTAATCGGCAGAGCTGTCGACTATTCAATTTGGCTGATGGTCAATTTGTGGCATCCCTACACACTAGTACACCATGAATAAACCTACCCGTTGCACACTAGTACACCATGAATAAACCTACCCGTTGCACACTAAGTACACCATGAATGGTCTACTAGTGTGCGTGCAGAGCGCCACTACGTCGGCCGCTACGTCGGCCGCTACGTCGGCCGCTACGTCGGCCGCTACGAACTTTCCAAATCCCAGCCTCTCTGTATTAATAGTGATGTCATAGTGATGTCATGGTGAGGTCATACCTGCTCCTCTATCTTGTCCTGGCGGTCCAGAGCGGCCTCCACTGCGTCAAAGAACTCATCCTCGTTGATCAGGCTGTTGGGACCCTCCTGGAGAGACAGACAGGTAGGAGAGACAGACAGACAGACAGGTAGGAGAGACAGACAGGTAGGAGAGAGACAGACAGGTATTAGAGAGACAGACAGGTAGGAGAGACAGACAGGTAGGAGAGAGAGAGACAGGTAGGGAGAGACAGACAGGTAGGGAGAGAGACAGGTAGGGAGAGAGAGAGGTAGGGAGAGAGAGACAGACATGTAGGAGAGACAGACAGGTAGGAGAGAGACACAGGTAGGGAGACAGGTAGGGAGAGAGACAGACAGGTAGGATAGACAGACAGGCCCCAGACCGTTGATAAACAACAGAATGAGACCCAGACCGTTGATAAACGGGACCCCAGGGACCCCCCCCCCCCCCGCTCAGGGACCCCCCCCCTCCCCTCAGTAACCCCCCCCCCCTCCCCTCAGTAACCTCCCCCCCCCCCCCCCCCCCCCCCGAGGGACTCCCCCCCCCCCCCTCACCTCGTAGTCAGGTCCTCCGTACTGAGACTTCTTCTTCATGTCATTCAGAGCCGACTTGTAGGAATCCTCCACCCTGCGACGCTTCTCTAGTTCCTACACGCGCACACGCACGCACACACACACACACACACACACACACACACACACAGACGCACGCACACACACGCACGCACGCACACACACGCACGCATTATTAGACTTGTGAGCAGGGGTTATCTTTATACGTGTGCGAATATGTACGGTATACAGACAGATGACGTGCACGTGCGTGTGTGCGTGCACACCAGAACACGCGTGTGTGTGTGTGCGTGTCCTCCTGGGTCCATGAGCCCAGTTAACCCATTCTGACCTGAGATCAGATTCTATAAATGTCAGTCGTTCTTTGATTTTTCAAAAAAATAGCAGACCTACAAGCTCGGAGCGCACCACTCGGTGGCGCGCTATGAGCTTGTAGATCTGCTATTTTTCAATAGCTAAAGCATAACATGATGCCAACACCAAAATAAGTTCCCGTTCAGAATGGGTTAAAACAGTCTTATTGCGTCTTTTTTTCGTTAAAATGTCTTTTTTCTGCAAAACTTTCTGCTTTGCAGAAATAACTGTTCCAAAATAAAAGCCTCCTCACGGGTATTGTTTTCGTCGACTAAAACTAAGACGAAAAATGTTCGTCGACTACCTATTTTCACTGACGTAAACTACATGGAAACTAAGCTATGGTGACTAAAGCTAAGACTAAATATACCGACAATTTCGTCAACACATAAAAACTAGACTAAAATGTTAGGAAGGGACTAGTGGACAAGAGATCCAGTATAAGTCATTTTAGAAATTAGTTGCATGCTGAAAATAGCAGATCTACAAGTCAGTGTTGTTTTTGGCAGCAAATTTCTATTTTAGTTTTAGTCATTTAGTCTCTTGAATAGTTTTCACTTAGTTTTAGTCACATTTTAGTCACCTGGAATGTTCTAGTGTTTAGTCTAGTTTTAGTCGACTAAATGTCATACGATTTTAGTCGACTAAATCTACAGTTGATTTAGTCGACTAAAATGTGTTTTGACAGGCCTTGATGTCGTTGTAATGACAAATGACAAAATAGCAGATATACAATCTGCGTTGTGAGATTGTATACCTGCTATTTTCAGCATGCAACCCAGCATAAAACTGGATCTCTTCTCCACTAGTCCCTTCCTAACATTTTAGTCTAGTTTTTATTTGTTGACGAAATTGTCAGTATATTTAGTCTTAGTTTTAGTCATCATAGATTCGTTTTTATTTAGTTTTAGTCAGTGAAAAAAGGTAGTCGACGGACATTTTTCGTCTTAGTTTTAGTCGACGAAAACAACACTGCTTCTCACCATAAAAACAGGAAAAGCCCTTCTCACCATAAAAAAACAGGCCATTAAAAAGACTATTGGCACTTACAATAATTGGAAAGTTTGAATTGAGAGGGAGTGAAGATAGATTCTACCAGACATGGCAACCCTTCATTGAATATTCCAATAGGTGCACGCTAACCCGTCCTACACACAATAGATGGCACAATAGAAAATTCTTTATTTTATTTTTTCTCATAAAAAAAAAAAAAAAGAATGTCTGTAATTCACTGAACCCTCTAAGACCCAGCGTTGCTTTTTAGCAACAATTTTATTTAATTTAATTATTATTTTTTTCTTTTTTTCTGTTCTTTTTTCACCTAAACGTCATCAGTGATGTTCATTGCAATGCCATTTCAATGCCATTGGTCATGATATTAGCATATAAATACCCCCCCACAGAGGCTGAAATTCACACAAATTAAAAATGTCTGGACATTTTTTAACCTATGACTTTTGACCTTTACCCTAATAAAAGTAGGTAAAATAATTGTAATATATGTTTTTTTGTGATCATTAGAATGTCTAGAACATGTTTTATTCATTATTGTGAAAGATATCCCCAAAATGTAAATTATTAATTTATTATATTATTATATAATTATTATAATTCTCTACTGGTCTACTGGTACATCAAGCTGGTCTGCTGGTACAAAAAGCTGCCTCACGGCACGCTATATGCGGACACTAGGACCTGACCTGACCCTCTGGCTATACTTCCCAACGCTGGGGGTCAGGGGTCAAAGGTCAGGGCATTGGGGATATACTGTAGTACACATACATACAGTACAGTGGAATTAATTGTCATTGCAATTTCCACAGTTGGCTTGGTAAATGTGTGTGTGTGCGCGTGTGTGTGTGTGTGTGTGTGTGTGTGTGTGTGTGTGTGTGTGTGTGTGTGTGTGTGTGTGTGTGCGCACGCTTATGTGTATGTGTGCGCGCGAGTGTGTGTGTGTGTGTGTGTGTGTGTGCGTGGCTGGGTTTAATGGTGTTTACAACTGTCTAGTCTGAAGGAACAGTGGGTTCTCTTCATGAGGACAGAGCAGTCAGCTAGACAGACAGACATGAGGACAGAGCAGTCAGACAGACAGACAGACATGAGGACAGAGCAGTCAGACAGACAGACAGACATGAGGACAGAGCAGTCAGCTAGACAGACATGGTTCATGGTTCATAGTCATAACAGCATCTTAACCCCTTTTAACCCATTCTGACCTGAGATCAGATTCATACGAGGTTTCCACTGGACACACACTGGTCTGATGAACCCATTCTGACCTGAGATCAGATTCTAAAAATGTCAGTCGTTCTTCGAATTTTCAAAAATAGCAGACCTACAAGCTCGTACCTCTACGAGCTTGTAGGTCTGCTATTTTTTGAAAGAATCGTGAAAATGTGGCACAAACCTTTGAATATATATTCTTTCAGAGCGAATGTTTTTAAACTCAAATCTTTTGCTTCTGGGTATTTTCTTAATTATGATTTATTGTGTCATATTTTATATGTTTACATCTTATTACTATGTTAATCAGACCAGTGTGTGTCCTGTGGAAACCGTATGAATCTGATCTCAGGTCAGAATGGGTTAAAAAATACCTTGTAAATCTTCTTGTATATTGGAGCACAGGACTGCCAGTGATGTCATATCAATATTTGCGTGTGTATTAATTCCACTATCAGCTGTCAGTCACCCATGACTCCAGATTGTCCAGAGTACCAAAAGGGAAATAAGGACAACAGGACAACAACTTTGCCTTTAAAGATGAGGATAAACATACTCTCTCTCCCAAGAGATAGAGGGCTGTATTTTATATATACATATATATATATATATATATATATATATATATATATATATATAGCATCACCAAAACTCATGTGGTTTTATTTTTTCATAAAAATCTTCCTGTTGATTTGTCCATTTTTATTGGGATAGAAAACCCGGACTGGATCCGTGGATCCGGATCCAGATCTTCAAATAGTAAAATCAACAGGAATCTAACATTTTTATGAAAAGATAAAACCACATGAGTTTTGGTGATGCTCTATATTGTCTGAATCAACATTGTTTGTGTTTGTTTACGTACTAAAAGAGTGACTTTGAGAGCTGTTTTATAGCTACAATGTAAGTCAATGAGGAGCATATTTTGAATTATCAATTTCTAATCACTGGAGCAGTAATGTTTTTATTTCTTGTCCACATTTGGAGTTGCATCATGGCAAAGTAACTACACAACCCAAACCTCAAAAAAAAGTGGTCTTACCCTTTAAGTTCCAGGTCTTATTCCCTATAACTTGAGTAAACTAAAGACCTGGAGGCGTGGATCAATGCCATTTGGCTATTCTGATTGGCCAAAGAGCATTGATCACGCCTCCAGGTCTTTAGTTTACTCAAGTTATAGGGAATAAGACCTGGTACTTAAGACACGCAAAATACAGCCCAAAGAGTTCATCAACAGAATCCTAATCACGGAACCCATTCTGACCTGAGATCAGATTCATACGAGGTTTCCACCGGACACACACTGGTCTGATTAACCCATTCTGACCTGAGATCAGATTCTAAAAATGTCAGTCGTTCTTCGATAATAAAAATAAATAGCAGACCTACAAGCTCGTAGCGCGCCACCGAGTGGCGCGCTATGAGCTTGTAGATCTGCTATTTTTCAATAGCTAAAGCATAACATGATGCTAACACCAAAATGGGTTCCCGTTCAGAATGGATTAAAGTAAAAAACAGGATTCAGGCGTTCGGACGCCCACGACAGCTTGATGACACCTTGCTTACTCTGATACGACCTTTGACCCTTTCAACCTATTGAAATGACTTGTGACGGCTGAATTCTGAATCTATGACGTGTTTTTTCAGTATATAATATGTTTGTGAAAAATTACGTGACTTTTCATTCAGAGCACTTATAGGAGAATTCTCTCTCCGCTATTCTTCACATTTTGTACACGCTCTGGATCTGAAGAAAAACTAAGCAAACTTAAGAAATACTTTAACACCATTCTGAACGGGAACCCATTTTGGTGTTAGCATCATGTCATGCTTTAGCTATTTAAAAATAGCAGATCTACAAGCTCATAGCGCGCCACCGAGTGGCGCGCTACGAGCTTGTAGGTCTGCTATTTTTTTCAAACGGTCAGGATTTAAGACATTTTTTTAATCTGATCTCAGGTCAGAATGCGTTAATCAGACCCAGTGTGTGTCCAGTGGAAACCTCGTATGAATCTGATCTCAGGTCAGAACTTGTGTCAAAATCCTTTCAGGTCTTTTGCACTACTCTAAGTTTCACTAGAGTTCCTACTTTTGGTAGGTTGAGGTTGAGGTATATCTGGTCTTTTATGGCTATTTTTAATAGCAGTGTTGTTTTTGGCAGCTAATTTCTATTTTAGTTTAGTCATAGTCTTTGGACTGAAACTTAATTTAGTTTTAGTCACATTTTAGTCACCTGGAATGTCTTAGTGTTAGTCTAGTTTTAGTCGACTAAAGGTCATAAGATTTTAGTCGACTAAATCTACAGGTGATTTAGTCGACTAAAATGTATTCTGGCGGGTCTTGATGCCGTCGTAATGACTGTTTTTACACTTGCTGCGACGCGACGCGTTGTGAGCTTTTAGATCAGCTATTTTCAGCATGCAACCAAGTGTAAAATTTACTTATAGTGGATCTCTTGTCCACTAGTCCCTTCCTGACATTTTAGTCAAGTTTTTATTTGTTGACGAAATTGTTAGTATATTTAGTCTTAGTTTTAGTCATCGTAGCTTAGTTTTCATTTAGTTTCCATTTGTTTTCGTCAGTGAAAATAGGTAGTCGACGAACATTTTTCGTCTTAGTTTTAGTCGACGAAAACAACACTGTTTAATAGCCTCACTCAGACTTCTTATCCGTCAGGGGGGGGGGGGGGGGGTGGGGGTCCCTGGAACAACATATTTTCAGATGGGGGGTCGGCGGCCAAATACAGATAATTCTGGGGGTCCTTGATTGACAGTTGACATGAAATAGGTTCACCGTTAGAATCACTGATGCACAGAGACATAGCGTTTTCAGAAAACGGTCAGGATTCAGAACAGTGTTGTTTTTGTCGACTAAAGCTAAGACGAAAAATGTTCGTCGACTACCTTTTTTCACTGACGAAAACTAAATGGAAACTAAATTAAAACTAAGCTATGATGACTAAAACTAAGACTAAATATATCGACAATTTCGTCATGAAATAAAAACGAGACTAAAATATTAGGAGGGGACTAGTGGACAAGAGATCCAGTATAAGTCATTTTACACTTGGTTGCAAGCTGAAAATAGCCGATCTACAAGCTCACAACGCGTCGCAGCGCGACGCGTTGTGAGCTTGTAGATCGGCTATTTTCAGCAAGTATAAAATCTGCCATTACGATGGCATCAAGGCCCGCCAAAACACATTTTAGTCGACTAAATCACCTGTAGATTTAGTCGACTAAAACTAGACTAACACTAATACATTCCAGGTGACTAAAATGTGACTAAAACTAAGTGAAAACTATTCAAGAGACTATGACTAAAACTAAAATAGAAATTTGCTGCCAAAAACAACACTGGTTCAGAATACATTTTGTAGAATCGTCCTCGGGGTCTAAATGGGTTTTAATGTGAATATCACAGTGATATCGGAGGTTTTATTATGAATATTATTATTAGTAGTAGTAGTAGTGTTATTATGATGCTGGTCTTATTGTTCTCAGAGGGATCCAGCTCAGGCTGTGTTTGAGGTATTATCAGTAGTAGATTCGGCACAAACGAGGGACTAAATCATTTTCGCTCCAACGCCACCAAAAATGTGGAACGCCCCCTACCAACAGTCATTAAGACATGTGAATCCCTTGACTCCTTCAAAACCGCTCTCAAAGGGCACCTACGGACGGCTGCAATTAGAAACTGACCCCTGTAAAATCTTCTTTTCCCTTTTTACCTCCTTTATGATGAATTCCTGTTCTGTTCTTTAACTACATAGAAGTGTCTATTTGTACGTCTCTAAATGTTTTGATGAATTGAACATGGTGGACGCTCTTGTAAACAAGTATAATAATGCTTAATCGGGTCGTCCACTCACAGTTAACAGTCTTTGTATTGAGTTTGTGCTTGAAATGTATACTGTAATTCTGCAAACTGTTAATAAATAAATCAATCAACAATTATCTTACTGTCCTCAGAGGGATCCAGCTCTGGGTGAGGTATTATCAGTAGTATTAGTAGTAATATTATTAGTAGTATCATCTTACTGTTCTCAGAGGGATCCAGCTCTGTCCGTTCAGACTGTGTTTAAGGTCTGCTCTGCACTGGAGAGACGGTTTCCAGAGGTTCCACCATGAAGCCGTCCGGCTCGACATCCTGACAGCCAACGCAACACAACGCAACGCAACGCGACGGGCGCGATAATAAACCCTACGCCGTGAAATCCTCGATGTGTTCCGCCCCCGGTCGGGTCACCAACCTAACCAGCGAACTGACCCTGACGTCAACACCGGCAGCAGCGTGTTCGAACTGACCCTAGTGACCCAAAATCTGACCCCAACTCTGACCCGAGTCTGACCCTAACGCTGGCCCTGACGCTGGCAGCAACGTGTTCCAACACCGAGCGCTCTCTAGTAATCATCCAGTAGTTTAGTATCCTGACAGCACAGTGTCCCGACTAGCATGCTAACTAACTGACTAACTAGTAACTAACTGACCAACTAAACTGACTAACTACCAAACTAACCCACCCTTAAGCCTTAAACCGCTCACTAAGCCGGCTAGCAGGAACTAAATAGTGTCGTCCGAGCTCTAAATGGTGTTTCCTTATAATGCCATTTCATACACAATTACACAGACACACATAAACACACACACACACACAGCCTAGCTTTACTCTGCGCTGGTAACCAACTGCAGCCATGTGAGAGCGCACACGCAAACACACACACAAACACACACACACACATGCGCGCATACACACACACACAGAGGGAGAGAGCAGGTGGTTCCAGGAGCAAGTCTTACTCAACTGAAACGTCTTCCCTGTTTTTTTCTATTCTCTGGCTTTAGGGTTGGGCCGCGCGTGCACGCACACACACACGCACACGCACACACACACACACACACACACACACACACACACACACACACAGAACTGGTTTTACAACATCAGCTGAGCAGAGGCGGGGAGGAATAGGCGTGTGTGTGTTTGTGTGTGTCTGTGTGTGTCTGTTGGTGTGCATGTGTGTGTGCGTGTGTGTGTGTGTGTGTGTGTGTGTGTATGTTTTCCACGAGGCCATGGCACCAGGCATTCCTCTACAGTGTGAACCAGGGTTGCCAGAATTTGCGAGAGAAATAAGCGACTACACTATTTTAGAAACAAGACCAAATAAACTACTACACTTTAGAAACAAGACCAAATAAACAACTACACTTTAGAAACAAGACCAAATAAACAACTACACTTTAGAAACAAGACCAAATAAACTACTACACTTTAGAAACAAGACCAAATAAACAACTACACTTTAGAAACAAGACCAAATAAACAACTACACTTTAGAAACAAGACCAAATAAACAACTACACTTTAGAAACAAGACCACATAAACAACTACACTTTAGAAACAAGACCAAATAAACAACTACACTTTAGAAACAAGACCAATAAACCGCAACCCGGAATTACCAATATTTACAAGCAACTTCATAGAGAACTTTACAGGAATAAAAGAGCCCAAAATCGCTCATTATAAGCAGACATGGCAACACTGGTCTGAACTCTACACGTGGAAGTTGGAGTTCCACTCATTGTGACGTCAGCACAGGGAGAACTGTGGGACTTGTAGTTCATGTGGGAGTTGTAGTTTATTCCACTCGCTGTGATGGTTGGAATGGCTTAGTGTTGACGACAGAGTACAGCATCTTGCAATAGGTCTGGACTACAATACCCAGATACCCATGTACCTGTCTAAATACTTCACTAAGATACCCATGTACCTGTCTAAATATTTCACTAAGATACCCATGTACCTGTCTAAATACTTCACTAAGATACCCATGTACCTGGCTAAATACTTCACTAAGATACCCATGTACCTGTCTAAATACTTCACTAAGATACCCATGTACCTGTCTAAATACTTCACTAAGATACCCATGTACCTGTCTAAATACTTCACTAAGATACCCATGTAACTGTCTAAATACTTCACTAAGATACCCATGTACCTGTCTAAATACTTCACTAAGATACCCATGTACCTGTCTAAATACTTCACTAAGATACCCATGTACCTGTCTAAATACTTCACTAAGATACCCATGTAACTGTCTAAATACTTCACTAAGATACCCATGTACCTGTCTAAATACTTCACTAAGATACCCATGTACCTGTCTAAATATTTCACTAAGATACCCATGTACCTGTCTAAATACTTCACTAAGATACCCATGTACCTGGCTAAATACTTCACTAAGATACCCATGTACCTGTCTAAATACTTCACTAAGATACCCATGTACCTGTCTAAATACTTCACTAAGATACCCATGTACCTGTCTAAATACTTCACTAAGATACCCATGTAACTGTCTAAATACTTCACTAAGATACCCATGTACCTGTCTAAATACTTCACTAAGATACCCATGTACCTGTCTAAATACTCCATTAAGATACCCATGTACTGTCTAAATACTTCACTAATATGCCCATGTACCTGTCTAAATACTTCACTAAGATACCCATGTACCTGTCTAAATACTTCACTGATACCCATGTACCTGTCTAAATACTTCACTAAGACACCCATGTACCTGTCTAAATACTTCACTAAGATACCCATGTACCTGTCTAAATACTTCACTAAGATGCCCATGTACGTGTCTAAATACTTCACTAAGATACCCATGTACCTGTCTAAATAGTTCACTAAGATACTCATGTACCTGTCTAAATAGTTCACTAAGATACCCATGTACCTGTCTAAATACTTCACTAAGATACCCATGTACCTGGCTAAATACTTCACTAAGATACCCATGTACCTGTCTAAATACTTCACTAAGATACCCATGTACCTGTCTAAATACTTCACTAAGATACCCATGTACCTGTCTAAATACTTCACTTAAATACCCATGTACCTGTCTAAACACTTCACTAAGATACCCATGTACCTGTCTAAATACTTCACTAAGATACCCATGTAACTGTCTAAATACTTCACTAAGATACCCATGTACCTGTCTAAATACTCCATTAAGATACCCATGTACTGTCTAAATACTCCATTAAGATACCCATGTACTGTCTAAATACTTCACTAAGATACCCATGTAACTGTCTAAATACTTCACTAAGATACCCATGTACCTGTCTAAATACTTCACTGAGATACCCATGTACCTGTCTAAATACTTCACTAAGATACCCATGTACCTGTCTAAATACTTCACTAAGATGCCCATGTACGTGTCTAAATACTTCACTAAGATACCCATGTACCTGTCTAAATAGTTCACTAAGATACTCATGTACCTGTCTAAATAGTTCACTAAGATACCCATGTACCTGTCTAAATACTTCACTAAGATATGTACCTGTCTAAATACTTCACTAAGATACCCATGTACCTGTCTAAATACTTCACTAAGATACCCATGCACCTGTCTAAATACTTCACTAAGATATGTACCTGTCTAAATACTTCAATAAGATACCCATGTACCTGTCTAAATACTTCACTAAAATACCCATGTACCTGTCTAAATACTTCACTGAGATACCCATGTACCTGTCTAAATACTTCACTAAGATACCCATGTACCTGTCTAAATACTTCACTAAGATACCCATGTACCTGTCTAAATACTTCACTAAGATACCCATGTACCTGTCTAAATACTTCACTAAGATATGTACCTGTCTAAATACTTCAATAAGATACCCATGTACCTGTCTAAATACTTCACTAAGATACCCATGTACCTGTCTAAATACTTCACTAAGATACCCATGTACCTGTCTAAATACTTCACTAAGATACCCATGTACCTGTCTAAATACTCCATTAAGATACCCATGTACTGTCTAAATACTTCACTAAGATACCCATGTACCTGTCTAAATACTTCACTAAGATACCCATGTACCTGTCTAAATACTTCACTGAGATACCCATGTACCTGTCTAAATACTTCACTAAGATACCCATGTAACTGTCTAAATAGTTCACTAAGATACTCATGTACCTGTCTAAATAGTTCACTAAGATACCCATGTACCTGTCTAAATACTTCACTAAGATACCCATGTACCTGTCTAAATACTTCACTAAGATACCCATGTACCTGTCTAAATACTTCACTAAGATACCCATGTACCGGTCTAAATACTTCACTAACATACCCATGTACCTGTCTAAATACTTCACTAAGATATGTACCTGTCTAAATACTTCACTAAGATACCCATGTACCTGTCTAAATACTTCACTAAGATACCCATGTACCTGTCTAAATACTTCACTAAGATATGTACCTGTCTAAATACTTCAATAAGATACCCATGTACCTGTCTAAATACTTCACTAAGATACCCATGTACCTGTCTAAATACTTCACTAAGATACCCATGTACCTGTCTAAATACTTCACTAAGATACCCATGTACCTGTCTAGATACTTCACTAAGATACCCATGTACCTGTCTAAATACTTCACTAAGATACCCATGTACCTGTCTAAATACTTCACTAAGATGCCCATGTACGTGTCTAAATACTTCACTAAGATACCCATGTACCTGTCTAAATACTTCACTAAGATACTCATGTACCTGTCTAAATAGTTCACTAAGATACCCATGTACCTGTCTAAATACTTCACTAAGATACCCATTCACCTGTCTAAATACTTCACTAAGATACCCATGTACCTGTCTAAATACTTCACTAAGATACCCATGTACCTGTCTAAATACTTCACTAAGATACCCATGTACCTGTCTAAATACTTCACTAAGATACCCATGTACCTGTCTAAATACTTCACTAAGATACCCATGTACCTGTCTAAATACTTCACTAAGATACCCATGTACCTGTCTAAATACTTCACTAAGATACCCATGTACCTGTCTAAATACTTCACTGAGATACCCATGTACCTGTCTAAATACTTCACTAAGATACCCATGTACCCGTCTAAATACTTCACTAAGATACCCATGTACCTGTCTAAATACTTCACTAAGATGCCCATGTACGTGTCTAAATACTTCACTAAGATATGCATGTACCTGTCTAAATAGTTCACTAAGATACCCATGTACCTGTCTAAATACTTCACTAATATACCCATGTACCTGTCTAAATACTTCACTAAGATACCCATGTACCTGTCTAAATACTTCACTAAGATACCCATGTACCCGTCTAAATACTTCACTAAGATACCCATGTACCTGTCTAAATACTTCACTAAGATATGTACCTGTCTAAATACTTCACTAAGATACCCATGTACCTGTCTAAATACTTCACTAAGATACCCATGTACCTGTCTAAATACTTCACTAAGATATGTACCTGTCTAAATACTTCAATAAGATACCCATGTACCTGTCTAAATACTTCACTAAGATACCCATGTGCCTGTCTAAATACTTCACTAAGATACCCATGTACCTGTCTAAATACTTCACTAAGATACCCATGTACCTGTCTAAATACTTCACTAAGATACCCATGTACCTGTCTAAATACTTCACTAAGATACCCATGTACCTGTCTAAATACTTCACTAAGATACCCATGTACCTGTCCAAATACTTCACTAAGATACCCATGTACCTGTCTAAATACTTCACTAAGATACCCATGTACCTGTCTAGATACTTCACTAAGATACCCATGTACCTGTCTAAATAATTCACTAAGATACCCATTTACCCGTCTAAATACTTCACTAAGATACCCATGTACCTGTCTAAATACTTCACTAAGATATGTACCTGTCTAAATACTTCACTAAGATACCCATGTACCTGTCTAAATACTTCACTAAGATACCCATGTTCCTGTCTAAATACTTCACTAAGATATGTACCTGTCTAAATACTTCAATAAGATACCCATGTACCTGTCCAAATACTTCACTAAGATACCCATGTACCTGTCTAAATACTTCACTAAGATACCCATGTACCTGTCTAGATACTTCACTAAGATACCCATGTACCTGTCTAAATAATTCACTAAGATATGTACCTGTCTAAATACTTCACTAAGATACCCATGTACCTGTCTAAATACTTCACTAAGATACCCATGTTCCTGTCTAAATACTTCACTAAGATATGTACCTGTCTAAATACTTCAATAAGATACCCATGTACCCGTCTAAATAATTCACTAAGATACCCATGTACCTGTCTAAATACTTCACTAAGATACCCATGTACCTGTCTAAATACTTCACTAAGATACCCATGTACCTGTCTAAATACTTCACTAAGATACCCATGTACCTGTCTAAATACTTCACTAAGATACCCATGTACCTGTCTAAATACTTCACTAAGATACCCATGTACCTGTCTAAATACTTCACTAAGATACCCATGTACCTGTCTAAATACTTCACTAAGATACCCATGTACCTGTCTAAATACTTCACTAAGCTACCCATGTACCTGTCTAAATACTTCACTAAGATACCCATGTACCTGTCTAAATACTTCATTAAGATACCCATGTACCTGTCTAAATACTTCACTAAGATACCCATGTACCTGTCTAAATACTTCACTAAGATACCCATGTACCTGTCTAAATACTTCATTAAGATACCCATGTACCTGTCTAAATACTTCACTAAGATACCCATGTACCTGTCTAAATACTTCACTAAGATACCCATGTACCTGTCTAAATACTTCACTAAGATACCCATGTACCTGTCTAAATACTTCACTAAGATACCCATGTACCTGTCTAAATACTTCACTAAGATACCCATGTACCTGTCTAAATACTTCATTAAGATACCCATGTACCTGTCTAAATACTTCACTAAGATACCCATGTACCTGTCTAAATACTTCATTAAGATACCCATGTACCTGTCTAAATACTTCACTAAGATACCCATGTACCTGTCTAAATACTTCATTAAGATACCCATGTACCTGTCTAAATACTTCACTAAGATACCCATGTACCTGTCTAAATACTCCATTAAGATACCCATGTACCTGTCTAAATACTTCACTAAGATACCCATGTACCTGTCTAAATACTTCACTAAGATACCCATGTACCTGTCTAAATACTTCACTAAGATACCCATGTACCTGTCTAAATACTTCATTAAGATACCCATGTACCTGTCTAAATACTTCACTAAGATACCCATGTACCTGTCTAAATACTCCATTAAGATACCCATGTACCTGTCTAAATACTTCACTAAGATACCCATGTACCTGTCTAAATACTTCACTAAGATACCAAGAAACAAAGCTTTTTCAGAAAACTGTCAGCATTTATTATTAGACATTGTGTAGAAGGTGTTCTCAGGTGTAAAATGGGTTAATGTGTGACTGTACTTCTGTGAGGTTAATATTTATGACTCATGACTATCCAGTCTGTAATCTTTAAGATTAAGAAGGTTTGGGTTGAGACGCGTTTGGAGCTGATTGTTGCTTTTTACAAGGAAGACACGTGCTTTCTGCCCACGACTGGAGTTACTGCCAGCCAGCTTATTGCACAAGGTGTGTGTGTGTGTGTGTGTGTGTGTGTGTGTGTGTGTGTGTGTGTGTGTGTGTGTATGTGTGTGTGTGTGTGTGTGTGCGCGTGCATTTGTGTGCGTGTTGATTTAGTCGACTAAAAACTAAGACGAAAAATGTTCGTCGACTACCTTTTTCCAGTGACGAAAACAAAAAGGAAACTTAAATGAAAACTAGGCCATGGTGACTAAAACTAAGACGACAATTTCGTCAACAGATAAAAACTAGACAAAAATGTTCCAAAGAGATCCAGTACAAGTCATTTTACACTTGGTTGCATGCTGAAAATAGAATGTGAGCTTGTAGATCGGCTATTTTCAGCTAGTGTAAAAACAGTCCTTACGACGGCATCAGTGCCCACCAAAACACATTTCAGTCGACTAAATCAACTGTAGATTTAGTCGACTAAAAACTCATGACATTCAGTCGACTAAAACTAGACTAAACACTAGAACATTCCAGGCGACTAAAATGTGACTAAAACTAAGTGGAAACTATTCAAGAGACTAATGACTAAAACTAAAATAGAAATTTGCTGCCAAAAACAACACTGGTGTGTGTGCGTGCTCTGTACTCTGTGCTCTGTGCGCGTGCTCTGTGCGTGTGCTCTGTGTGTGTGTGTGTGTGTGTGTGCGTGCGTGCGTACCTTGTCCAGCCTCCTCTGCCAGCTGTCCTCCCGTTTCACCATGATGTCGATGCAGTGGCTCAGAGTGGACAGGATGCCGGCCGTCGTCGCCTTGAACGTGATCGCCTCGCCTTTGAAGTCGATGCCGTTCGCCGCGCACCGAGGGCCGGCCGGCGCGCACACTGTGACACGCACACACACACACGCACGCACACACACACACACACGCACGCAAGCGCGCACATATGCGCAGAGCACGCACATATGCGCAGAGAATACTTTATTGGCAGTTAAAAAAAATGACATCCATTTAGAACACACCGTGTGAAATCATTCCCAAATGCATTTCTTCCTAATAGACTTTTCACAAAGCATTTATTTAACCCATTCTGACCTGAGATCAGATTCATACGAGGTTTCCACTGGACACACACTGGTCTGATTAACCCATTCTGACCTGAGATCAGATTCATACGAGGTTTCCACTGGACACATACTGGTCTGATTAACCCATTCTGACCTGAGATCAGATTCATACGAGGTTTCCACTGGACACACACTGGTCTGATTAACCCATTCTGACCTGAGATCAGATTCTAAAAAAATGTCAGTCGTTCTTCGATTTTTTTCAAAAATAGCAGACCTACAAGCTCGTAGCGCGCCACTCGGTGGCACGCTATGAGCTTGTAGATCTGCTATTTTTCAATAGCTAAAGCATGACATGATGCTAACACCAAAATGGGTGCCCGCCCAGAATGGGTTAAAGACCTTATAAGCGTCGTATACGAAGCCAACTCGAGTTGTTGTGACAAATCATGACAACAAACACAATATTTTGGACCAAAAACAAATAATTACAAAGAAGAAAAACAAGAATAACCCGACGTTTTCTTCTTCTTTCTAAATTATTTGTTCGGCCCGAAATATTGTGTATTTGTACGAGGCTTAAAAGGTCTCATTTCCTGGGCCCTGGTAGGGGGGAGGGGCTGGGCCCTGGTAGGGGGGAGGGACTGGGCCCTGGTAGGGGGGAGGGGCTGGGCCCTGGTAGGGGGGGGGGCTGGGCCCTGGTAGGGGGGAGGGGCTGGGCCCTGGTAGGGGGGAGGGGCTGGGCCCTGGTAGGGGGAGGGACTGGACCCTGGTAGGGGGGGACTGGGCCCTGGTAGGGGGGAGGGACTGGGCCCTGGTAGGGGGGAGGGACTGGGCCCTGGTAGGGGGAGGGACTGGGCCCTGGTAGGGGGGGACTGGGCCCTGGTAGGGGGGAGGGGCTGGGCCCTGGTAGGGGGAGGGACTGGGCCCTGGTAGGGGGCGGGACTGGGCCCTGGTAGGGGGAGGGACTGGGCCCTGGTAGGGGGAGGGACTGGGCCCTGGTAGGGGGAGGGACTGGGCCCTGGTAGGGGGCGGGACTGGGCCCTGGTAGGGGGAGGGACTGGGCCCTGGTAGGGGGCGGGACTGGGCCCTGGTAGGGGGAGGGACTGGGCCCTGGTAGGGGGAGGGACTGGGCCCTGGTAGGGGGAGGGACTGGGCCCTGGTAGGGGGAGGGGGGACTGGGCCCTGGTAGGGGGAGGGACTGCAACGCTATATACACAAAAAAGCAGAAGCTTGCTTCCATTGTGGTCTACGCACGGATTCACACACACACACACACACACACACACACACACACACACACACACACACACACACACACACACACACACACACACACACACACACACACACACACACACACACACACACACACACACACACACACACACACACACACACACCGTTGTTGTTGTGAAGACAGTCTGCTGCTCCGTCAGGACGGGTGGACGAAGCCAGGAAGTCCTCCTCATCCTCCTCCGCCACTAGGGGGAGACACCACAGGAACGCACATGGAGTTTAACACTGAGACCGCTTTTGTTAGTAGTAGCAGTAGCAGTAGCAGTGGCAGCGGCAGCGGCAGCGGTAGCGGTAGCGGCAGCAGTGGCAGTGGCAGCAGCAGGGTAGCGGTAGCAGTAGCAGCGGCAGCGGCAGTGGTAGCAGCGGCAGCGGTAGCAGTAGCAGTAGCAGTAGCAGTAGCAGTAGCAGTAGCAGTAGCAGTAGCAGTAGCAGTAGCAGTAGCAGCAGTAGTATTAGTAGGAGCCATTATGATGGTGCTATATTATTGGTTAGGGTTGGCATATTATTTTTGAACACTTGGTGGCGGGCTTTAGATTTGACAGCACTGGGTGTGTATTTTAGAGGGTCACTCAGGTGCACTAATCAGATCACATAGGACACAGGAGGGGATGGTGGGAGCACACCGTTTCTGACCAGCAGAACAGAGACACATTTCTACAATAACATCACTGGTATGTTCATGTTTTTATAATAACATCACTGGTATGTTCATGTTTCTACAATAACATCACTGGTATGTTCATGTTTCTACAATAACATCACTGGTATGTTCATGTTCATGATTTCAACTGCTCACTTCAGCTCAATAAAGACACCAGAACTGGATTCAAGACTGGACATCCATCTGTTATGTTTCTGTTAATACTCTGCGTAGGATCACTCCCAGCACCTGTGACGTAATGTGCAAATATATATATATTGGAAGGTGAAAGATTGCCGTTACAGTTATCACATTGTTTGCTACAGTTTTCTATTTTCTCAGGCTTGGTGGTGCTGAGCGATTAACATTGGACTTTTGAACTTTTTCGGGGCCCACAGCGAGGGGCCTCTTATAGCGAGAATCACACTGCATAAATCAAAAGAAAGCCTAACTTGTCCACTTCAATTTAAAAATCATGATTTTACCATTCTGGAGATATTGACCGTTTTCTAACACCTGCTTTTGCCTGCACGCTGCTCGCTTGAAAAAACAGCAGAGATATGGAAGGTTGAAGTTGACAGACATTGACAGAAAGATATAAAAATGAACACAAATAATATCATATACTGTACATACTACACACTGAATGAAATCCCTGAATGTCTACTTTTAGGAGGAAAATAAATACACATTGATCCCATGTATAGTTTGTCAGTAATTGGCTATTGAATGCAGCTTGCGCCCACCAGAGAGAACATTGCACTGCTCACTTCACAGGGGTGTGATTTTAATTATTATTACAGTATTAGTTTTTTTCTTATGAAAGCAGAGAGTCTTCTGTTTCATACGGTATATAGTATGTACATGTCGCTATAGGCCTTATTTTGTGAATAATAGTTCTTCAGGTCCATGCCTTCTCTGAAGTTCTCTCTGAAAAAGAGAATTTTAGACAAGGCATGGACCTGAACAACTAAATATTCACAAAATAAGGCCTATAGCGACATGTACATACTATATACCATATGAAACAGAAGATTCTGCTTTCATAAGAAAAAAACTAATACTGTAATAATAATAAAAATCACACCCCTGTGAAGTGAGCAGTGCAATGTTGCACTGCTCACTTCACAACATTGCACTGCTCACTTCACAGGGGTGTGATTTTTATTATTATTACAGTATTAGTTTTTATCTTATGAAAGCAGAGAGTCTTCTGTTTCATACGGTATATAGTATGTACATGTCGCTATAGGCCTTATTTTGTGAATAATAGTTGTTCAGGTCCATGCCTTCTCTGGGCATGGACCTGAACAACTGCATTCAATAGCCTACTGACAAACTGTACATGGGATCAATATGTATTTGTTTTCCTCCTAAAAGTAGACATTTAGGGCTTTCATTCAGTGTGTAGTATGTATATGATAATAATTTATTTATGTTTATTTTTATATCTGCCTGTCAATCTCTGTGACTTTAAACCTTTATAACTCGCTATGATGATAACTTCATGATGATGATTATGCGCACATATCTGATCATTGTCTCAATGGCAGTAACAGCTGGGGGCAACAAAAGTCTTGATCAGTACTGTAGGCTACCTTCCACCGATAGTTTCAGAACGATAGTATAACGGTGAGACGCGTTACTGGATCGGTGAGTTTAGTTGGTTGACATGTCTGGACACGTTTGGGCAAAGAAGCACGTATAGGAGAGATCAGCGATGGAAAAGAGCTTCATCCACGGCAGATAAGTAAGCCTGGGACCGAGGCTCAGGCTACATCCAAGGTATCAAAAGAGACGCTAAGCCCGGCTGTGATATAGAAAAAATGACTAACAACTCGATGGCTTCCGCAGTTTAGGATGAGACATGTGTATTCGTTATACATTACAAACGGGTCGATGACGTCCCAGACGCCTTCATTGCGGTCTTATCACTGCAATTATAATGAATAAAAAGGCTACAATCACACAACGGATAGCGATGGCTGCATTGGCTGGTGAAGACGCGATGGCGATGTCCAACAAAAGACATGTAAAGCAGCCAGTTAGTTGATCATGGCGGTCCCTCGATAATGTCATTCGTTTCGCGTATCTGTCCATGACTCCGTGTGTGTGTTGAAAACGTTATGAAATGCCGATCGTTGCAGATTATTCTTGGTTTATATACGGGCAGAGGGCAAATCGACACGGCTGCGTTATATCTTTTTCCGAGAATGAGAGAGGACGAGGTGCAAGGCAGTTGGAGGCACAGTGGCAGTGGCTGAGTGGGGGGGGGAACTGAAACTGCAATGCGAGACGAAGAGACTCCCCCTACAATGCTGCCTCGGGAGAAACCATGTAGAAACAGGAGGGGAGGGGAATCGAGTGTATTCACACACACTAGAGCATGGGTACGTCCATTTTAGATCCCCTGGCATCTGCGTTGGTCTATGCCGTGCAGGCCGCCTCCATTACGTCGTAATGGATGCCGCCTGCCCGCATAGACCAGACCTCTTTTCAGGAGGGGGGGGGGGGCTTTTAACTCCCGGATCACATACCGGATCTTTGTAGAGCCGATCGGTGTTACTTTATATGTTGTCCGGGCGCGTATAAAGATGAAGTACAGTAATCAATAAAAAAACCATAAAAACGTATAGATACATACCGTGGTCGAGATATAAAAAGCGTATGGATACGTTTCCAGCATTTGATGTGTTATTAGTGGCAGTATAGTATTTGTATTACCTGTGTCTCTCTGGAAGTCGTCCTTGTCCACACAGCTGTCAAAGAACTTCTGCAGAGTGTCCACCTGTCTGCACAGGATGTCTCTGAACGTCTCCATCTCTGCTAGCTTCTCCCTCAGTGTGTGAGCCTGAGGAGACCATAATTATACCATGTTACTGAAGATCTGAGGAGACCATATACCATGTTAACATGAAGGTCTCCATCTGAGGAGACCATGAGGAGCATTACAATATGCTACTGAAGGTCTGAGGAGACCATATACCATGTTAACATGAAGGTCTCCATCTGAGGAGACCATGAGGAGCATTACAATATGCTATTGAAGGTCATCCTGAACTAGTCATGAGCGATAGAATAAGGTTGCCACATACAAGCGGCCAAAACACACACACGCACATGCCCGTGCGTGCGTCCGTGTGTGCGCGTACCTTGAAGGAGGAGGTGCTGGTAGCAGAGAGGACGGAGGCTGCTGAGGTCAGAGACAACATGGAACCATGACGTCTGAGAGAGCTCTCTGATCCGTAGCCTGACTCGGCCTGGTAGAGACACAACATTCAACACTTTATTGCCGTGTCAACAGAGTTGATTGGAATTTGTTTCAGTGCACTAAAAACAAGACATACGAAAAGACACATATTCACATTACATAATCAGACAGTAGAACAAGATACAAAAGTACAGACATCATATGAGGGGGACCAATACATAAGAAGAATGCAAGACGTTACAATTCACGTTGAATAAATAAATAGCAGTTCATCGTTTTACAAAGCAGCTTCACGCTGTAAAGTGCGAGTGAAACATAAAACAGAGAGAGAGAGAGAGAGAGAGAGAGAGATCATTACATTTTACGGCATTCATAATTCTGTTGGAGAAAAATTAAAAGAGAGATGGAACTGAAGGAACTGAATATCTCTCGGAACAGAAGCAACGCCAACGTTCTGACGGAACGTTAGGCCAGAAGCAGTTAATTTGTTTTAATATCGGGTTATTATTATTATTACTATTATGTTTTTTTTTATTAATTATTTTGGTTTTTTGCATTTGCAAAATCCAGCTTTTATTTAAGGAATATTACACGAGAGGGTGTGGGTTAACGTGATTATTGCCACGACAGGGATGAGGTCAGGAACGAGACGTAGTCAAATTCCGATTCATCGAATTATGAAGTGGCAATAATCACGTTAAACCACACCCTTGAGTGTAATATTGCAATTATACAACAGTTACCCTTAAAACTAATAAAATGGCTGTTTTTTTTTTGTTTTCTTTTAATGACAGATGTAGTCACTACGACCACAAATGTCCCAAGAAACCATCTAGCACTAGCCACCCAGTTTGCTGGGAGAACAGAGCAGCTGCATTATTTGTTTTGATTAGGTGTGGAGTGGTTTTGAGGCGCTTCCTATTCATGCCAGTCCACTTCCTCACAAACAGTCCGGTTCCGGATGTTGCCTGTCTGTGTTTATTCATCTCCATGCCCAAATATGGAGGAATGACGTCATAGTATTGACAGCAGTATTGTCTTTAGCTAAAAGCTATCCTGCAATATGACGTAATCATGAAATGACATCACAACCATATCATTGTTCTTTATAAATAACAGAGCGATACTCTAAACATCAGTTAGTGATTTGCAACAAGGGAATCTGAGCTGCATTCATCCTAACAAGTTAGTCTGTAAGTTAGTTGTCAACGCTCATTGACGGTGGAGCTGCTGTGTGAAATGTTTCAATGGACGATACATCTGGAAGGAGAACATAGGAAGGACGAGGCTGCTGCTGTGGTGGTCGGACACAAGATCTACTGCTTTGGAGGAGACGTAAACCAGATGAGACGAGATCACATTGAAGTACACGTGTTCAATACAGTGTCTTTATGTTGGAGGAAGTTGACCCCAGTCACCCCTGGAACAGGAGAACCTCACGTTGAGTTTCCCTCCTGGCGCTGTGGCCACACAGCTGTACTGATAGAATATACTGTCTACCTCTGGGAAGGTTATGCCTTCAAAAAATATGCACATGAGTACTACAACCATCTTCATGCATTTGATGTCGATGCCCACAGATGGTTCAAACCACAGGTTTCTGGGACCGTTCCAGAGGGAAGGGAGAGACACTTAGCCTGTGTCTTGGGGAAGGTCATATTTATCCTTGGAGGATGGACCCAGACTGGATCCACTAATGACATCTACAAGTTGGACACCTCCACAATGGTCTGGACTTTAATCAACACCAGAGGAACTCCACCTCCAACTACATACCGTCACTCTGCTCCCATCATCGGGTCAAAGATGTTTGTATTTGGGGGCTGGAGGTTGGGTCAGCATCACGACACCATCAGAGTGTTTGACACAGAGACCAACCACTGGATGAACACACCACATCCTTTTCCAGAAAGACGCTATGATCATTCAGCCTTTACCTACAATGGAGAGCTGTACATATTTGGTGGCTGTAATTATAACAATGACCATTACTTCAATGATCTGTGGAGATTCAACCCAGAGACCTTCTCCTGGAAAAGGTCGAGCCCAAGGGCAAACGCCCACATGGGATGAGGAATATGTGCTGTTGCATTATGGGATATCGGGTCATCCTCTTTGGAGCAAACAACAGACCAGGTGACCTGTATGTCTTAGACTTCAGTCCTAGCCTCAAGACATTATGTAAGCTAGCAGTTATTCAGTACGGTCTGGAGCAGTCTGAACTCACACACGACATCAGGTGGGAACTGGCAGCCATGACTAGCAACAGCAGCTGAGAAAATAAACATACCGGTAGTCCTAAAACTGAACAAAAACAGTGAGCAAACTCGAATAAATAAAATAACCTAATACTTTCACAGAGATGTGTCCAGTTCAGCTCTTGTCTCGGCTGCTTTGTGAACAGAGGCTATGTTTAGCTCGCTGCGTAGCCACATACGTATTAACAGAAGCTATGTTTAGCTCGCTGCGTAGCCACATACGTATTAACAGAAGCTATGTTTAGCTCGCTGCGTAGCCACATACGTATTACGTACACGTGTGTTGAGAGCAGAAGAGTAGTGCTAACAATAAATATTCCATATTCCAATGAATATCCGAATGTAAAAAATAAAAAAATTTAAATTAAGATTTGAATTAAAAAAATAACAATAAAATTGCTGTATGAGTTCTGCCGAGACTCTGTGCCACGTAAACTAAAACATTACACAAAAATTAGGATATTAAGATAATTATGAATCATTCATTTGATCTCACAAGACTCAAGAGAGGGCATTTCTCACACCAACCACGGCCCGTACAGGACCGGACCATATAGATAAAGAAAGAGAACGTTTTACAGCATGTTAGGCTGAAATATTCATATCATATTCATATTAACCCATTTTGGCTACGGTTCTGTATAACGCAGCTACGGTTCTGGATAACGTACCTTAAACCACACCCTCAAGTGTAATATTGCAATTATACAACAGTTAACAGTTAGTTAAAACTAATACAATGGATTTAATGACAGATGTAGTCACTACGACCACAAATGTCCCCAAGAAACTAGCTAGCCTAGCCACCCAGTTTGCTGGGAGAACAGAGCAGCTGCATTCTTTGTTTTGATTTAAGTGTGGAGTGGTTTTGAGGCGCTTCCTATTCATGCCAGTCCACTTCCTCACAAACAGTCCGGTTCCGGATGTTGCCTGTCTGTGTTTATTCATCTCCATGCCCAGATATGGAGGAATGACGTCATAGTATTGACAGCAGTATTGTCTTTAGCTAATAGCTATCCTGCAATATGACGTAATCATGGAATGACATCACAACCATATCATTGTTCTTTATAAATAACAGTGCGATGCACTAAACATCAGTTAGTGATTTGCAACAAGGGAACCTGAGCTGCATTCATCCTAACAAGTTAGTCTGTAATTTAGTTGTCAACGCTCATTGAAGGTGGAGCTGCTGTGTGAAATGTTTCACTGGACGATACATCTGGAAGGAGAACATAGGGAGAACCAGGCTGCTGTGGTGGTCGGACACGAGATCTACTGCTTTGGAGGAGACGGAAACCAGAGGGGACGAGATCACATTGAAGTACATGTCTTCAATACAGTGTCTTTATACTGGAGGAAGTTGACCCCAGTGACCCCTAGAACAGGAGAACCTCACCTTGAGGTTCCCTCCAGGCGCTACGGTCACACAGCTGTGCTGATTGGAGACACTGTCTACCTCTGGGGAGGGAGGACTAACCCAGGTCACTGCAACATGCTTTATGCCTTTGATGTCGACGCCAACACATGGTTCAAACCACAGGTTTCTGGGACCGTTCCAGAGAGGCGGTACTACCACTCAGCCTGTGTCTTGGGGAAGGTCATGTTTATCCATGGAGGATGGACCCAGACTGGGTGGACTAATGACAACTACAAGTTGGACTCCACCACAATGGTCTGGTCTTTAATCAACACCAGAGGAACTCCACCTCCTGATTCAGAACGTCACTCTGCTACCATCATCGGGACAAAGATGTTTGTATTTGGGGGCTATATGAGGGGTCAGCACCACGACACCATCAGAGTGTTTGACACAGAAACCAACCATTGGGTGAACAAACCTTCTACACAGCTTCTACCAGAAGGACGCTCTGATCATTCAGCCTTTACCTACAATGGAGAGCTGTACATATTTGGTGGCTGTAATTATAACAATGACCATTACTTCAATGATCTGTGGAGATTCAACCCAGAGACCTTCTCCTGGAAGAAGGATGAGCCCAAGGGGAAACGCCCACATGGGATGACAAATATGTGCTGTTGCATGCTGGGAGATCGTATCATCCTCTTTGGAGCAGACAACAGACCAGGTGACCTGTATGTCTTAGACTTCAGTCCTAGCCTCAAGACATTATGCAAGCTAGCAGTTATTCAGCACGGTCTGGAGCAGTCTGAACTCACACACAACATCAGGTGGGAACTGGCAGCCATGACTAGCAACAGCAGCTGAGAAAATGAACATAGTCCTCTAAACAAAAACTTAAACTGAACAAAAACAGTGAGCAAACTCGAATAAATAAAATAACCTAATAATTTGACAGATGTGTCCAGTTCAGCTCCTGTCTCGGCTGCTTTGTTAACAGAAGCTATGTTTAGCTCGCTGCGTAGCCACATACGTATTAACAGAAGCTATGTTTAGCTCGCTGCGTAGCCACATACGTATTAACAGAAGCTATGTTTAGCTCGCTGCGTAGCCACATACGTATTACGTACACGTGTGGTGAGAGCAGAAGAGTAGTGCTGCCAATGAATATTCCATATTCCAATGAATATCCAAATGTAAAAAATAAAAATAATTATCGAATATTTTAAATTAAGATTCAAATTAAAAAAATAACAATAAAATTGCTGTGTGAGTTCTGCCGAGACTCTGTGCCACGTAAACTAAAACATTACACAAATATTAGGCTATTAAGATAATTATGAATCATTCATTTGATCTCACAAGACTCAAGAGAGGGCATTTCTCACACCAACCACGGCCCGTACAGGACCGGACCATATACATAAAGAAAGAGAACGTTTTACAGCATATTAGGCTGCAATATTCATATCATATTCATATTAAGGGTACAGAGTTCGTAGGGTAGTTCCTGCCTTGTGAAGCTCCACGGACTCGATCCACTGGATCCGCTGCTCCGGGTCTTCGGCTCGGAGGTACCACACGCTGTCGTTGAC
>NC_139707.1:51134358-51544358 GCF_964188405.1 Protomyctophum parallelum
CCCTTTACGTCTGTGTGTTGTTCCAAAAAACAGTGCTATTGAACACCCTTTACGTCTGTGTGTTGTTCCAAAAAACAGTGCTATTGAACACCCTTTACATCTGTGTGTTGTTCCATAAATCAGTGCTATTGAACACCCTTTACGTCTGTGTGTTGTTTCATAAATCAGTGCTATTGAACACCCTTTACGTCTGTGTGTTGTTCCATAAATCAGTGCTATTGAACACCCTTTACGTCTGTGTGTTGTTCCATAAATCAGTGCTATTGAACACCCTTTACGTCTGTGTGTTGTTTCATAAATCAGTGCTATTGAACACCCTTTACGTCTGTGTGTTGTTTCATTAATCAGTGCTATTGAACACCCTTTACGTCTGTGCGTTGTTCCATAAATCAGTGCAATTGAACACCCTTTACGTCTGTGTTGTTCCATAAATCAGTGCTATTGAACACCCTTTACGTCTGTGTGTTGTTTCATAAATCAGTGCTATTGAACACCCTTTACGCCTGTGTGTTGTTCCAAAAAACAGTGCTATTGAACACCCTTTACGTCTGTGTGTTGTTTCATAAATCAGTGCTATATTGAACACCCTTTACATCTGTGTGTTGTTCCATACATCAGTGCTATTGAACACCCTTTACGTCTGTGTGTTGTTCCATAAATCAGTGTTATTGAACACACTTTACGTCTGTGTGTTGTTTCATAAATCAGTGCTATTGATCACCCTTTACGTCTGTGTTGTTTAATAAATCAGTGCTATTGAACAACCTTTACGTCTGTGTGTTGTTCCATAAATCAGTGCTATTGAACACCCTTTACGTCTGTGTGTTGTTTCATAAATCAGTGCTATTGAACACCCTTTACGTCTGTGTGTTGTTTCATAAATCAGTGCTATTGAACTGTGTTGTTTTCTTAATTTCCTGAAAAATGAACATTTTGGAGTTAAGAGGTTTCCAACCGACGGCAGAGATAAAATACCGTATATGAAATTAAATATAACAGATCAAATAAAAATAATATATCATGTCCTAATGGATGGACGTTGGTTATGATTATATACATATTATGTTTGGAGTCATTGTGACAGAATGTGTTTTTTAACCCATTCTGGGCGGGAACCCCTTTTGGTGTTACCATTATGCTATGCTTTAGCTTTTGGAAAATATCAGATATACAAGATCATAGCGCGCCACCGAGTGGCGCGCTACGAGCTTGTAGGTCTGCTATTTTTTTTATGAAAATGTGCCTCAAATTTGGAATATATTTTTTCAGAACAAAGTTTTTTAACTAAATTCTTTGCTTCTGGGGAGGTCCCTGGAACAACATGTTACAATTTACAATTTAGGCATTTAGCAGACGCTCTTAATCCAGAGCAACTTACATTAAGCAAGAACAAAAAAAGCATGGGAATACATCACATAAAAGCATTTATCATGAAACATGCGTAAGCTAAGAAAGTAACAGTGGAATATCTATATAATGAAACTATACATATATACTACTAAGCTATACTCTATGTTCAGATGAGGGGTCTCGGAGGCCAATTACAAATCATTTTTGGGGTCCTTGATATGAAATATTGAGTGATATAGGCCTAGAAACAGTTATTTCAGAAAAACTGTCAGGATTTAGAAGACATTTTTTCCAGGCCTAAATGGGTTAATGTCCATTATTTTCCCAGTTCGGATGGAATGGATCGATGAAGGGTTAACAACGGGACCTGTTGAGTAACACACAATGACACACATTCATTCAGCGCACTCACACACACACGCACCCCATAATGTCATTATCCAGAGAACGGGACACTCACGTGCTTTCATTTGTTGCCATGGAGACCGCACACACTTTAACACAACTCTGTCTAGTGTTCACGCACACACACACACACACAGGGTCTGACAGCGTGTCATGTCCCGTTCTCTGTCTGTCTGTCTGTGTCTGTGTCTCTCTCTCTCCCTTATAGGTAGTAACAGGTACTCACAGTGATGACAGCTTTGCTCAGACATAAGGACCCTCTGCATCCAAACTCTCTCCCATCCTCAGACAGTAGTACAGTAACAGGTACTCACAGTGATAACAGCTTTACTCAGACATAAGGACCCTCTGCATCCAAACTCTCTCCCATCCTCAGACAGTAGTATACGGTAGGTAGATATAGACAGTGTACAGTAGGTAGATATAGATAGGTAGGTAGTAATAGGTATTATAGGTAACAGGTACTCACAGTGATGACAGCTTTGCTCAGACATAAGGACCCTCTGCATCCAAACTCTCTCCCATCCTCAGACAGTAGTACAGTAGGTAGTACAGTAACAGGTACTCACAGTGATGACAGCTTTGCTCAGACATAAGGACCCTCTGCATCCAAACTCTCTCCCATCCTCAGACAGTAGTATACGGTAGGCAGATATAGACAGTGTACAGTAGGTAGATATAGATAGGTAGGTAGAAATAGGTATTATAGGTAACAGGTACTCACAGTGATGACAGCTTTGCTCAGACATAAGGACCCTCTGCATCCAAACTCTCTCCCGTCCTCAGACAGTAGTACAGTAGGTAGTACAGTAACAGGTACTCACAGTGATAACAGCTTTGCTCAGACATAAGGACCCTCTGCATCCAAACTCTCTCTCGTCCTCAGACAGTAGTACAGTAGGTAGTACAGTAACAGGTACTCACAGTGATAACAGCTTTGCTCAGACATAAGGACCCTCTGCATCCAAACTATCTCCCGTCCTCAGACAGTAGTACAGTAGGTAGTACAGTAACAGGTACTCACAGTGATAACAGCTTTGCTCAGACATAAGGACCCTCTGCATCCAAACTCTCTCCCATCCTCAGACAGTAGTACAGTGGGTAGTACAGTAACAGGTACTCACAGTGATAACAGCTTTGCTCAGACATAAGGACCCTCTGCATCCAAACTCTCTCTCATCCTCAGACAGTAGTACAGTAGGTAGTACAGTAACATGTACTCACAGTGATAACAGCTTTGCTCAGACATAAGGACCCTCTGCATCCAAACTCTCTCTCGTCCTCAGACTTGTAGTAACTCAGAGTGTTGTTCTTCAGCACCACCCAACGGTCCTGCCAGCCATGGATGTAATTGGTCCACTGAAAGACAAGAAAGAGAACGATCCGATTGGTCCACTGAAAGACAAGAGAACGATCCGATTGGTCCACTGAAAGACAAGAGAACGATCCGATTGGTCCACTGAAAGACAAAGAGAACGATCCGATTGGTCCACTAAAGAAACAAAACATGACCCTATTGCTCCACTGAAACATGTGTGAGCCACAGACCCATACGGGTCCATTTGGGTCCGTAGCTCGGCACTCTGTGCCACGAGCTACGAGCTTGTAGATCTGCTGTTTTTCAAAAGCTAAAGGCCGACAAAGACTGATGCAGATGCAATGACGTGACTTGGCCTGTTGTAGCCATAGAGTATATATGAATAGAGAAGACACCCGAGTTCTCCTCCCCATCCACTTGCATTAAGTTGCTCAAAAGCGCATGAGGCGATTTCACTCCTCCTTCCGTGTAGGAACAGAGTGCATTCTGGGATGGATTGGCCCCAAACACATGAACGTGCTGCCGTTGAACGCGCACGAACGCGAACGAGCGTGCGTCCGTCGTGAGCGTGTACAATGATAGTCAACGGACAGCGCGTTCATGTGTTTGGGGCCAGGCTGCAAAACCTTCATTCGGCCACTATGTCCATTTCGCCTCAGGGTTTCAGCTGGGTGCCGTCTCTATTCATATACACTCTAAGGTTGTAGCGCCACCGTGATGCCGATTTGAATAATGTCAAGTGATAGGCATGTAACGATTCACTCAACTCACGATACGATTCGTATCACGATATTAGGTTCACGATACGATACAAATTTCATTTTTTTTTCTCAGGTCAGAATGGGTTAAACTTTGCAATGCCACAGGCAGAAAGTCTATATCAGTTGTTTGCAATCCATTTTCATATTGTGTGTGTGTGTGTGTGTGTGTGTGTGTGTGTGTGTGTGTGTGTGTGTGTGTGTGTGTGTGTGTGTCGATTAAAGCAAAACACCTCCTCTATAATACAAAGCTCTGTATCACACACACACACACACACACACACACACACACACACACACACACACAGTTGAACTAATCACTAACCAGGTGATAACATTAGTCCAACTAGGAGAGATAAGAGAAGCATTTCAAACTGTTCGACTGTAGAATCAGGTCTGAATGGGTTAATTTATACAGCGCCTTTATCCAAGGAGCTTTACATAGATTGTGCATTATATATTCACCCATTCACACACCTTTACATAGATTGTGCATTGCATTCACCCATTCACACACCTTTACATAGATTGTGCATTACATTCACCCATTCACACACCTTTACATAGATTGTGCATTACATTCACCCATTCACACACCTTTACATAGATTGTGCATTACATTCACCCATTCACACACCTTTACATAGATTGTGCATTACATTCACCGATTCACACACCAATGGTGGAGGAAACCATGCAAGGCACCAAGTTCACATCAGGGAGCAAATTAGCAATCAGGGGTTCAGAGTCTTGCTCAAGGACATTTGGACACTAACTCTGGGGGAGCCCACAGCAGGGATCGAACCGGGAACCTTGCGGTTATACTATCCAGTCACTCTACCGCTGAGCCAACCCTGCCGAATGGGTTAATTTACAAGAAGTCTACACAATTGCATTAGAATGTAGAAGAATTTATATTTTGATCAACATGATTTGCCCGTTATCTCTCCTAATGGTACCAACATCAATACAGCCTGTTATCTCTCCTACTGGTACCAACATCAATACAGCCTGTTATCTCTCCTAATGGTACCAACATCAATACAGCCTGTTATCTCTCCTAATGGTACCAACATCAATACATCCTGTTATCTCTCCTAATGGTACCAACATCAATACAGCCCGTCATCTCTCCTAATGGTACCAACATCAATACAACCTGTCATCTCTCCTAATGGTACCAACATCAATACAACCTGTTATCTCTCCTAATGGTACCAACATCAATACAGCCTGTTATCTCTCCTAATGGTACCAACATCAATACAGCCTGTGATCTCTCCTAATGGTACCAACATCAATACAGCCTGTTATCTCTCCTAATGGTACCAACATCAATACAGCCTGTTATCTCTCCTAATGGTACCAACATCAATACAGCCTGTCATCTCTCCTAATGGTACCAACATCAATACAGCCTGTTATCTCTCCTAATGGTACCAACATCAATACAGCCTGTCATCTCTCCTAATGGTACCAACATCAATACAACCTGTCATCTCTCCTAATGGTAGCAACATCAATACAACCTGTTATCTCTCCTAATGGTACCAACATCAATACAGCCTGTTATCTCTCCTAATGGTACACTACAAACATCAATACAGCCTGTGATCTCTCCTAATGGTACCAACATCAATACAGCCTGTTATCTCTCCTAATGGTACCAACATCAATACAGCCTGTTATCTCTCCTAATGGTACCAGCATAAACACAGCCTGTTATCTCTCCTACTGGTACCAACATCAATACAGCCTGTTATCTCTCCTAATGGTACCAACATCAATACAACCTGTTATCTCTCCTAATGGTACCAACATCAATACAGCATGTTATCTCTCCTAATGGTACCAACATCAATACAGCCTGCTATCTATCCTAATGGTACAAACATCAATACAACCTGTTATCTCTCCTAATGGTACCAACATCAATACAGCCTGTTATCTCTCCTAATGGTACCAGCATCAATACAGCCTGTTATCTCTCCTAATGGTACCAACATCAATACAGCCTGTTATCTCTCCTAATGGTACCAACATCAATACAGCCTGTTATCTCTCCTAATGGTACCAACATCAATACAACCTGTTATCTCTCCTAATGGTACCAACATCAATACAGCCTGTTATCTCTCCTAATGGTACCAACATCATGTTATCTCTCCTAATGGTACCGACATCAATACAGCCTGTTATCTCTCCTAATGGTACCAACATCAATACAGCCTGTTATCTCTCCTAATGGTACCAACATCAATACAGCCTGTTATCTCTCCTAATGGTACCAACATCAATACAGCCTGTTATCTCTCCTAATGGTACCAACATCAATACAGCCTGTTATCTCTCCTAATGGTACCAACATCAATACAGCCTGTTGTCTCTCCTAATGGTACCAACATCAATACAGCCTGTTATCTCTCCTAATGGTACCAACATCAATACATCCTGTTATCTCTCCTAATGGTACCAACATCAATACAGCCTGTCATCTCTCCTAATGGTACCAACATCAATACAACCTGTCATCTCTCCTAATGGTACCAACATCAATACAGCCTGTTATCTCTCCTAATGGTACCAACATCAATACAACCTGTTATCTCCCCTAATGGTACCAGCATCAATACAGCCTGTTATCTCTCCTAATGGTACCAACATCAACACAGCCTGTTATCTCTCCTAATGGTACCAACATCAATACAGCCTGTTATCTCACCTAATGGTACCAACATCAATACAACCTGTTATCTCTCCTAATGGTACCAACATCAATACAGCCTGTTATCTCTCCTAATGGTACCAACATCAATACAGCCTGTTATCTCTCCTAATGGTACCAACATCAATACAGCCTGTTATCTCTCCTAATGGTACCAGCATCAATACAGCCTGTTATCTATCCTAATGGTACCAACATCAATACAGCCTGTTATCTCTCCTAATGGTACCAGCATCAATACAGCCTGTTATCTCTCCTAATGGTACCAACATCAATACAGCCCGTTATCTCTCCTAATGGTACCAACATCAATACAACCTGTTATCTCTCCTAATGGTACCAACATCAATACAGCCTGTTATCTCTCCTAATGGTACCAACATCATGTTATCTCTCCTAATGGTACCGACATCAATACAGCTAATAATAATTTGTACCTTACAGGGGGTCCACCATGGTCTCTCTATAATAAAGGGTGTATATTGAACGTTACAGGGGGTCCACCATGGTCTCTCTATAATAAAAGGTCTATATAAACAGATACAGGGTGTATATTGTACCTTACAGGGGGTCCACCATGGTCCCTCTCTAATAAAAGGTCTATATAAACAGATAAAGGTGCAATTTGTACCTTGCTGAGGACCCCTCCCATCTCCACAGGTGGTCCACCGTGGTCCGGCTCCACATCTTCCTCGGAGCCCGAAGACGAACTCTTCTCGGACATTTTAACGACCACTTTAAAAACGATCCGATTAATTAACTAAAAATCAATGTCTTATCAATCAATGAATTGATGACTCCACCTAATATAGTCTATAAGTCCAGGAGGAGTTCAGTTCATTTAACAACAACTACTTGAAACTAAAACACTGTATACATGGATTTAAATCTAGAACTCCGACAACTAAAGGGTTTAATTCTCTGTTGTTGTTGCTGCTGTTAAAGTGTGTGATGCTAACGATGCTAACAGCACTTAGCACACTGTCTGTGTGTGTGTGTGTGTGTGTGTGTGTGTGTGTGTGTGTGGGTGGGTGTGTACAATGCTAGGATGCTAAGCTATAACAGCCCAAAGTGTAAACTGTGTGAGTGTTTGTCTCTAAAGGCTGTTTTAAAATATCTGTTTCTACACACACTATAGATGTTACAGACCACCCGGACGAGCTGTACAGAGTGCTGTAGGTCTTGTAGATCTGCTGTTATTCCTCTCTGAGTGAAACAACGTCTTATTGTTGATGTTGTTGTTGTTGTTTTAATGTTTTTAGTTGAGCAGGCTGAGGGTGGCCAGGTCGGCTGGGAGAAATAAGCAAAACGAGCCGCTAAAGCACTAGTGGTTCTCAAACTTAATTATTGTTCATGTCAAGGACCCCCATTAGAAAAGATGTGCCAGTGACCCCCATTTGAAAATATATGCCAGGGACCCCCATTAGAAAAGATATGCCAGGGACCCCCATAAGAGAAGATTTTTTTATGGCTCTAGCAGTGATTCTCAACCTGTTTAATTTCAAGGACCCACAGTTTGACAGACCCCCATTTAATGGCATTTCTATCTCTGGGACCCCCAATTTATGTCAATGCTAATTTAACTCTGAGAGTGTACACATGGAACCAAATGGACCCTATAATGGTTCCATTTGTACGACTGAGAGTTTCAGAGGGTCCATTTGCAGGTGGGGACCCCCTGGAACTCCGTGAAGGACCCCTGGGGGTCCCCGGACCCCACTTTGGGAACCACTGCCCTAAAAGATAATGAAACTATTAGTTCTGATAACTTGAAGCTGACGATAAATTGTCATACAAATACTGGTGAATAATGATTGAATTGTGTTTGTGGCGTTGAACATAATTGATATTGGAAAACGTGAATAAACAATAATTATGTTTATGTTAGTATAGTCTAATCCAAAAATGCACAAGGCAGATATAAGTGAAATATATTATAAAGACATTAATACTGATATAGTCTATTCATTATATGTTTATACTTTACTTTACTACAAAAAATGGTAAAAAAAAAAAAAAAGAAATCAATAAAAAAAGACATAATAAAACCTGAGGTTGTAGATCTGCTATTTTCAACAAAAGGAAATCTTGGGGGGGTAAAGACAAATATATTGTGGAATATTTTGGCTGGGGGTGGTCCCTTAGAGGTTGGGGGTCCTCGGGGGTCCCGACGTGGAGATGTGTGAGAATCAATCAACACTGGTTTAAAACCAAAATTTACAACAAGCAACTTTAGAGGAAAAGGAGATGAATGTCGCTTATAATAATCAGACGTGGCAACACTGATTTAGTTCAGCAGTCTGAAGACACTCCCCCCACAGCACTATGGACACTTCCAGTCGGGCATTTCACAATAAAATAAAAACGATGAGTTGTGGCTTTGATACATTATTTTGGGGGTCCCCAAATCACCGTACAGAGACAACATTTACATTTTAATACCTTTAAAAGAAGACAAGATAATGTATAGTTGTAACGTCTTTGATTAATTGAAAATGGAGGACCCTGATCTAAACACATTCTTTCTTCCTTAGTTGCAAAGTCACATTTCATTCTGTCTGTTGTATTTACATTTTTGTGCCAAAGATTATATTAAGTGTTTATTGTTGTGATCATGTCTTTATATTCATTAAGAACACTAAAGTTGTGCTCTAGATTTTACTCTGAAGGCCAAAAGGCAAGGTGACTGTCACGTGACTCAGCCTATAGCGGTCATGCCAACATTAGTGACCTATAGAGTATTGTTACCATGTCACACACAACAAACCACCAACCCGCACAACAGCGACCCCTGGCGGCACAGTATTCTACAGGTAACCAAAGTGGGTGCAGCTTAAAGCTTAAATAATAATAATAAACTAAAGCTGCTTTAGTTCATTTGTTTATTATTATAATAATAATTTATTATTATTATTATTATTATTAGCCACTCCAAGGAACAAAGGAGCAATGTGTCGGTCTGTCTGTCTGTCTGTTTATATTCTTTGTATTGTTTAAGTTTGTTAATTATTTGTTTAGGTATTTAAAAAAATAAACTGTCTTAAGTCCTTAAATTGTCACCTCACTGCCATCTGGTGGCCAACATCATCATGACAACGATGACCGGTCTGGACTTATTATAGCATGAAAAGGCCTACAGCTACAGTCTTTCCATACTTCTACCCAAAATGTGTGAAATCACATTCTTATCGCGTTGTTTAATAAAAAAGCATTTTTATCCGAGCGCCCCGGCTACTCTTTTTAAACAGGGTTCGTTTGGGAAATCCACAGTTGCACACCGGGAGCGCACTAGTCTGTATTGGCAGGGCGGTCAACGTACCTATATCGAACACACCGAGTGCCACCCTCCTCCCGACCGATAGGGGCGCATAGTTGAAAGCCAAAATAACAGCTCAGATAAAAATGCTTTTTATTAAACAACGCGGGATGCAGCAATTCTAATCGCTGGTGCAGCAACTAACTAACACCCGTGGGACAAATTGTGAGTACTTTATATTTGAAATCCGAATACGTTTTTTATGTAAATGTAGCGAGCGCCAAAAACAGGGTGCAGTTAAGCCATGACTCTCGTATGAATATGAGAGTCATGAACCATGGCTAGCAGTTACTATACTGTAGCTGTGCATGCATGTTACTATACTGTAGCTGTGCATGCATGTTACTATACTGTAGCTGTGCATGCATGTTACTATACTGTAGCTGTGCATGCATGTCACTTACTATATGCATGTTATGTTGTGCATATACACCTTTATATTGCACCATGAGTCAAATTTGTGTATTCACTTAGGATCGCTGAATGGAGAAATCATCCCTCAAGGGCTTCTTCCAGAATTTCCCGGTTGAACTATAGTATGATCACACAACGTATTAGGGCTAATATAAGATCACATACAGGGGGGGCGGGGGGGGGGGGATCTGAGTTATAATAATTTTTTATTTATAATGCACTTGAAACAAATCTCCAAGTGATACAGGTAAAATATTTGTAGAAACATTAAAAAAGCTAAAAAAAAGTGGAACTAAATGGATAATTTCCATTTTGTTCCACTGTCTTGCACATTCACACCTGTGCTCCATTGTGCTTATTTATATACGTAACTAATTACTTACTATTAATGTAGTTTTAGTCACACTTTAGTCACCTGGAATGTGTTAGTGTTAGTTTAGTTTTAGTCGATTAAATGTCATGAGATTTTAGTCGACTAAATATAGTTGATTTAGTCGACTAAAATGTGTTTCGGCAGGCCTTGATGCCGTCGCAATGACAGATTTTACACTTGCTGAAAATACAAGCTCACAGCCTGACACGTGGGCTTGTAGATCTGCTATTTTCAGCAAGCAACCAAGTGTAAAATGACTTGTACTGGATCTCTTGTCCACTAGTCCCTTCCTAACATTTTAGTCCCGTTTTTATTTGTCTACAAAATTGTCAATATATTTAGTATTTAGTTTTAGTCATCATAGCTTAGTTTTCATTTTAGCTTCCATTTAGTTTATCAGTCTGAAAAACGGTAGTCGACGAACATTTTTCGTCTTAGTTTTTTAGTCGTACGAAATCAACAGTGGCCTGTACTCCCCTTGTCGTCTCCGGTCAGTCAGGATTTCGCTGAATGACATAAATATTCTGGATGAGCTCGCGGACTACGAGGACGATGACGTCAACGCGATGGCCGTGGATCTCCAGAAGGAACGCAAGGAGGGAAGGAAGGGCTCCTCCGCCTCCATTCACCCGATCGGGTTCAAAGACTGCTTAATGCTCAAGAAGGAAGACACTTAATAGAGAGCGAGCCTGGCGTCTAGTAAGTCTCGATACAGGCCTTCAACGTAAGTAAATCAAAATGTAATATGTACCAAAGACTTTGATCCATATTCCATACATAGATTATAGATTATGTAGATAATGTGGCTACACTTGTTGGTTGAATGTGCTATTCTCGTCTAACCTCCCGATCCCGGTCATGTAGACAGTGGTTGAAAAAGTACAAACATATTTTACTTAAGTAGAAGTACTGATTCTCTATTTGAAAATTACTTAAGTAAAAGTACAAAGTACCCATTAAGAAAGTTACTTAAGTAAAAGTATAAAAGTACCCCAAATTAAATGTACAAAAAGTACAAAAAGTACCCGGTGTAAAATGTACAAAGTACAAGCTTTTCAAAATGCCTACAAAGAAATTAAGTCAAAAAGTGGCTTTATTTCAACACTCGAAAACAACACTCGAAACTGACCATTATCAATGGCATTTAATGTTTGTGTTGGGATAAACACTAGAAACTGGCCATTCATTATCAATGGCATTTAATGTTTGTGTTGGGATAAAACTGACCATTCATTATCAATGGCATTTAATGTTTGTGTTGGGATAAAACTGACCATTCATTATCAATGGCATTTAATGTTTGTGTTAGGGCCGATTCATACTCCTATTTTAGAGCCGAATAAAAGTGGGTTCGGCGCTGTAGAGCCTACAATGTGACGTCATTTGAGGTTCGGGGGGGGGGGGGGGGGGGGGGGGGGTACCGTCCTAAAGTCGGCTCTTCGGTACTACTGAAATTTCTGACGAGCCAAAATCATTTCGGCACTACAGCGCCGAAACAGCGGTAAAATAGGAGTATGAATCGGCCCTTAGGATAAACACTAGAAACTGCCCATTCATTATCAATGGCATTTAATGTTTGTGTTAGGATAAACACTAGAAACCGACCATTCATTATCAATGGCATTTAATATTTGTGTTGGGATAAACACTAGAAACTGGCCATTCATCAATGGCATTTAATTGGCCATACTTATCAATGGCATTTAATGTTTGTGTTGGGATAAACACTAGAAACTGGCCATTCATTATCAATGGCATTTAATGTTTGTATTGGGATAAACACTAGAAACTGGCCATTCATTATCAATGGCATTTAATGTTTGTGTTAGGATAAACACTAGAAATTGGCCATTCATTATCAATGGCATTTAATGTTTGTGTTGGTATAAACACTAGAAACTGGCCATTCATTATCAATGGCATAATGTTTGTGTTAGGACAATGTTTGTGTTTACAAACATTACAAACAACTCAGGGTGCAAGCAAGCTCACACAAAAATATATTTCAGATGGGGGTCCACAGTCATTTAGGGGAGAATTAGCCCTTAATGAATTAAGCCCCACCCACTCCACTCTGCAGGGCAAACTGTCTCCCAAGCATGTAAATGATTTCTCCATAAAATTAATCGGTCATTTCAGTAGCAAGAGCTTCATGAAAATGTCTTCTAAATCTAGTCAAAAAAGCCTACAGTAGGCTATAGGCCTATGCACAAATGTGGATTAGATTATTGGGGGATAAAGTTGAAACCGTTATCAACTTTAACGGCCATCCCGTTCGACAGACGTTTACATGCAATGCGCGGTAAGACTAGGCCTACAGTGATTACTATTGCAATCACCTGGATGTGTGAGTCGGGTAACGTTCCTGACGTTAAGCTGTGTATGTGACGAAAACAGAACTGCAATAACCAGCAGATGTGCAGCGAGCGTCAGACACACACACACACACACACACACACACACACACACACACACACACACACAGCGCGGCTCGCTGTTATATATTCACCGCACCAGAGAGAGAGAGACAGTGCTTCTGTCCAACTTTTTCACCGCACCGCACCACCATGCTTCTGTGTGAATGTGAACGAATGAGTGAGGCGATGACCTTATAAACTTTATGCGGAAAATGTACTGTGTGAAATCAAGCGAGCCCCGCATATTTAGCATATTTTGTGCGGAAATGTGTAGCGAGTAACGAAAGTAAAAGTACAAATTCTCAAAAGGTGTACTTAAGTACAGTAACAAAGTAATTGTACTTCGTTATTTTCCACCACTGCATGTGGGCAACTATATTGCTATTGTTTGTTAATTGCCATTGCTGCAATGTCAAGGAGGAACAATATACCCAGCATTACAAAGTTGCAAGTACACAACTATCATGTACTGTCAATGTTCTTCCTACTCATGAAACCAGAATACACACATGACAATGACATGAAGACTTTTATTTTCAATACAGCAGCTGCATCACAACAGATGATGAATCCTAAATACCACCAGTTACTTTATACTGTATGTAGTCAAAGACTGACCAAAGATAATACATTATACAGACATAAAATATTGGACCAAATATTTGTGGCCACTATACACGTATTCCATAAAGAATACTGTCAACATACACTGCAGTGTAGCTTGAAAGTCAGGTAGACTTCATCCCGTCAAGATATGAAGCAGAGATGGTTGCTGTTGAAGGGTTCTGCAGGTGTCCCAAAATAGAATCTCAATCTAAGAATCTCCATGGTAGGCCTATTGCCATAGCCCAGTGGTTCTCAACCTTTTTACACCTAGTACCACCTCAGATTTCTTTTGTCACTCCAAGTACCACCACCGCCAAACGTGCCCGCACGCGCGGTTATTAGTGTTTATTGATGCTTTTTTGGCGGGTTCATGATGGATTTCGGGTACCTACCTATATATACACTGTTATCAAAATGATAATGACAATATGACCACCATTATAATGACAATATGACCACCATTATAACTTATGTTAAAAAATAATATATATATGCACAGTTCACACAGGAGGCAAATGTATTCCTAATAAGAATATTTATTAATTTTCACAGACGTCAGCCAAAATCATGCTGTAGGCCTACAAAACAGGCACTTTAACTGTTACGAGGAGCCATACAGGCTTGATACAAAGATTACATTTCATTTTTCACACATTCTCTCTCTCTCTCTCACACACACACACACACACACACACACACACACACACACACACACACACACACACACACACACACACACACACACAGTGAAAACAATAATTGTAGTACTGCAAACACACAGCAAGTGAAAACAATAACCAACCACACACACACACACACACACACACACACACACACACACACGCCTAGTGAGAAGTTGAACATTAACTATTAACTATTTTTTACAACAACCTGTTGCCATTTTTGAAGGCCATGCTAAATACAAACAATTTGAAAGGTAGCCAGCATATTAGTGACAATGTATAACGGAGAAAGTGCTGAAAAAGCAGGGTATTCACTGTTTGGGTCCAACAACAAGGGTCCAAAAATAACAGTCTTCTGAAAGCAGACACACACGCATTGGGTCCAACAACGACTGTCTTCTGAACGCGCACGCACGCGCGCGCACACACACACACACACACACACACACACACACACACACACACACGAGAACACATGAGACGGCTGTGCTTGTCTCTTCGCACACAGTGGTATGGGGTCTGTCTCTGTCCCACTCCAAGTGAATCCAAATTTAATGTAGCGCGGGTCATATTTCCTCGTGGGTTTGCTCTTTTTGCTGCAGCGGGGACCGGTTTCATTGCTGCCGCTTGCGGGGCTCGCGGGGCCCGGTACCTGAGGCTCCTGCTCGCCCTGGTTCACGTGCACCTCAAAATCCACATCTAGATCCACGCTGCTCAAATCCTCTTGTTCTCTCGCTGGGCCGCTGTGCTCGTGCTCGATACCTGAGTCTCCTGCTCGCCCTGGTCCACGTGTAGATCGCTGCTCAAATGCCCCTGTTCTCTTCTCTTCCTTAGCGTTCCCGTTTTTAGCCACGATTGCATCATTGTGACTGTTAGTTATATATATATGTGCTGTTTAATATCCCGCCAGGCGCCAGCTCCCCTTGTTTGTTTTGATCGTGGCTACTACCAGTACAGGCGCATTAAAAGTAACAGCCAGGAAATGCGCTGTTCCCAGACTTCCCACGCTGACAAAGTGTTCAACAAAACATTTTTTTAATTCAATTTGAGTGATATTATAGTAATGTTATTTCCATTCAAAGTAGTATTTCAATAGTTTTATTATGTTTTTATTATATATTATTTTTATTATTTACTCATTTTTTCATTTTTGGGAAGATTTTCCGCGTACCACCTGGGGGGGCTCAAGTACCACCGGTGGTACGCGTACCACAGGTTGAGAACCACTGCCATAGCCCATACATGAACAGGACAGAAAACAAACCATTTCTACTTTTGGTGTCAACCACATGCAGTTCAAAAGTGCAAAGATCGGTGGAAGTCCATCCGGGACTACTATCGAAGACTGAAGATTAAAGAAAAGTTGAAGCCAAGCGGGAGCACAGGGGGACGCAAAAGGAAGTGGCCTTACTGGGGGATCATGAAGTTCATGGATCCATACATAGAGCCCAGGGCTACAACGTCGAATTTCCACCGGCTGACTCCAACTTTGATTGATCGATTGAAATACTTATTAACAGTTTGCAGAATTTACAGTACATTTCAAGCACAAACTCAATACAAAGACTGTTAACTGTGAGTGGACGACCCAATTAAACATTACACTTGTTTACAACAGGGTCCACATTGTTCAATTCATCAAAACATTTAGAGACATACAAATAGACATTTCTATGTAGCTAAAGAACAGAACAGGAATTCATCATATAGGAAGCAAAAAGGGAAAAGGGGGGGGGGGGGGTAGGGGGATTCAGATTTTACAGAGGCCAGTTTCGAATTGCAGCCATCCGTAGGTGCCCTTTGAGAGCGGTTTTGAAGGAGTCAAGGGATTCACATGTCTTAATGACTGTTGGTAGGGCGTTCCACATTTTGGTGGCATAGGAGCGAAAATAATTTAGTCCCTTGTTTGTGACGAATCTGGGTTGTACATGGTTTGTTGCACTCCCTCTGGTGTTGTGGGTGTGGACTTCGTTTACATTAAGGAAGTATTTGCAGGTCAGCATGTGCTTACTGAAAGATAGATTGAATGACATTGTCATTGGCATTGTGGGGAACATTCAGTTGTCATTGCTGTACCTAATAATTGTTTGAACTTTTATAGAGAGCAGCCAGGAGGCTAGCGACTTCAGCCCTGCTGGAAGTGGTAAGAGATACATTTCAGTCATGACAGTTTACAAATAGAGCAATCATAATTAAAGCTGTACACAATAAATTATCTTACTTTATAGGGAGCAGCCAGCAGTCCTCCTTCCAGCCAAGCCAGGGTCTTTGTGCCCCGTTTGGCACTGCTGCTGAAAGTGGTAAGAGATACATATCAGTCAGACTGTTTATAAATACAACAGAAAACTCTAAAGATGTACACTAACACAATGTTTAAACTTTGCTTCATAGACCGCACACAGCAGGACAGAGGAGAGCACACAGGAGGACGTGGGACACAGGAGGCCAGGACTGTTTGCCCGAAATATTGTAAGATATCCTGATGACTCACTCAAGCCAAATTACTCTTTGGTAGAGGTTTGTGTTTTGTAGTAATGTAGTCATGATGCAACTCCAAGTCTTTTTTAGATCAGTTGTGCTGTTGCTAGATAATCCAGAATAGTCTCCCCTTTTACACAGCACAAAGAAAGAGGGGAAGGTAAACTACACAACCAAAACCTCTACTTAAGTCTAGTTGTGCTTTAAAGTTTACAAATTTAACAATTTAACCCAATGTGAGACATGTCTGAATATTACCCAATAGTAATAGGCCTACTGATGCATAATCCTGCATTGCCGGTGGCACCCGGGGGGAGGATAATTGCCCCACGCCCTTCCCCAACAACTACCACTTTACCACCCACTTCCACAAGTGGTAAGATATTCAGATTTGACATGGAAGTTCTGAAATACAATACAAATCCAGTACAGCTCAATATAACACACAATTCAATCTTACTTTACAGTCCTTCCTTGTTCAGCAGTGCTGGGAGCGTCAGCTTGGTCAACAACAGAAGCTGCTTCGATGTCAGGACAATCCACTTCTGCAAGTGGTACGATATTCAGATTTGACATGAAAGTTCTGAAATACAATCCAGTACAGCTCAATATAACACATAATTCAATCTTACTTCATAGTCCACCGCCAGGCCGACTCCAACATGGGGGTAATGGTGCAGGGACCCCGAGGTCCGCCACCACCACCTGCTCCTCCTGTGTCAGGACCAGGGGGGCAGTCAGACAGATATTTATCCAGGGGGGCAGTCAGACAGATATTTAACCAGGGGGGCAGTCAGACAGATATTTGTGACCGAATTTGATCGAGAGACTGCCATTGGATTTTTTTCATTTTTGTTTTTATCATGTCATATTAAAGCAGGGAAGCATAGCTTTAAATTGACATATTGCTTGTGCAGTTTGACCCACTAGTTTTCGAGATATGGCTTATAGAGTAATGTCTTGCAGAGCTACAGCAATCTGAGAATTTGGTCTTCAAAGATGCAGTTCCGTGGTCAGTGGCATTTGGGGGCGCTGTTTCCTCTTCATTGCTAAAATGCGGTACTCTACCCCCCCCCCCCACCCCCACCCCCAGGTGGGGCTATTTTAATTCTGGGTAAGGAAATTAGCCTTTATAAAAGTGTCAAATTAAAAAAGTAGTAGGCCTATACTATAAATTACCCAATTGATTCACTTAAGTTAAGTACTACTACCCTATTCATACTAATGCATATAAGGTTGAAGTGGTTAATGCATGTTTTATAATAATTATCAAAATCTATAAAGTAACTATAGTAACAGGAAAATGTCAATGTTTTTAGCACCTATTATGCTATTGGGGTAGATTCAAATAGTAGACAAAGATGAATACATAATGCAGTTACCACATAGTTTTAATTAAACGTCCCTTTGTTCTCAATAGAGGGGAACAAAAACAAAGATATACACAGCGTATTTGTAGCTTTGAATCTTTGTAGGTGAAGTTGAAACCAGTTCATCTTATTTGTAGCTCTGTAGATTTGTGTCTTTTGCAACAGCTACAAATCGTTTTGTTTATTTGCTGGGATTTGAAAATCCTCGCAGGGGACTGAGAATATCACCAGAGGGCTGCGGAAGCACTGTATGCACTGGACCAGGGCTACTGGACTGTTAGCCGTTAGCTCCTGCCTCTAGCCGAATAGTAGGCTACTAAGCCCGTTTTCAGCTAAATGCGGAAATGTCCAGGCTAAATAACTTATCGACGGGAGTTGTGCTAATATTTATTTACTTGTCATTGTCATGTTCACTCCAAATAAACAAGTATTATGCACTTATGATGCGGAGAGCCATCTTATAAAATATTTGGGTTGCGATATTGAGGGGGCAGAAAACAGCCCGGTTCATGTACTTGCAAGTTGGGACAAAGAAATGCGGAAGTGTTTCAAGATTTCCCCTTATACCAACGAAGAAGAAATGCAATGTTTTTTATTAATTAAACTGATATAACAACATAACGTGGCTAATAATTGTTTATTTGGAATGTACTTTGGCTGGTATTTAAGGAAAATATAACGCGACTCACTTGTATAAGTAATTTACCGCGGACATGCCACATTTACCGCAATACATTGGCTTTAGTAATGCGGTTAGCTTATAATATTAGCAATTTAAGCTAACGGCTGGAGGACTACGGATACTCCGGTCAATAACATCATTACACTTAAACATTAATACAATTATGTAGACCTACTCAAACATTAGATGAATAATAATATAGCTTCAGATCATTTTAGACAGAAAAATAAAAAAGGAAAAATAAAAAAGTTTTTCAGCTGTCCTGAACAGTTGCAACTTGCGCGATGGCAGTCTGTACATCGCGTGGGGTCACATTTAACCAGGGGGGCAGTCAGACAGATATTTAACCAGGGGGGCAGTCAGACAGATATTTAACCAGGGGGGCAGTCAGACAGATATTTAACCAGGGGGGCAGTCAGACAGATATTTAACCAGGCCCAGTCAGACAGATATTTAACCAGGGGGGCGGTCAGACAGATATTTAACCAGGGGGGCAGTCAGACAGATATTTAACCAGGGGGGGGCGGTCAGACAGATATATTTAACCAGGGGGGCAGTCAGACAGATATTTAACCAGGGGGGCAGTCAGACAGATATTTTGTGAAGCCACTAAGGAAATCAGAATTTCCTGAAAGTTCATATAATGGCCTGTTGTGGCGCTGTCATTGGGCCCAAAAAAACCCATAGCCCCATAGAAGTCCATGTATTTGGGCCCAACTTCACCTAGACTGTATTACCTTAACCCCTGGCCTACCGTTCCCGGAAAAAAACGGATTATTGCTAAAAATCTAAACCTGCCGTTCCCGGAAAAAACGGAATGACAATCAATATCAGTTATCGCGGGGTCAAAAGAGCAAAAATTTATATTTTTTCGCTAATATCACTAATGTTGGATGTAATTTACCAAAAAACGGCCGAAATCCGCGTGATCGTGCGCTATCGTGCACGCGCGCCGTCTCTATGTGCGTCGCTGTAAAAATTTTGATATTTTGCGATCTTTTGGGGTTGATTTGAGGTTAATTTGACTTAGTTATGAAAAATATAGCCTCGATACCCAGGCTTTCATTTCGTCTGCGCGAAAGATGAAAGCCTGGAAAAAGCCGTGGGCTGAACCAGTCTAAAAGTGGGAGTCAACCCTTCCGCGTAGGCGTCGCTCTAAATGATGTGACGTAGCGCTGCACTAGGGGGGAGAGGAGGGGCCGGGGGTGACGGACAGATCGATGAGATCCAATAAGGGTGCGTGCTTTTCTGAGACGCGACCCTCCCATCTAGGCCAGAAATGTCTCTGCTTAGGTCAGGCTATGAAAAATATAGCATTAGCTTAGCAATCCGGACCAGCCAAGCTATTGACTAGGGTCAAAATACTACAGGATGTTGTTGATCGTTGAACCGGAAATGACTTAGGAAGATTCGTCTATTTTGGCCAAAATCAGCATAATGGTGCTTTCCCGCCATCTGGTGGCGATTCGAGAGAATACACGATCAATGAAAAAAATAAAATAAACATCTTTTCAAACCACCAGATCTTTCTTGTATGTTAAAACGATGAATTAAAAATATGCCAATTTGTTACCCAAACAAAAAAATTGGGATTGGCAGTCCAAGGGTTTAAACATGGTCATGAATACTTTCTGCTTCCAGTCACTAGTTTAAATATAGTCACTAGTTTAATATATAGTCTCATTTCTAATGTCATAACATTCTTTTTGGAAAATGATGGTCCCATTTATTAAAATAATGACCATAAAGTCGCGTATGTTCTGAGGGGCGTGGCTACCGTTACAGTCTATGATCGGGATTCCCCACCCACTCGAGTCAAAATAAAACTAAGAAGAAGGGGGGGAAGTCCCGCCTCGTTGTCTGGGCCAGCCAATGGCTAGCTGGGCCCAAAAGGATCTAGAAAGATGGCGATTTACAATACAAGGACTGACTGGCTTCATTTTACGTTCATGTTAGACCCGGGGAACGCTTTGACCATATTTTTTTACAGTCTATGGTCAGGACCTCCCTCTTCTAGAAGTGGTAATATATTCAGATGTGACATGAAAGTTATACAAAATATGTAATACAATACAAAATCCAGTGCAGCTCAATATAGCTCAATGTTCAATGCTTGAACCTTTCTAAATAGTCGAAGGAGGGCCAGGAACGTTGTGGGGGAACAGGAGTCTCCCCAGCCTGGTCTAGACGATGAATTTGAGAGGGGGGTGATGGCGGAGCTCCACAACAGACCTGATGGGTCAACATACTTTTCTTTATTTGTGGCCAGCGAGCTCCGGGACATGGATCCGATTAGAACTTGAGCCACGTCATTGGAAAGATGGTCTAAGGAAGCTAGTTAAAGGTACCTTGGACTGTAGGAGTCGTATATGGTCAGTACCTTGGCTTTTTTTGTTATTTTCCCTACTGTTTGTAAAAAAATAATAATAAGGTTTTACCGGCGAAGCCCTTGGCTTTTGTTTTCCTTAAATTAAAATGGAGTCTGTTGACCTTTTAATGTCCAATCTATTGGAGGAGGCAACACTGGTGGTCCACCAATATAACCAATCCAATGTTTCCCTGGCCCCGAGAGTGCGACACCCACACCCACCCAGTATGGAGCCAAACTCTCCTCCTGCCGCTGCACCAGAGGTGCTAGAAAGCCCCTCCACACCCCCACCCAGTATAGAGCAGAACGCTCCCCCTGCCGCTGCACCAGAAATGCTGGTAATTCCCTCCACACCCCCACCAAGTATGGAGGGTTACAGTGAGGCGGCCGTAATCAACACGGCCAACTTGCTGGCTTCAGCCCAGGGCTATCCGGACAGGGCCGTGTTTGTGCACAGGGGCATGGGGGATCCCGTTGCCATCCACCCCGTCTGTGTTCCATCAATCGAAGCAGAACAGCTTTTACGCTTCGAGAGCGACATAGACGGGGTGGTGGTAGAGATCCCCCATGAAAACATTGTCAAAGCGAAAATCCACTACCTGTTAGTGCCGCAAAGGGCCAGAGGTAGGCTGGGCAACCACTGGCCCATTCTTAAAAAACATGTCCCTTTACTGAAGATGAAGGCTGCGGTAGTGGAGGAGTGGAAGCTGGTATGAGGGTCCACATTAGCATATGTGGGCGGAGGGTTTAGGCTAATGTGGACCGTTGTGCCAGCTTCCCTCACCCAGCCAAGCGGCTGGCTGGGGACAAGGCAGGCAGCAAACAACATTGGCCTGTCGTTTGAAAAAGACCTTGCCCCTAGCCCTACAGGGCATCCTGCAACATCTCGGCAGGGAGGACATGGGCCGTCCAACCCTAATGAAAAACCGGCTGAGCGACCTGTCGAGGGTCAGCATCGTGGCCATGTTGACCATGCTCGACAAGGCCTATAATTGCATTGCATGTAGTCGTAGCATGTCATAGTCCATATGTATAGCATAGTAGTATATGTATGTATAGTTTATATGTATAGTTTCATTATTGCGAACGCAGTGAGCCACTTAGTATGACAGCAAGGGCTGAATGTCTGTGTGTCACGCTGTTACACCACCCGCCCGCCACCAGAGGGCGCAGCTAGACAGCAAGGGCTGACGCAGCTAGACAGCAAGGGCTGAATGTCTGTGTGTCCCGCTGTTACACCACCCGCCGCTGCTTAACAACGACACTGAATGTCTGTGTGTCCCGCTGTTACACCACCCGCCGCTGCTTAACAACGACACTGTCTGTAACTTGCTGTACTAGGCCCAACATAAAAATAATACTGTCACAACGACACTGTCTGTAACTAGGCTATGTGTACTAGTGTGTGCATATGGGCTAACGTTAGCTAAGCAGTCACAGTCCTGTTTACTGCTGCTCAACAACGACACACCAGAGGGCGCAGCTAGACAGCAAGGGCTGAATGTCTGTGTGTCCCGCTGTTACACCACCCGCGGCTGCTTAACAACGACACTGAATGTCTGTGTGTCCCGCTGTTACACCACCCGCCGCTGCTTAACAACGACACTGTCTGTAACTTGCTGTACTAGCCCCAACATAAAAATAATACTGTCACAACGACACTGTCTGTAACTAGGCTATGTGTACTAGTGTGTGCATATGGGCTAACGTTATGGGGTTAGCGGTGCTGAGCCTTCTCGTGGCGGCCCTGTTTTCACTAATTTCACAGTACCACACACTTCTCACTAATTCGTAATTTATTCTAATTGTTATTGCAATTTACGATCTGCGTTCGCTTCCCGCGTTCTCTTGTCTTACTTGTATAGATATTCCACTGTTACTTTCTTAGCTTACGCATGTTTCATGATAAATGCTTTTTATGTGATGTATTCGCATGCTTTTTTTGTTCTTGCTTAATGTAAATCGCTCTGGATTAAGAGCATCTGCTAAATGCCTAAATTGTAAATTGTAGAACTAATAAAACAAACTAAAACTATGCATTATCACAAAAATAAAATGCAAACCAACTCTAAAGTGTTGGGTGCTTGCACATTATGCATACATGGCATCAACGCATGGTGTTGGGTGCTGGCACACTATACACTAAAAGTGATCAAAACGGCAAATAAAACAAAAGATGGGTTGCGCAAGGAAAGTGATACATGCAAATATGTGAAATAACAAAGTGAAGTGATCATCATCAGAACTAATAAAACTAAATAAAAAACATGCATTATCACAAAAACAAATACAAACCAACTCTAAAACTCAGCTAAAGCTAACTAAATTAACTTCACATTATTACACTTAATTATTCACAAAATAACCTTATTTTATTTTAATGTACACGACTGGTCCTAAGTACAATTTTCCTTTTATATTAATATACATAACTAGTAGGCCTATATTAAAATACTTTATTTAAATGTTCTATATAAATAAAGATGGTATGGTATATGTGCAAACATGCAAAATGAACTGTAAAATGATCCTTGAAGTAATAAAAACAATGCATCATCACAGAAAAAAAAAATACTCTGACTCTGACTGACTACAAATACTGACAATGATTTCGACCCGTAGGTACAGTAGAAGCTGTTCTACCAAGGGTCGGCATAGGGGCCAACAGTGCATGTGTAAGTACCAGGACAATATTAACAGATTTGGGGAGTGGAAAAAATATTTGGAGCTATTAAAATACCTACTGTGATGAAGACTACTAGCTTTCTACCATTTTTAGCTTCATTTTAATGTGGGGAGCCACTGGGTGGGATAGTAAAAATTAAGAACGGGGGTCATTTATGAAACGATTCAGAGCAAACGTGTATGTTGGAACAAGATTATAGGCTGATGTGTTTTGGTGTGGATTTCTCCTTCTGACTACAGAAACGTCTCTGAAAAATCTCTTTCTGGAGTTCTGCCTCAAATCGGACTAGAGACCGGGGCATAACTAGGGACGCATGCATGGTAAGCAGGAACTGGGGATGGCAATGAAGGACCGGAAAGTCTGGTGTGGCATTGTGAAATCCATGATCTCAGCAGTGGTCGAAAAATGATGATGACTAACAATTATTTCAACCCATAGGTGGCGCTTTTCTTGCTAGCCTCACTCACACATGTTTCATGTTTAGGTGAGTTTATATGTAAATTACAGACCTCTAGTCAATGGGTAATATACTGACTGCAGTTTATTAGTTTACTATTTTATTGACATTTGCTTTGTTCTCCAGGCAAAAATTGAGCATCAGCAGCCAAAATAACCCATTGCAGAATCATTGTCAACCCAATAACTCCACCCGGATAACTAGCCAAACGTGGCTCAAGTCGGAGAACACCCTGGGGTTTCACCTGGAATCCTATTATGAAGTAAATTCTACCTTCTGCCTCTTCCTCTGTCACAGTAGGTGGCCCAATAGAACCTGCACTTCTCACAATGACAAAAGTTGGATTGGATGACCTATTAAAAACAGCACCAGTTCTGTAAACCAGAGACAACCCAAAGCTACTAACCCGTCCTTAATTCATTCAATCATCCAAATGAATATATTATTGGTGATCCATAATGGTTGTAAATATGGTCAGTGTGTTTGCTACATTCTGATTTTGCAGTTCACAAGTGTCTGAATAAGGGATTTGAAAGCCTATCATGTTAAGTGTGTTTCTTGTTCTCCATGTATTCTCATCAAATGGCACACAATGAGAATGGTCAAGCCACCATTCCAAAACTTGCTGATAAATTAACCCTTGAGCTGGTAAACCATATCAAAGTGCATTGTTCATTGTCCTTTATTTTAAATATTTCAATAAGTACTGAACATGCCATGGAAATTGTACTGCAACATAACTTGAGTAATTTTATTTTGATCATTCCCATTACAGAAATACTCAAACACAACGCAAGATACACAGATGGAGGTGGAAGTAGGCCACCTCCAGCTGATACAGCAGAGAGACTGCACTTCCTCTTTGACGTGAGTATCTGCAGTAGGTCTAAGCCTAACCCTAACCCTAATCCTAACCCACATAATTTAAGCAATCTTCTTTTGCTCATTATCATTTTCAGAGATCCTTGCCCGCATTGGACAAAAGATCAGAAACACAACTCAATATAGACAGATGTGAAAGTGGGCCCCCCTCTGATACAGCAGAGAGACTCAGTCTGAGAGTTGCTGGAGGTGAAGACTGCATCTAACAGAATGGCTTACGTTCCAAGCGGGTCATCACCCTGGTGCCCAGTGTGCCACACAGAGCTGGAAAATGTTGACAAACATTTGAAAACCGTCCACCACCTCAAGGCCAATACGGCCGAGCAGCAGATTCTGTGCAAACTAGGGAAGGACAGGAGGGGGAGGAGGTGGTTTGCCCCACATCCCGCAGGACGGGCTGTTTTGCCCGAATAAAAAATGTGAGGCACCATTTGCGTCACAAACACAAAGACATTGTAAAGGACGATGCCGCAATGATCGAAATCCTGCGCCCGATGCGCTACAAATTGGCCATGACCCAACTGAGGGCCCTCCGTGCCGCAAAGACGGAGATGATGACGGACCTTGATGTCATATTTGAAGAGCCGCCCCCGGTAGCACCCCCGGCAGACCATCCCTCCACCTCGACCTGCCGCCGACCTGCCTGCATTCAGATGCAGAAGGAGGTCAAAACCTTGCGAAAGGTTAACCTGATGTGTAATTTCTAACTATACACTCACTAAACTGGACTAAAATTAGACAAAAGGACGAAGAGTATTTCAGCATCAAAAACCCTCAGACGATCAGAGGAAGGAGCACGCAGAGAGATGTGAACTGAAGTGTAGATGGATTATTTATTGCAGTAAGTCAGACAAAGACAGAGGGCTTCCCGCGGCCCTTGAGTTGAGCCGCGGAGCCCTAGAGCATACCTGACCGTACGGGCAGGCTGCCCCCACAAGACTAACTTTAACATCGCAAACACAGACCTTATATGTGGTCTACATCAAAGAGAGGTGTTCCAGGGAGGGGTCTAAACCTTTACATACAAAATGACATTGAGATGCATAGAAATGCTGTCTTGAGACTTAATCAAGTGACCTGTTGGTGGAAACAATAGCATATGCAAACTTCCTGTCACACCTAGTCGAGCCAGGCTATTTCATATGCACAATGGGCTAGACTTTACAGATTGCCACATTGCCTCTACAGATTGAATTCCCACAATAACTTTAGCCCAGAAATGTAGTTTGATAAAGAATGATTACAGTTATAGAATTATCGAGTCCATATACGACATTTCCCCCCTTGACCATCACTAGATGATGGTCACATAAAAATATGGAACAATAATTCTATTACACCCCCCTTGACCCAATCACATGACATACTAAACATAAGAAAAAAACAACAGAAAGTTACACTTTAAAAGTTCCCAAAGATAATTCCAGGCATCATATATGAAAATTGACAATTGCACTTTACATTTTAGGATATACAGCTTGTCATAAATGATTTCTCTTTAGCCTCATTTAGCCCTGATAGTTGAATATTACCTCCAATTTAAACCACTTTTCTGACAACTAGGTAATCCTCAAACAATGCAAAAATGGAACATGATTTAGCACAATTAACTGACATTTAAACACACCACAACTTTGTCTTACCCTGTGTTTCAGTTTGAAACACACAAGTTTTTGCAGACACGCTTAATAATCCCGTATATATTTTGAAATTGGTCCCGTTGACGAAAGCCTCGATTTTGATAACAGCACGCTGCGATCTCATTATTCCAGTCTGTTTTAGCAGCCGGAGTAAATGTAGCATCTACGCTACTACTGTTAACTTATCTCACCTTTACAGGCTAAATTATCTCGATATTAACAGCAAAACCTCGCACGTCGCGGCACCTAACTGCCTTTTTTTAGTTGACTATTATTCGCACTAAATTTCATACGAGAACAATAATTAGCTCTATTAATACCAAGACGAATTACGTACTGACGCGTATTGATAGGGCCACTATCGTCCGACTGACTACAGCCACATACAATTGTTTCAATCGAGCTAAACATTATTTAATCATTTCCAAGACCCCATAGGCTCTTTAATCAACTTTTTTAACTAATTTAAACTTCGACAAAACACATATCAACACATGCCTACATATATGTTGAATAAACTTACATTACACAAACGTTTTGAATACAGATAGATTGTTGAATCTCTTCCATCTGTTATAAATGAACTCTTTCAATGTCCTCTTCCATTGTCTCTTAACTTGCTTAATATCTATTATTCATTTGAGAAAAAATCAATCTACATAAAAAAAACGTCACTGCTCCAAAATGAAGCGATAACCCAATATCATGCTACTTTTTCACCAAAGTTACTTTTAGTCCCACACGTATTACTACAGTGAAGTAATAGACTAACCTATTTTGACCACTATTTTCACTTTGAATACTTTAGCCCACAATTCGACACAGAACTTATTCATACTGTATTTTAAATCCTTCTCAAATATAATTTCTCCCCTCTAAACATGTGACTTGTGACGTACCTTTTGTGGTCAAACTGAGAACTGCATCATGTTATGAAGAAAACCTGAAATGTTTTTTCCCCGCACTGCCACTCACGTGTGTGCATTGTCCTTTCGTCTCCCATCCAACACACAGTCACACTCCCCCCTTCCAGACATTATGAATATGAAATATCACACAATGACTGGAAAGAAAAATATGAACTCTGTGTAGCTACAGGTCGATCAAAACGCAACACGTGAGCTTGCAGATCTGCTCTGTTTGAAGAATGAAGAATGAATTGAAAACGTGGTCGCCGCTCTCGACCGCTGATGAGATGAATCGCGCCGTGCCGTCCTGTCGCCGCACGCCGTGATGAAAGCTCTCGGTCGCCGCATCGTCGGACTCGGAGACCCCCCTTGGTGAAGATTCTCTCGGTGAAGGCCTGTAGAACGCCTCCCTCCTGGCCGCTGCTTGCCTGCCGTGAAGAGACGCATCCGCCCGCCGCTTGTAGAGCCTCTTTCCCCGCATGGGAACTCCGCCGCGTCCCGCCGATTTGTGGAGATCCGCAGGTCGCCCGTCGTTGCGCTGTAGAGGCGCTTCCTCCCGCTGCTGCATGGCGTGTCTGGAGAGCCGGTCCCTCCGCTTCGTCGCCGTCCATGTCGGAGAGCACCGCACGTGCTGTTGGTCCAACTCCCGTCGCCAAATCCCTTTGTTCCGCCGACCGCCGTTCGCCGAAAAAATAAAATTCAACTCAACGCCAATTTGTCAAAAATTGTCCACTGGTCCACGGTTCTTTTTACCTGGAATGGAATGATCCACTCCAAAAGCAGTCCCTGTTCAGGCTCCATTAATGATGTGTAATTTCTAACTATACACTCACTAAACTGGACTAAAATTAGACAAAAGGACGAAGAGTATTTCAGCATCAAAAACCCTCAGACGATCAGAGGAAGGAGCACGCAGAGAGATGTGAACTGAAGTGTAGATGGATTATTTATTGCAGTAAGTCAGACAAAGACAGAGGGCTTCCCGCGGCCCTTGAGTTGAGCCGCGGAGCCCTAGAGCATACCTGACCGTACGGGCAGGCTGCCCCCACAAGACTAACTTTAACATCGCAAACACAGACCTTATATGTGGTCTACATCAAAGAGAGGTGTTCCAGGGAGGGGTCTAAACCTTTACATACAAAATGACATTGAGATGCATAGAAATGCTGTCTTGAGACTTAATCAAGTGACCTGTTGGTGGAAACAATAGCATATGCAAACTTCCTGTCACACCTAGTCGAGCCAGGCTATTTCATATGCACAATGGGCTAGACTTTACAGATTGCCACATTGCCTCTACAGATTGAATTCCCACAATAACTTTAGCCCAGAAATGTAGTTTGATAAAGAATGATTACAGTTATAGAATTATCGAGTCCATATACAACAAACCTCATGCTGCGCAGGGAGCTCTCAAAGTGCCAAAAGGAGAGGCAGCTGGGGTTCCAGGTGGAGGAAGAGGAGCTCCTCCTGCTCCAGCAGGCAGATGAGGAGTTGGATGAAGAGGCTGACCCACAACCGACCCAAGATCCCCGTCCTCTTTCGGAAGGGACACCAGCAGGCCCCCAGGGACGCCAGGCCCCTTCCGCCAAGAAGAGGAAGAAGGCCCAAGATCCCCGTCCTCTTTCGGAAGGGACGCCAGCAGGCCCCTAGGGATGCCAGGCCCCTTCCGCCAAGAAGAGGAAGAGACAGGAGCCAAGGCCCGTGGAATCGTCCACATCTGAGGACGAGTCACCTGCACCGAGCCCGGTTAAACAGACCCGAGCATATGGGAAAGGGCTCTCGGGGAAGCCATTATCTGCAATCATGCAAATGTACCCCCCCAAGAGAACATCCTGGAAGAATCGTATAGCTCTGGAGAAGAGTTTGACATCGAAAACGAAAGGGCGAGGCTAAGAAGCCCCTCTCCTCTCCTTTATTCAGAGGAATACGAGGAGAGCTCTAGGGAAGAGCTGGTTTTGAAGAAGTGGCTGGACTTTATGCTGCTGGGCGACCGGCGGCCCAAGCCGCTGGAAAATGCAAAATCAGCCCATGGTCGAGTTAAGGCCATAGTGCGATTTCTCATGATGGCGTGGGAGGAGCAAGGCCGAGGGGCGTTCTATCAATGGACGTTCCTCAACAACCTGGAACACCTTAAGCTACTGGATGAGGTGCTCGACGGGGCGCAAAAAAAGCTGACCACAAAGGTCAAGTTCCCCAAAGTTCTGGCTGAGTTGGAGGCTGCCCCTCCTGCCCTGAGCCAAAGGACAGGCGGCTTCATGGCTGTGGCCAACCGCCTGTATGGCTACCTGGCGACGTACATCTTTTCCCTGTATGGGAAGCGGACTAGCGTCCTGGAGAAGCTGAGGGTAGAAGAGCTGGAGGAGGCCATTGGGGACGACACGAGCGGCTACCTCATAAACGTGAAAGAAGGGAAAACCAATTATAAATATGGCTACGACCAGTTGTATTTGCTGAGCGATGAGTATGCCTGGCTCGTCAAATTCAACGAGTTGAGGAAAAAAAAACTCAGGAAGACCACGCAGGAAGTACCTCTTCACGAACACAGGCAAGGGGGAGATACGCCTTATAACTAACCTCAGACAGGCCTGGAAGGAGATGGGCCTACCGGGTTCCCCGGACGTCATGGCCATTCGGTCCGCCGTCTGCACATACAACATGGAGAGTACGCCAGCAGAGGCACAGGCCTATGTCGCCGAGTTTATGAACCATTCTTTAGATTCACACAAGAAATTCTACGCCATGTACAAAAATCTGAAGCGGGCGAAAGTAGGGATGTTGAAAAATGTTGAAAATCGACTCGATTATCGACTCATGCCTCCCGCGACTCAAAACGTATGAGTCGAAAAATCGTTTTTATTTGTATTATTATTTCAGTCAGTGCCGCTCGTCACATGCAAGTTAACTTTGAGCAGAGCCTGTGGCTCTGAGTTTGAGAATAGACCCCATCGTCCAAGGGTGTGTGTGTGTGTGTGTGTGTGTGTGTGTGGTGGGGGGTGGTATCTTAGCAACACTGAATGATCTGTCCCATTGGTCGTGTGCTCGTATCATGAGCCAATGGCTGCAGCTCTGAGCTTCCCAGACCCAGACCCAGGTTCACATCTCATCTACACATGCCGTAAAGTGAGCTGACAGGCTAGCCACAGGTCTGCTCTGTAATGAGCGGTGAGCGCTCTTCTCTTCTTGTGAAGAAAGCAGGATAGATCGTTGTCAAATAAATCCCGCCGTCATTTATACTGTATTTATTCTCCGACCCGACATTAAAATACGGAACAACGTGCGTCCCGTATCAGTTCATTACGGGGCTCGTGACAGGCTGCAGACACTTGAGAGTTGGGACTAGCGGCTAGCCGATAGCGCCGCTGCTCCTTCAGTTTCATTGTTTACAAAATAAAGTTTATTTTGTATTATTGGGATTTGATCATTGATGCGAATTCTAAACATATGGATGCAGCTGCAGAAGTTGTGTTGCTTAAAGGAATGCATAGTTGCGTTCTCCTCAACTGCTGCGCAGCAACAACAAAAATATAAAAAAAAAAAAAAAAAAAGGAAAAAAGTCGTTCGACACGTCGATTTTCGGCCTCGATTCGTCGATTGGCCAAATATGAGTCGTTTGGCATCCCTAGGCGAAAGACGTCCGCAAGGTCTTCATGGCAATACCCGCCGAGGATTGTCTTAACAAGGGCATCCTGCCCACCAAGAGCCAGCGGCCCTCAGCATCTGCGGTGACGGCCCAGGATTCAACGCCCACCAAGAGCCAGCGGCCCTCAGCATCTGCGGTGACGGCCCAGGATTCAATGCCCACCAAGGGCCAGCGGCCCTCAGCATCTGCCACACAGCTCCCGGTGTTACCATCACCAACAAAATGGTGCCCAGATGACTGCCCAAAAAGGCCTCGCATGATCCCAACAACAAAAGCTATGATGGACAAGCAGATCCAGAGGAGGGCCCAACAGAAAAAGCACAAAGACGCCAAGAAAAATATCCTGGATAAATGATCACCCAGAAAGGAACAGGTCTCACCTTATTTGAGGCTGAGATCAGGGAAAGCAGTTGTGAAGCTGCAACGGCTAGACCCCGCCCTCGGGGAGGACAGGCCCACCTCCACTCTCCCCCCTGCTTCCCAGACAGGGGAGGAGAGTGCCGCGAGCCCCAATTCTCAAATTGAAGAGGACCGCCCCACCTCCCCCGCCCTCGGGGACGACAGGCCCACCTCCACTCTCCCCCCCGCTTCCCAGACAGGGGAAGGGGGTCCCAATTCCCCAAACCCCCCCGCTTCCCAGACAGGGGAGGAGAGTGCCGCGAGCCCCAATTCTCAAATTGAAGAGGACCGCCCCACCTCCCCCGCCCTCGGGGAGGACTGGCCCACCTCCACTCTCCCCCCCGCTTCCCAGACAGGGGAAGGGCGTCCCAATTCCCCAAACCCCCCTGCTTCCCAGATCGGGGAGGATCTGCCCTAGCATGAGTCTTGTTTTGTTTTGAGTCTTGTTGATGAGTATTGTTTGTTCAAAATTTCAGAATTCAGTTCAAATGTTGGTTTGACTGCACTTCCTCTTTGATGTGAGTATCCCTATTCTTACTCTCATGACCATATCTTTGGGGTAACACTGAACCCACTAACCAACATCAATGTAACACAAATTAAAAAAATGTGTGGGCAAGACTGAACCTGAACCTGCACAGACCTGAGTCATTGTTCATAATACAACATACATTAAATGTATAAAATAAAAGACAAACTGATACACTTTTATCCTATTTACTTGCCCCTTCTATGTTTTACAGCAATGACATTACTCTAAGTCTAAATGACATTAGCCTGAGTAAAGGAGAGGAAGTAAAATGTGGAGTAAGTACATTTATTCCCATTATAAGATCTAGTGAATCTCTTATCAAATAAATCCATGGCCCAGTCATAACCTACATAGTTTCTGCTCTGATCCCATATTGCAGTCAACAGAAAGATGAGAAGCAGTACCTGGTAAAATAATTTCCTGGGTTCATCTACTACAATACCTCTGTGACCATGGTACAGGAACAAAGCTTCTGGAGGAGCCTGCTGTCCAGAAACTCGGAGACATCACAGGTAACACGATTCGTAATCTTAAAGATGGAGTGCCACCATTTTTTTCCACCCTAAAACATGATCATCAGGTATTATTACAATATAAGGGGGAAGAACTTTTTCCAAAAAGTGTACAGTATTTGTTAAAATCATGCTTTTATGTGGACACGCCCACCAGTTCATTAAGTATGCCTGGTTTGCCTGGTGGGTGGTGATGGGTGGTGATCCACCTGAACTGAAGCCACACCCACAGCTGTAGTTGTATGATAAAGGGGGAGGGGTTAGGGGAGGGGCTGATAGTGTGGTGTCACTATATTACTGTTTACTTCATTGGCCCGTTTGACTGTCAAGGGTTCAGCCTCCAGGAAGAAACCCTAAATACAAAGTCAATACACAATTGCACATAAAAACAACTCCAGTCTGTCTAATTAAGTACTGTCACCTCATAGACACGTGAAAAAACTGGAAAAATACAAAAATTGTGGCACTCCATCTTTAATTTAACAAAGGATTGAATAGCTTCCATATAAAGTTTATTTATTGCCGTTGCATTTTCTTTTTGCTTTATAGATTTTGTGAAGAAAGTGTTGAGTCGGCTTACTCAGTTGAGCTTTATTGGATTTCGTAATCATCAAAGTTGCAAAGGTATCTGTCACTAATTCATATGTACTATTGTGATTATAAAATTGTATTTGTGTATTATTACTTGACTTTTATTGCCATTTGCTTTGCTATCCACTGTATCCAGGCAAATACTGAAGACTTCAAACGGCAGAAAAAAACCCCATTGCAGAATCCATGCTGAGGACCCAGTAATCATTTGGAACAACCCATAGACCCAGTGCAAAAGAGCCACATATGTGAGAACCACCCTGCTCCTAACAGCTGGAGTAGCAGGCCTCTACTAGCTGGCATTCAAGGACCACGGCCTGGTCCCACTGGCCATATTCTATAATGACACCTGTCAACAAGATCCAGAATTGAATGAATATGCCAAAGACACTACTTTTGCTTTACAGTTGGATAATGGGAGTATTACCAGACTGGTATTGATTGTACTTACATGGATAGTTGGGATGATACCTCACCTTTTATTTTTGATTATATTGTATTATCTTCTCTTTCTCTACTCTTTCTTTTACGTATGCAATCACTGGCCTTGTGTGTTCGCCCAAATTTGGTTGGATTGGTTGGGAGGGGGACTCGGTTGCAATTTTCCTAATGAAATTGATAACTAGGTTTTTCGGCACCGATGGTGTTTGCATACATTTTCCACATTGTATCAATTATGGTGGAGTTCTAATAAATACATTGATTATTGAATCTTGTAATTTATTTTTGAGGGGGTTTAATGTTTTTTTTGTTCACTGTGTTTGTAACTTACTTCTCTGCCCTTGATTTTCTATACTAATATTTACAATTGTTAGTTATGATTGAATTGATGAATTTGGATATATTCTTTCCATCTAGATGACCAATTGGGGTCTGGGGACCCCCAGGGGTCCTTGGAGTTCCAGGGGGTCCCCAGCTAAATGATAGTTGGTAACCAGATGGACCCCTATGGTTCTGTAACTCAGAGTGTACAAAGGGAACCAAATAGACCTGTTGGTTCAATTTGGTTCTCTTATGGGGGGTCCCTGGCATATGTTTTCAAATGAGGTCCGCAGGCTAATTGGTGTCAATTTGGGGGTCCTTGACATGAAAAGGTTTGGGAACCACTGTTCTAGATATAGCAGTATAGTCATCATTGCCATCTAGCGGCTGTTATAAATCATAACACATATCACTACATCCCTTTTTCTTTAAATGTGAAATGTCAACCAAATACTTTTAAACATTTCTGATGAACTGAAATTACACCACTCTTAATACAAAGATAAAGAGAAATAGTATGGGAAAATGGATAAAATAGCAAAAACTGTGGGATACAATATATAGTGCAAATGTATCAGCTAGCAGCAGTTGAAATCCCATCCAAAAAACAAAAAGAATGTACTACAACATAGTAAGTTGAACATTTGAAAATGATGCCCAAAATAAAACAAACTTTGTTAACCTTTTTCTTATAATATCAGAAACTAGAAAATTCGCAATTTAAAAAAATTGCAGAGTGTGGTTGCCGCAGTGGCTTACATATGCCCCTCCCACTAGTATTGCCAGCCAATTACAATTTCAAGTCACGCCTTAGATCATGCGTAAGTAATTCGGAGGGGATTTAACCCCCGAAATTCATGTTTTTGCGACAAACGGTTACATTTCTCGCATCTCGCCCCCTATGGATGAAAATGGAATTGCTTTTAGAACTTGGTTGATTGAACCACCCCGGACATGTGATTGAAATTTGGGATGGATTGGACATTCCGTTCGTGATTTATGGCATTTTTTGTGATATAGGCCCCTCCTACTAACTTCGGAAGACGATTACGGCCGAACGATACGAACTTTCAAAATTCTGCAGTTCAGTTTTAATTGGATGGGTCCAGAGATCAAGTGTGCCGATTTCTGTGAGATTTGGACAAAATCTGTAGGAGGAAAAGCAAAAAGTGTGTTTTGGACAAAATTCAAAATGGCGGAAAATCTATCATGGCGGAAATGGGCGTGATTTTACGACCTACGGTTCAAGAGTTATAAGCCAAAAGGTAAAGTGGGCTGTTATAGCGCCACCATGAGGCCGACCGATAAAATTTTAGGGTTAAATAATTTTAGGGATAATGTTGAATTATCCCTAAAAGTTTTGTAACTATAGTGATTACAGTCTCCGAGGATCAAATACTTGAATGTGAATTCTTGCCTTTTCCCATTCATGTCAATGGGGAAATTTAATTCACTAATACATTCATATCAATTAAACTATACAACATTTCTCTTAACAAAATACAAGCACACGATTCCCGATTTCTCCGGTCAATTTGACATATGGCTCAAGTGCGTACAGCGTACAGTGTGGGAGGTATAAAGCGTCTAAATAAAGACTACTCCAGTGAAATAATAAAGTGTCACAGTTACAAGAGTCTGGTTGCCCATTCGGGCAACCACAATTCGCAATTTAAAAAAATTGCAGAGTGTGGTTGCCGCAAACGTTATGTTGTTTGTGGGCTGAATTTGCATAATGTGTTTTATTGTATTGGTATCGTGACAGTAAGATTGCTAGCTAATTATAAGGTCACATCACTCTGAATATTATTTTATATCAATCAATGACGGTACCCATTATTTGACATTAACAATTCCACAGTGTCCCCAGTGGGAATCGAACCCAGGACCTTGTAGCTGTGAGGTGACAGCACTACCAACTGTGTCACCGTGGCCCTTAACTCAATAACTTTGGATACTTTGTATATATGTGTTTCAAGCTTTATGTCCTGTGGTGTTAATTTAAACATATTAATGTCTTTACAATCATAAAGGAAAAATATCTCTACATAATTTTCAAACAGTACTGTAAATACTGACAGCCACAATGAATGTAATCCAAAAAATAAAAATAAAATGAAAAACCAGTCCCAGAGGAGAACGTTGTCTCAGGAGCAGAGAAAAATGCCTGCACACAAAACAATGTGCAGTGTCCTTGGATTGAGAATATTCAAGACAAGTGAAGTCTTTGTACCAGGAGGCTTTAAAGGCTTTTGTCCTACCCTTTCCTAATTGAGTGCGAGGGAAGGTATTCAGAATGGGTTGTGCTGGGCCTGCAGCTGTTGTTTGAGAAATCAGGTTATTGTTAAGCATTCATTCATTCAAGCAATGACAATGTTGTCATATGACATTTTAAAAGACAACTGCATTCCAGCAGGCAAGTAAAACAAAATAATTGACATATTGTGTCACTGTGGATTCATTTTTTTTTTTTTTTAGTTCATTCATATTCTACCTTGTAGCAAATGTAGGCAATGGTTGAACTGTGAGGTTGGTACTGCTGCTGTTTTCTGATTGTGATTCTGCATCTGCGTTGTCATCAGAGTCAGTGGTGGTCTCCTCCCTCCCTAATAGTATTGATTGACATAGATACCACCTCATTAACTATTTTTATTGTATGATTTGATGTTAAAATGTCATTTATATTTTAATTGTACTTCTTACAGCATAACGTGCAGATTCTGATCAAAGGCCTACCATGAAACACTACAATGCCATCAGTTGAAATGTGTAATTAAAACAAAAGTAGGTAAATTCACAGAACAAGTGGGACTACATTTTAAAACATTTTCTTCATACTTGTACTTTCACCTGGAGGTCCATCGGAGCTGGTCTGGTCCTGGATGTTTTGTTCAACATGGGATGGTGTCTCCCTTGGTGCATCTGAAAGTAATGATTGACATACAGTATGACTATATTTGAAATTGTATTTAAATGTAAGTTGTAGTTTTTACACTATAGCATCAAATGCACATGTTTAACAAAGGCATGCATGTAATTAAAAAGTAAATGATTGTGTTATTCATTGAACTGCAAAAAAATGCAGAACAAATGAGTAATATGGGATAAGTATGAGCATATTTTAAATATTTTTTTGCCAATGTGTATATTCACCTGGAGGTCCATACTGTAGGTGCTGGTGTGGACCTGGACGTTTTGTTCAACAACACTGCATCCAGGCTCACCCTCACTTTCACTGTTGCTGTCAGTTTCAACTTGGCTTTCAGCAGTGTTATATGCACTGTCACTGTGACTGTCAAGCAGTGTCTGCTTCTTCTTAAAGAAGTCTTTAATGTCTCCTTGTTAATATTTGCCTTATATTGGATGTCTATGGTGGTCATATTGTATAGGTCATTTTCAACACTTTCCCCTCAGACAATTCCAGGCAACTTTTTCTCTGTTATTCAGGATATATTGAAGATACACAATCAGCTGAGTTTGTTTTTGTTGCAATTAGTTTGAGGTCAAATTACATTATTACTGGAGTATAGAGGGGTTTGGGGGTGGCTTATTTCCTACGTAACGTAACGTAACGTAACCACGTGATACGGTATTTTGAAAGGAGCCGCTTATACCTAGTGTCTTAGTCAGTCACACCAAAAGATAGTTCAAGGAAGAATGTGGTCTCCACCCCCCTCTCCTTCCAGGATAACGCGGGCCAACTCTTTCAAAGGAGACAAGCTTCGTGACCAAATGTCTTTGATCTATGTAAGTAATTATTTACACATCCACAGAAAAAGAAATACACATATGTATTTAATAGTGTACATTATATTCCTCGTGCCATTTCAGCCTATAGTAACCGGCTTATCAACCATATTTCCAGAATTGTGAAAACGTATACAATTCTGCATGTTGTTAATTACATGCAGGTCGACTTAATGTTATTTTTTGTTATTATAAGTATCGATGTGAGACAGTCGAGAGGTCGGACCTGGCGGAGCTAGTCGTTGACGTGGGCCGTCAGGTAACGGCCGGGATTGTGGCAATGGAGGAGGAGCGAGGGCGGCTTTGTGAGAAGCTCGCCTCCGTCGAGGTCCGGAACAGCGAGTTGAGGCGACAGAAAGGCTGTCTGGAGTTGCCTCCTTGCCCTTTGTGCGGCGGCGGTCATGGTGAGTCATTCATTTAGTGGTGGGTAGGCTATATTATTGAAACATAATGACTATGTATTTGTATGCGAGCGATAGGCGATCGCTACAATGTTGTCTAAAAACGTTCTTCTTTCTTTTATTAACTCTTACAGGATCAAGAGCTGCTGCTGGGAATAGAGCACCGAAGTCTTGACGCAACTCGCTCATCCGTTCGATTCCCTTGGCTGGCGGAAGTAATGTCTCTATGGAGAATAACATGGGGTGATCTTAATATCGTCTATTATAAGCGTTGTTGTAATGAGCTGACGTCTGACACTCAGGACTAGTCAACAATGAATGATCTTTATTCCACGTTCTTCCTCAAGTATCCAGCAGTGTATTCTCATAGACAGCAGTGCCACCTAGTGGCCTGGAATACCTAAGCATATCATTACAGTTGTGGTACAAAAATAAACAACCTGTCTTGGCGTTATTGTCAAGGAGGTGTGTCTGTGTCGTTTGCAACAGTCAGTCACTCATATACATTAACACAATTTGAATGTTAAAGAATGTTTTTATTCCATCAGAAAGTCGTTTTAGTGTCATTAAGTCGTTGTAATAGCTTAAACATGTCACTATGTTTAATGATTTTACCATTGGATTAACCAATGCTAACCTGCTTTCCTGTTAAAGTATGCAAATTCCGCTAAAATCCGCCTTTTTGTATCCAGTCGTTTTTGAAGATAATACTAGTCTTTTGCTAACTGGCTAACAGAAATAGCAGAGAAATAAGTATTAACCATCGTATTTTGTAAAGTTTCGGTCGGCCTAAAGCTAATGTTCCAGAAGGGGCACTGAACAATCAGAACAATGGAACATGGCTTCCTGTTTCCAATAGCAGAAGAATTGGATGAATTTAATGTAAACATTGTAACATTGTCACCATAACGTGGTTTTTATTAGTTGCTTTGGAATGTAACTGGCAAAATGAAGGTCATAATAACGCAGATCATATCGATAGGCTATGTAATATAGCGCGATATGTATCTAGCATGCCCAACACTACCAGAAGAATGTTTCCATATAGACTCACCTACGTCGAAAAGGGGCTCAGATGAAACTGGTAGACAGGCTTACATGAAAGTGGTAGATAGCTGTAGCAGAAAGTATTGTGATTAAAAATGTGAAACTACACATTAACATTGTACCAGAAGCAGTTGGAAATTACAGTTTGTGGCACAGGCTTTAGTCTAAAGGGTCATCTAACTACACATGAGGATTCACACAGGGGAAAAACCCTTTATGTGTACAGTTTGTGGCAAGGGCTTTAGTCAGTTTGGTATTATATACAAACACATGACTCACACAGGAGAAAAGCCCTCTACGTGTAGGCCTACAGTTTGTGGCAAGGGCTGTAGTGAAACGGCTGATGTAAAAAGACATGATGAGTTATACAGGGGAAGAGGGCAAGGGCTGTATTCAAACGAGTGATCTAAATAAACACATGATGACTCATACAGGGGAAAAGCCATTCAAGTGTAAATGGCTTATACTATATATATAGACCCATACTCAACATTGCTAAATAGGCCAATCTGGCAACACAGATTTTGGTTCTGACCAATGCTGCGTGCGCATTATGTCATGTTTGACATGTGACACAAACAACCAATAGCATTAAAAAATAGGAATTAAAAATTCCAAAAAGGTAGCACATCCAAAAATTAAACAAGCGGGGGACAAGGTACTCACATTTCCATTTCTTTATTGGCAAACACCAAGTAAGTTACGCTCCATTTCTTTATTGGCAAACACCAAGTAAGTTACGCTGACGCGTTTCGGCTATGCAGCCTTCATCAGAGCATTCACATCAAGTGAATTCAAGTCAATTTATACAAAAGGGGTCAGAGTTCACCTACAGCTGAAATCTCAAGTTAATCAACAGGGTCCAATCACAAACTGCTTTGAATAAACATTTTGAGGCATAGTATATATCTCGGTTACACATCCAGGCATTAAAGCCAATCTTAACCCAGAAAGCATTTTAAGCTATAGTCATCATTCAGTCCATTGGGTGTCATGGTATTGAGTGTATATCCACTGCATTTCTCTTTGGGCTAGTCTCTTTAGAATATCACCCCCTCTGCTGGGCATCTCGATTCTCTCAATCCCACAGAATTTTAATGAAGAAGGTGAACCATGGTTTGCTTCAGCATAATGTTTTGCAATGGCATAATCCATATTTCCTGTACGGATTGCAGTTTTGTGTTCTGATATTCTCTGTTTGAGGGGTCGTTTAGTTTGCCCTACGTATGCCAGGCCACAAGGGCATAGTAACATGTAAATCACATGTGTCGATTTGCAATTAATGAATTGACGAATAGGAATTTTCTTTCCAGTGTGGGGATGATTGAGTGATTTCTTGTCTGATGTATTGTTGCAGCAGGCACACATGCCACATCTGTACATTCCAGTTGTCAGCCATGTGGTCTTTTTCTGAACCATATTTTTGTACATGACTGTGCCTTTGATTATGGGTGCCCTCCTGAATGCAACAAGGGGTTGATATTTACAAAGGTCCTTCAATGTTGGCTCTGCTTGGAGCACATGCCAGTGCCTGTTGAGTATTTGTTTGATTTGTGAAGCACAGTGGTTAAATTCAGTAGAGAAACAAGCCCGACTTGGATTTTTAGTTTTTGGTGGAGTGGATAGAAGTTCTGGACGGGAGGCGTTATTAGAACATTGTATGGCTTTCTGAATAGATTGTGAGGAATAGCCTCTGTCTTTAAAACGAGTACTCATAATGGTTTGTTTGGAGTGAAAATCATCAAGATTTGAACAGTTGCGTTTTAGCCTCAAAAATTGACCTACAGGAATGTTGTCCTTAAGGTGTCTTGGATGGTTACTGGTAGCATGCAAAATTGAGTTGCGTTCCATGTCTTTTCTGAAAATAGATGTGTGAATCATTCCAGTTTCATCCTTGGATATGGTTAAATCCAAATAGTTAATTTTGACCATGCTTTGTTCACAAGTGAATTTCAGGAAACTTGAGCTGTTGAGATATGATACAAAGTCTATTAGTTCAGTCTGTGTCCCATCCCAAAATAACAGGATATCATCAATGTATCGTTTGTATAGTTTAATTTTTGAATAGTAGGGGTTATTATTAGGGTCATTGATAACATTTTCTTCCCATTTTCCCACAACCAATCCAGCCACAGAAGGTGCTGTTGCTGTCCCCATTGCAGTCCCAGATTGCTGGAGGTACCAGTTGGATCCATATTGCATGTAATTTCGACTCAGGACAATGTGCAACAGTTCCAATAAAAACGAATTTGGGGGGATTTGTGTTATTTCTCTCTTGGACAAGTAATAGGAAGCAGCATTCAAAGCATCTTCATGGGGGATGCAGCCATATAAATTTACAACATCAAGAGAGACTAATATTGTGTTCTGATTCAAAGTGCAATTACTCAGACAGTTGAGCACATCTTTTGTGTCTCCAAGGTAGGCGGGCAGATCCTTCACAAAGTCTTTCAAAAAGAAGTCAACTAATTTTGACAATGGTTCAGTGAGAGAGCCTCGTCCTGAGACAATTGGTCTGAGAGGGGGTTCTGTGGGGTGTTTGTGGATTTTTGGGAGACTGTAGATGATGGGCGTGATGGGATGCTGACTAGTTAGGTAGGCATGTTCTTTTTTTGTGATCCAGTTAGATTCAAGAGCAACTTTCAATAGATTGTCAATTTCAGATTTGTATTCATTCAGGGGATTTTTCACAAGCTGCCTGTAGGTGGGGCTGTTCAGGTTTTCAAGCATTTTTTTATGATAATATTCAGTGTCTAAAACAACAACTGCACCTCCTTTGTCAGCAGAACGGATAGTGATTTCTGGATTTTCCTCCAACTCCTTTAGTGCACATTGCTCCTCATAGGTTAAGTTTGCATACTTGGGGCCTTTATCTTCCTTAAGCATTTTTTCAATGTCATGTTCAACAAGTTTGTTGAATGTCACAATGACAGGACTTAGGTTGGTTGAGGGGCAAAATGATGACTTTGCATAAAAAGGAGAGGGATTATTTGCACCAGTTTCAGTCTCATCAGTAGGTGATATCTGTGCAGTATAATAAGGTGCACTCTTATGGTGGGGAGAAAATAAATTTTTCAAATGGAGTTGTCTCATGAATTTATAAGTGTCCACCTTTAAGTTGAAAGCATTGACTTTGTTAGTCACAGCAAATGAGAGGCCTTTGCTTAGAACTGAGGTTTGGGAGGGGGTGAGGGGGATTTTGGACAGATTTACTACCGGGGATTGACTTGTCTTGGGGATCTCCTGGGCCGTCCCCTTTCCGCGGTTGCCCCTCCTCGTTTTCCTCTTCCACGTTGGTGTGGGAGGGGTATGTCTAAAAAGGCACTCCTTGGCTGGTTGGAAGGTCCTCAGTCTCACTCTGTGTGCTTGATCTGCCAGTGTCAGAGGAGTAATCTAGTTGATTGGGGCCACCTGTTTTGGTCCTAGTTCTTTGTTTCTGTTTGAAGGTTGGTTTGTGCCACTCGTAGACCTTTCCTTCTTTATAATGATTCAAGTCACGTTGGTATTTTTTCATCTTGAGTTGTATCAGATCTTTCTTGAATGATTCCAGAGATTTAGTCATTTTCTCCTCTAATTGGGTGTACTCCTCAGTCTTTTCAAGGGTGTGAACCTTACTTTCAAGTGTTTTAACTGTTAGCAACCAATAGCATTCTCTGACACACCCATAAGCTGTTTTGTTTAAAATGAAGAACCGGGCACCAGTCTAGAGAGTCTAAAACACAATGTCAAGTCCCAGCCACCGTGAAAGGTCCTCCATAACAGGAGATCAGTTTGAGTTATTGGCCGTAAGTTTTAACAGTAAATGTGGAGTTCAATTTTTTTTCTAATTCTCACGACTCCTTGTATTTGGTGGTTTAATATATTTGTGTTTTGGTTGGTTTGTTTCTTTTACAGTATAGAGTTAAAGACACGGCTGTGAGTCGGGCCGATCTGGCACACAACGTGCGTGCTGTTGGTTCGGCTGTTGTGGGCCACCACAACAGCCTTACTTATTTTTTGAGAAAAAAATTAGACAAATGGAGGATGCGAATATGGTGGTGTCTAAAAACATAAAGTTTCTCCAGAGAAGGCCACCAAAGTCCGTGACCTGTGCCTCCTGTGTTTCTATGTTTGAAAGTAAGATGCATTTATAATTCCTAGAATAGGTTGATTCTTAATTGGGTATAATATAACATGATTTTATTTTATGATTATTAAACTTTAGCTCTGGACGCGGACATGTTCGAGGAGGGAATGGAAGAAGGTAAGCTGATACTTAGCAGAGGTTATATGTATAATAATTATCATAGGTTTATAGGTTTAACTGGAAATTGACTAGCCGCAATTTGCAACTCTAGATTTGTGTTATAATGGGATGAATCTAGAGTTGCAACAAGCTCCATCACTTCCTATTCATCATTTTTGGTTTGTGATCTGCTTGTCTTAAATTATGTTAAACTCACCAACATTGCAGCTGCAGTCCAAGCTTGAATTATCCTCTTTCAATCTGCCGAGCTTGTTTTCCATAAAAATCCACTATAGAGATGTTATGAGCTACTTTCTGTCAAGACATCCTCTGCAAATGATTATTTGTTTAAGTGTTGCAGTTTGGAAGCACTCGTTTCTGTTAAGGGGTGGCACTGCTGCCTCCTGCATTATGTGAAAATTCGAAACAGGTTGAACGCAGGGCCGTTCAGTGACGTACGACGAGTGCTTCCAAACTCCAGCACTTAGAAAAATAATCACTTGCAGAGGATGTTTTGACAGAAAGTAGCTCATAACATCTCTACGGTGGATTTTTATGAAAAACAAGCTCGGCAGATTGAAAGAGGATAATTCAAGCTTGGACTACAGCTGCAATGTTGGTGAGTTGAACGTCGTTTAAGACAAGCAGATCGCAAACCAAAAATGATGCATAGGAAATGGATGGAGCTTGTTGCAACTCTAGATTCAACCCATAGAGCACCGAAGTCTGACGTGACTTTCAGTAGATGGCGTCAGTCCCCAGGTTCATGTATTTGTTTAGTTGCATAGAAATCCCTATTGAGGCGATTTTAGATCGCCTCATATAACAACTGTGTTTGAAAAATAAACATGTCACCCCGCCCGCTTCACTCATATGGATATGAAGAATCAAGTGACTGAGGGAAAACGCTAATGCTACTGCTGCTGAATTAGTTAGATTTTCGCTAGAAGCAGACTGTATCATATATGAGTGACTGACTGTTGCAAACGATCCAGAGACACCTCCCTAACAATAACGCCGAGACAGTGTTAAGTTATGCGTAGTTGTGCAGCTTAACGTTGCATTGGGAGAAAACACGGAGATGTATTAGATCCATTTAGCCAAGCATGGCATATTTATTATATTAAGGGCTCCCTGTCACATATCAGTTTGACGGTGACAGACCCAATACTATTACTGAATGAAGTGGTCCGCTCCACACACAGGTAGTTGTCATGTGACCTGAGTCACCTGATCATGGTATAGGAGGCAGGCATGATGCATTGGCGCCTCAGTGGCACAAGTATTAAGCATTGCACATCATATAGAACAGTAGTACAGTATTACATTATACAAGTGAGCAGAGGCGCAACACGGACCGAACGCTAGGGGGGGACAAATAGCGGCGCCGCGAAGCGGCGCCGCCGAAAAATCCGTCCCCCCCGTCCCCCCCACCACCCTAGGGGAGGGGGGGATGGTTATGGTTAGGGTTTGGGGTCCTACAGAGAGGTTGTTCCAGTGACTCAATGTACATACAAAACTGCGTTTTGGCACAGTTATTATTATTATTATTATTATGAATTACCTGGCTGTGATTCCTCCTCCACAAAAACGTGGGGTTATGGTTAGGGTTTGGGGTCCTACAGAGAGGTTGTTCCAGTGACTCAATGTACATATAAAACTGCGTTTTGGCACAGTTATTATTATTATTATGAAATACCTGGCTGTGATTCCTCCTCCTCCCCATTTATCTCAAAACGTAAAAGTTTAACCACATTATCAGCAGCGCCTCGAACAGGTCAAAACTCACTGACCATCTGATCTGTAAGTTAGCCTATCCTATATAAAATGTACAACACCTGGGAAGTTTTCAGGAGAGGATGTTTTAACATCAACATATATAGTTAGTGTTAAACCCATGCAACTCGGGAGGAAAGAAAAACCTGCAGCGCCTTACCTGCATGTTGACAGTTTAATAGCGGCGTGACCCGCCGGCGTCGATCTCCTCCTTTACCCAAATCCCCCAAAATAATAATATAATTCCCAAAGTGGGGTCCGGGGACCCCCAGAGGTACAACTACATGATAGTTTGTGGCATGTCATGTGGACGCTCTCAGTGGAGTCCCTTCCCACCGCTAGACATGGCATTACAATAGGGTCCGTCCGAGCTGTATAAAACTATAAATCTTCTCTTATGGGGGTCCTTCTCTTCTCTTCAAATGGGGGGGGGGTCCGCAGGCTAATACGTGTCCATTTGGGGGTCCTTGACATGAAAAGGATAAAGTAAATCCATTCATCTATCTACTGATCGTCTGACCGAAGTGGTGCGTGACATCAAAAGTGGTGTCCTATTGAATCCTGTTCCTGTATTATTAGAATCATTACAGAGTGCAAAGCACATTGGGTCACTGATGGCGGTGTAACAACTCCCAAACTTCCGACAACAGTAGAACGGGACAAACCATTTTGGGATTTAAACAGGGGTGGATCAAATATATGGTTCAAAATATATCGCGTTTATGAACGCAGGATTTCAAAAGTATTACTCCTAAGATAACTTTGGAGCCAGGGGGGATACAGGGGGGGACCCCCCCAGCCAGGGGGGACCCCCTAACTCATCTGGGGGGGACCAATGTGACGCTGGCAGGGGACGAAACCCCTCCGTCCCCTAGCCTATTGCGCCCCTGCAAGTGAGGACATATATCCCATCAAATCTCAACAGACAGCTTGTTTATTTTTGGACCACAACGCTTATAGTAGACGATATTAAGATCACCCCATGTTATTCTCCATAGAGAAATTACTTCCGTGAAGCAGGGGAATCGTCAGGATTAGCGAGTTACGTTAGGACTTCGGTGCTCTATAGTAAAACAATGTAGATTTGCAAATTGCGGCTAGGAATTGACATGATTTATATTTTCGGAATATTTAGCAATCGACAATGTTGGTGTGGCGGCGGCGGCTGAAGTCGAAGCAGGTATTTGCATTAAATTAATTCTGCTAGACATTTTTAATAAACGCAATTGACATTTTTAATGAACGCAATTGACATGTGTTTCTATATTTCTATGACTTTTAGCCGCGGACAATCCTGCAATTGATTTGGAGAAGATGGCATCCGATTTGGATTTTGGAGAAGGTATTAGCAGAGGCTCGACTTGTAATTATCATAGGCAATTTTTTAATTGCTTTATTGTAACCATAGTTTTTTCTATTTTGTATCTATTTAGAGTTGGAGTTGGAGGGATGAAGCAACTTTAATAAAAATGTATACACTATGAGGTTGTTTGTCCAATTCCTATAGTATCTTAATCAAACATTTGTTTATGTACTAATGATTTATTGTTATAAAAATGTTACAACAATGTGACAAAAAGTGTGGGTTGACTACAGACAGTGGACTAGGACAGGATGGGACTAGGATCAAACTCTGACAGTGTTTATTGTTATGGGCCCCTTTGATCTTGGGGGGGGGGGGGGGAGCAGCAGTCATGATTTTACAGCTTTTTCCTCTGTGTGTCTTCATGTGTGTTTTTAGATTAAAAAGCATGTCATCTTGCACCATTAATGACCTACCACCTGTTGAATCAAAATTCAGGACGCCTAAGGCTCAGAAAATGTCATGATTGTCATATCCAGTCATAAGACATGATGAAGAGCACTGGCTTTTGTTAAATACATAACGTTTACACTACTGATGAATATTGACCAAAATACACTGGCTGACACACAGTTGGGACATGCAAACTGTGTGGTGACTTCATATAAAGAGCAAACTGCTAGAGTTATTTACAATCGGGCCTGTAAACAAAGTCTTTGTTATAATGTTGCAAGACACCCCAGGGGGTCGGGGTGCTGTGTCTTAACTAACCAAGCATTTTTACATTGGTGTAGGGTGTAAAACCAAAGTCTTTGATCAACCAGTCTGTTTTCTTCATGTCAACAAACAAACACAAACACAAATAGCCACCGGAATTCGGCTCCTTCTCAGTCTGAGAAGGCCACACCCACGTAGGTGCTGATTACCATGTAGCCTAAGTAAATTGCACAGGGCAGAAGAACACAAGAACATACAATATTGTATAATTATGGAATCCCATATTCCTCATATCCCGTCAAGACCATCACAAGATGGTCACATAAAAATATGGAACCATAATTCGATCTCTTACACCCCCCCTTGACCCTTAGCAAATCTAGACACGGGAAACCCTCATTCATCTGCGTTTGTTCTCCGTGTTTTTTCAGTCTAGTAGTGCAAGTCTGGTCATGGGCTTCATGGAGAGGGAAAAGCAGTACTCTTCTGTTTAGTTCATATACTTCAAAGTGGAGTTAATTTACTTCACTACATTATTATTATTATTATAACACAGTACACATACAGTACATGCAACGTTTGAAACCACCAACAGTTAACGTGTGCCAGTATAGTACAGTGACAGTGCAGTACAGTACAGTAGAGGGTATAGGGACCCCACACGGTAACTCTGTCATTTCTCAACCATTTCAAACGCGGGGTAAGCTCGTCGGAATCCGACCAACACCCTGGGTGCGTTGGTTTAGAACTCTCCTCCACCCCCACGGTAACCCCCACACGGAGTTGCACCACTCACTTCACACGGGTGTGATTTTTAAACATGTCACAGTGTTTAGATTATAAACAGAAGAGCATGTTTAAATGCCATGATTGCAGGCTAGTCCTGTGTCATATCCAATTATAAGACATGTTGAACAGCACTGGCTTTTGTTAAATACATAACGTTTACACTACATTATTATTACTAGTCTTTACCCGTTCTGAATATATGAACAGCAAATTGTGTTCAGTGTGGGTAATATGTGTTCAGTGTGGGTAATATGATGTAATAGATCACATTACTGATAGGGGGGGAATTGTTTACAGATTGGGAAGTTGGGTTGAGCACAAAAGTAGGCTAATTAGTAGGCTATAATCCCAAACTAAAGCAACGGGAAATTATGGATATTAAACTATATGTACAGGAAAACTAGCCCAAAGTTGCTTATATTATATATATATATATATAAGCAGAACTGGCAACACCTATAGTTTCATCCTAATCAAGGCAATAAAAAGCATGTAATCTTGCACCATTAATGACCTACCACCTGTTGAATCAGAATTCAGGACGCTGTCAGAAGATGATTGTCATATCCAGTCCTAAGACATAATGAAGAGCGCTGGCTTTTGTTAAATACATAATGTTTACACTACATTATTATTATTATTAGAACACAGTACACATACAGTACATGCAACGTTTGAAACCACCAACAGTTAAAAAAGGCATGGACAACAAGTCAATGACAATTACATTGCCCCCCAAAATCATGTTTTTGCAACAAACAGGTAAGTGTTTTTGCAATTGTAGCGCCCCCTATGGATGAAAATGGAATTGCTTTTGGCTTTGTGTTGATTAAGCCACCCTCAACATGTGATTCAAATTTGGGGTGGATTGGACATTCCGTGCGTGAATTGTGACATTGGCTTTGTGTTGATTAAGCCACCCTCAACATGTGATTCAAATTTGGAGTGGATTGGACATTCCGTGCGTGAATTGTGACATTTTCTGTAAAATAGGCCCCTCCCACGAACTTTGGAAGCCGATTATGGACGAACGATATCGACGAATATATATCAAAATTCTGACCGTGCTGTTTTAATCGGATAGGTCCCGAGATCATGTGTACTGATTTGTGTGAGATTTGGTCAAAATCTGTAGGAGGAGCATAAAGTGTGTTTTGAACAAAATCCAAAATGGCAGGAAATCTATCTAGACGCAAATGGGCGTGGCCTATATGGGGAGATGCGTCATGACCCAAGGAATCCAGTGATTTTACGACCTACGGTTCAAGAGTTATACCCCAAAACGTAAAGTTGGCTGTTATAGCGCCACCATGAGGCCGACCGATATACTGATAAGGTAATTAATTTTCGTAATTATTATGAATCTCTCCTCCAAGTCTTGTAAGTATAGCCCTTACGGTCTCAGAGGAAAAAATACTTGAAAGTGAGTTTTTGCATTTTCCCATTCATGTCTATGGGGAAATTTTATGCACTAATTAATTCATATCAATTAAACTATCCAACAAATGTCTTAGCAAAATACACGCACACGATTCTGATTTTCTTCGGTCGATTTGACATATGGCTCAAGTGCGTACAGTTAAAACAGTGGGAGGAGATGCACGTCAAAATAAAGTTTATCTGAAGAAGACGATAAATAAAAGGTCACAAAAGCAATAGTATGGTTGCCCTCAGGGCAACCACACTAATAAAGTGTCACAGTTACAAGAGTCTGGTTGCCCCACTAATAACATATAGGTTAAATAAATATGCTGTGTTTCCCTTCAATGCACACACAATTTTTTAATATATATATATATATATATATATATATATATATATATATATATATAAAGAACACAATATACAAATGCTTAAGATCCTATAAATACAATAATGTCTTTTAAAATACATGATTTAGAAAATCACCTAATTTAAATATGTCCCTGTGACCGACTAGTCACTACCCAGGGCAAGGAAGGACACAACACAGTGCAGCTTTCTTAAATTGACTGGTTTATTCCTCTCAGTTCATAGAATAATTCACATTAATATTACTTTACACAGAAGAGCAGATAGCTCTCCATGCACAACAGGTGCACAGCCACACCCACCTCTGAGCCCAATTCTAGTTTGACTCAGGCCAGGTGTGACTGATTAAATCTGTCATCCTCCATCTCACAGTTCCACTATAAATAACACACCAATTCAGGAACAAAAACAGCAAGTACAATGGCGACATCGACAAAACAAGCCAAGTACGAAAAAGAAGACAGTCAGGCAACTGGGTTCATCTTCAATACTTCACCAATACAAATCAGCCGGAAGAATTCAAAATATTTCAACTTCACACTACAAACCGGACCGGTTGACTACATTGATTGCTGCTCTTTCTCCATATCACAACATCAAAGAATATTACAACTGGACCAAACCCCAACCAAATTAACTGAAATTAAAAAGACTATCAACACCTGTAGAAAAGAGTCATGCTAGTGAGCAGAAACAACCCTCCCCCTGGCCTATTCCATGTGGACCCACCCACCTCACTTGCTGTCACTCCCTCTCAATCAGTAATCTCACCTGCTCCCACTCACACCTCAAGCAATGGCCAGATATACTGCCTGAGTGCCTGTCAGGGGGGCAGTCAGCCAGATATTTCGTGAAGCCTCATTTGAAATCGGTAGTTCATATAATGGCCTGTTGTGGCGCTGGACTGGACCCAAAAAGCCCCATAGCTCCATAGAGGCCCATGTATTTTGGCCCAACTTCACCTAGACTGTATTACCTTAATAAACATGGTCATGAATACTTTCTTCTTCCAGTCACTAGTTTAAAGTCTCATTTCTAATGTCATAATATTCTTTTTGGAAAATTATGGTCCAATTAATTAAAATAATGACCATAAAGTCGCGTATGTTCTGAGGGGCGTGGCTACCGTTACCGTCTATGATCGGGATTCCCCTCCCACTCAAGAGTCTTCTCCTCCCACTCGAGTCAAAATAAAAACCAACGGAGAAGAAGGGGGGGAAGTCCCGCCTCGTTGTCTGGGCAGCCAATGGCCAGCTGGACCCAAACGGAGCCAGCCAATGGCCAGCTGGTCCAAAACGGATCTAGAAAGATGGCGATTTACAGTGCATTAGAATGCAAGGGATTTCAGAACGAGAGGAGAGGAGCTTGCTCTTTCAAAACCACGCGACAGCCGTGCACAGCACCGGCTCGAGGCCGGTACCGACGGATTGGATTCAGAAAACGTCCTGTCTGTGCGAAAGTGCCCTCCCAGACATCCCCCCCCCCCAAGTGCCCCTCCCCCAGTGCCTCCCCAGACATTGCCCCACCAAGTGCCCTCCTAGACATTTCCCCCCCAAGTGCCCCTCCCCCAGTGTCCCCCCCAGTGCCTCCCCAGACAGTGCCCCCCCAATCCCCCCCATTTTGTCCAAAATAATATCCCTAAGCTGCAGTTAGGGATATATCAGATATTGGGTGAAAAATGAATGGAATTGATATGGAATTATATGCATGTCAATGAAAACAATAAACTATCAAAAATAATGAATAAAAGGCCCAATAAGCGGAATAAGACCTAACCCTACCCTTCCCCTCCCCCGATGAAAAGTCCTTGAGGGGGATCTGACACAGATATTCACTGGATGCCCTGGAGCAGGATTGATGTTAATTGTCCCTAATCCCTAACTAGTTCAAACCCCTCTTCATCATCATCCTCCTCATCCTCCACCTCTGGGGGATTAGGTGCAAACTCAGGAGGGGGTTTAGGCTGCAGATGTTCCTCCTCATCCTCTTCCTCTTGGTCATCAGGTTAGATCAGAGTTGGATAACTTTTGCTACGGGTGTCGCACGACAACGGACATATCAGAGCGTAGATCTCGGAAAGCTGAACACGCCCATGTCAATTACTTGGCTGACGGACGTCTCGTTCTCGAGCTATCGCGCGTAGAAAACTAACCCTAGGGTTAGCCAATTCAAAACCAAGAGATTCCCCTTACTCGTCATGACTAATTGGGTACACCTGTGGTAAGGGTATTTAAGGAAAGCAAAGATGGTGTTCTTTTCGATCATCTTGAGAGGAGAGAGCACATGGGAGAGAGGAGCGCCACCAATCGAGAGGTTAGTTTTTGGTAAAATGATGTTGTTGTTTTACAACGAATTGTGCACTATAAAAAGTGTCTCATTTGCAATCTGAAATCTTTATAATAACCTTACAGAATGGAATCTACACCACTACCACCATCACCCCCACCACCACGCCGCCCCCGAACCCACTCCAACCCCCCTCCTGAGCAGTTGGCTCCCCCTGCAACTCGCCCAGATCCCCCGGAGCACGAGGAGGAAGCGGACGAGTCTCTCCCAGCCCCCATACCTAACCCTGAGGAGGACGAGGAGGAAGCGGACGAGTGTCTCCCAGCCCCCATACCTAACCCTGACGATGAGGCAGACAATGAGGCGGATGATGACGAGGACGATGACGAGGGCGAGGAGGAATTTGTACTCCAGGTCAGAGGCAGGAGGAGGCATCGGATACTCCTCATATACCAACGATATCTGAAGAACAGACAGCGAGCCGTGAGGAGTCGCCTTCGACATGCAGCCTCCGGAGGATCTGGAGCAGCCTAATTTTTGTTTGAAATTTCTGAATCTCTTGGTTTTGAACGCTTTGTCCATATTTTTTACAGTCTATGGTGCCTGTCCATGCAGTCAGTGTTTGGCAGCAGCAGCAGCAGCAACAACTCCACCTGAGAGCCCTCTGTCCTGGAGCCTCAGGCCTTGGTTATGCGTCATTGAAAGTGAGTTCAGTTTGTTCATGTCCATTGTATATTGCATTTTATTAGTTATTTGTGTTAAATGTAATCTTTATCTTAAAGATGGAGTACCACAATTTTTGCATTTTTCCAGTTTTTCATGTGTATGAGGTGACAGTACTTAATTAGACAGACTGGAGTTGTTTTTATGTGCAATTGTGTATTGACTTTGTATTTTTATCATACAACTACAGCTGTGGGTGCGGCTTCAGTTCAGGTGGATCATGCACCACCCACCAGGCAAACCAGGCATACTTAATGAACTGGTGGGCATGTCCACATAAAAGCATGATTTTAACAAATACTGTACACTTTTTGGAAAAAGTTATTCCCCCTTATATTGTAATAATACCTGATGATCATGTTTTAGGGTGGAAAAAAATGGTGGCACTCCATCTTTAAAGTTAATAGGCATATTCATTGTTATTTGGACTGCAGTCTTGGCCAAGTTTGTTTGGTGTTTGATACGTGTGAGGCCTCAGGCTGTTGATGCATTTGTAGTGATCTGAGTACAATGAACTAGATTAAAACTTTAAATCCAACCCAATATGAATCTAATCTTGCAAATCATGGCAATTGTCTGGTGTAGTGGTGCAGTGGAGCAAAAAACCCCAACCAAGTTAACTCAAATTGAAAAGTCTATCAACACCGGTAAGTTGAATTGCCTACATTCACTCATTTAACATTTGCTATTTTATATGCCTATAGACTTACAGTAAAATAACTACCAAGTATTACCATAATAAATACAATGTGTGCATTTTGTCTTACAGTCCCTTATGGGGTATTATTCTACATTTCTCATAAAGTGACTTACATCCAAATGTCCCCTTTTCAGTCTTGGAGGAGGTAATTTTATTTTGCTGTTAGGCTCCAAGTACAATTTGTGACTGATCGTTATTTATCAAAGGTTGGTATGGTGCAAAAAAGGGGGGGGGTCATTAAACTATTTTTTGAGCCTGAGGGGGGGATATGTTTTCTTTTATTTTGGCTTGGGGGAGGTTGTACAACTTTATTTTGCTGAATTTTGTATTTAAAAAAATGTTTAGATTATTTTGTTTTTCATAGTGTTTTACTCCTATCTATATAAAGTTTACCCTGTGTGGCGAGTGTACTTGGTATCTTCCATGTGTGCGCAACTGCACATGCAAATAGAACAGATCTACAAGCTAACAACGCGTTGCTTGGTGGCGCGTTGTTAGCTTGTAGATCTGTTCTACCAGCAAAGGTCTGACTCAGTAACTGACGTAACCACTTCAGTTCAAAACAAGGTGGCGCGAGATAGATTGATTCTGCGCCGTTCATGTCTCATGACATTTCCAGTAGAATAATGCAAGCGGAAAAAAATTGAAGTTATGAACCACGGTGTTTGCACTGAAAAGAGCGAGTGTTGTCGGTGTCAGAGAGGAGGAAGATGTGGAAAGCAGACTGGCAGCACCAGCGCTGCTGCTGGTGTTTCGGTTTCACCCAGCGCCGCTTCACCGAGTCAGGAGAATGTCAGACTGAGATGATAATAATAATAATGTCGCGGCTGAGGTCGTGGATGACGTAACGATATAACCTTAGAAGGCTTCTTACAAGTTACTGTTGGTGACTCAAGTTGCTTGTGAACGTCAAGTTCATCCAAATAGAAAGTAGAAAAACATCACAGAAACACCTTGCCTTTATGTTGATGGTATATGGAATATTTTGATGGAAGAGACGCAACCGTCTTTGGACAACGCATCGTCGACATGGTGGCGGAGAAAAGCACAGACGAGACAGACGCTCATTGATTTAAAAGGTAGGGCTGGCTGGTCGTGATGTGCATCTTTGCGCACTGTGCCCCTTGCAATGTTGGTGTGAGTCAGAGAATAGTACCGGTGCCAATGATGTAGCCTACTCTTGTCTGCGTACTGGTTATATAGACTATAAATAGTTAAACTATTCGGTGGTGCCTGGCTGGCTAAATGAGCCGAGCAGGCAGTTGATGCCACGCATGGTGTTGCGCAAATTGTGCTTTTCTCTGTGGAGTATGACGCTGTAGTATTATGGTATGCGACTGCGTGACATACATGTATTTATTTAGCATTCATTCATTTTCATCATCCTGGGCTTGGGCACAGAGGCGAGGGGTGCCCACTGCCTTGGCAGCTTAGCTAGAATTACTTTACGCACAAGGCTCACCTCAAAAATAGCCAATCTAAGATCACAAATTTGCGTCGCGTCATCAGCGTGTTGTTGTGAGCTTATAGGTCTGCATATGCTATTTTGGAGCATATTTAAATATTTAGTTGGAAGAATGCAATGGTATATCAGTGTTGAGTGTTGACCATAATGTAATGACAGATATGGAACCAAATGAACCCCAGACGGCCGCCGCCTAATAAACGATCAGCGTTTACTTTATGCTGCTATACTGTTGGTGTGAATATAAAATGAATATAGTCTATGGTGTTTGGGGGGGGGGGGGGGTCATATATATTCTTCCAGTCCCTGAGGGGGGGTCCCGAAAAAATATTTGGAGGCTGGGGGGGGGGGGATGAGGAAAAATAAAAAAATTAAATCACATCTGCACCACCCCCCCCTGGTGGATAAATAACGATCAGTCCCTTACTGTCGGCGGCTTGTAAATATCTGTGCCCGGGTTCACGTCCCCATGGTCATGGAGGACTGATATTGTGTTTACTTATTTTGAAGGGAGTTTTGTGACATAGCTGCCTGCACCGGAAAGAGTTACATAACCAGAGAGAGAAGCTGGAGAGTGTCTTGAGACATCCAACGATTGTTTCAACATGGACGGCAACCTGGACTACAAGTTTAGGTTGAATCGGAATAACTACATGCGTGCTATCGATAGAATCAAGAAGGTATGTATGAGTGTAGTAAGCTAAGTGCTAACGTTTACCAGGCCAGGAATGGAATTATGTGCGGTTTGAAGTCGTCCCTACCAAACTGTCTTACACCGGCCAAACGTCGTTTAGAATGTAAGCGATCCGTCCTTCCGTCTACGCTACTCCACTAGCGTATCATGGTTGCTGTCAGGCAGAAACCTTGTATCTCCATAGTTCAACTTTTAAACATTTCTTCGTATTACGTCTAGACATTCTTTAAAAAAAAATTAAAAGGAGAAAAAAGACGACATTAGTAACTGACAGATTCTTGAACAGAATGTGAGTTTACACTTTAAAAAATAAACTAAACAGAAGGGTGTTATAGCCTATTTTCCCCCATTGTTCAACAGGACATCCTGTAATGCTCAATAAAGTTTTAATGTGTGCTTATTACCGCCTAAAGTGAAAGGTCTCGAGGACGCAGTAGTACGCACCAATCAGAGTGGCGAATAGAACCTACTCTACACCGACCCCAACCCCACACGAGCAAGTCTTTCTTTCACTTTCACCGTGAATGGGGGAAAGCTGATGGCGCGGCTGGCGCCATGTATTTTATCTTATTTTTCTTTGTCTTGATTTTTGTATTTTTCGTTTTTGTGCCCGACGTTCCCACATACTATTTAATGAGTTTTCTTGACTGGATTGTCAACTTCATAACGCCAAAAATTTGGAAGTTCGTCATAAGCGGGATAGCCATACGAATGTTCTTTGTTTGGGTTAGCGACGTGTGGTACAAAAGAGGAAACTATTGGACCCCTGCGTCAGTGCTTTTTTATTTGTTTTATTTGCTCCGTGATTTCTGGTATTTGCTTTTAAAAACTCTTTACTGTTGCACTTGGGAAGAACCGCGGTTCGTTTTGATGTTGGTGGCGGCCGCGGTGGTGATCTGGTGTCTGGATTACTGCTATTGGCTGTTTCGGCTGTGAAAACGGTGAGTTACAAACAACACATTGTTCTCGCTTTAGGTGGTCTCGACTACAACACTTTCTATCTGTCTGGCTGTCTCTCCATTTATTCAATTCAACTCTCTCCTCTTTCAACCCCTTCTCAACCCCAACTCGTCTTTTTCTCGGTATGAAAATACCAAAAATAATAAAAATATATTCGGAATATTATAATTGTCATAGAGATCACAATAACCGTATCGAAACACACAGTTTCCCCCCAGTAATATAGCATATAATTGCCACTGCTCAGCAGTCAGCACCACAGAGCTGTTTAGTGACGTCCTCTAGACTAGGCTACACCCACCGGGAAGTGGAAACGCGAAAGACAAATTTCTCTGTGGAGCCTACATAGAGACAGCAGAAAATGGACATTAAAAAGCGGTAAGGAGGTAGTAAAAATAAAGAAAAGACTGTCACTGGCACTGCAACTACCCGTGCGGAGGCAAGTAGCAGCACTAGCGATGAAAATAATAACACCACCGATCCCGGCCCCGTGGAAAAACCCTCCACCTCGGCGCCGGTGAGCCAGCCACACCCGCTGCCTCAGCCCCCTCGCCCATGCCCTGCTGCTGGGTGTGTGCCGGTTGATTTGGGGACGGAGAAACCAGCACAGGTACGTGCTACAATCATACCCAACGCGAACGTTTCATAATAAAGCATGCTCATTTCAAAGAACCTGGTAGCCTATAATGAACGTGAGTGGCTGGAATATGCTGTGGTTTCTGATGCTGGCTTTTGTTATCCATGTCGGAGATTTCATATCGGTTCTAGTGCAAATTCAGACAAAGCCTAAACTGAAACCGGCTTCACTAAACTGGAAAACAGCGATACCTTCTAATACACTGGTTTTCAGCCCCTTTTCATATCAAGGTCCATTATTTGTTTGGCATTTAAGCCACGGACCACCATTTGATAAGATTTGACTCCCTGGAAATAAAAATGTTTGGGTTTCCAAGGCTATACAACACTGACAATCATCTATCAAAAGTATAACTAAATAATATACTAATGTCTTTTCTTTTCTCATCAGATTGGACAGATCCCCTGCACAGTCATCGTACACCCCTGCGCACAAATGGACCCATGAACCTGCATCGACATTGCAGACTCCACACACAAATCACAACTCACACTCTGAAACACTCAGACACATTGCACATAGACACATGGGAGAAATTGTAGGAGAACAAATCACCGATAACATTGCATGTGGACTCTGTACACATCCACAACACATTTGACCACAATAAGACCACAAACGCCTGCACTAATTGTCACATGACCCAAAGAACTCACAGATTTATGACAATTCAGGCACACTAGTTATACAACCTCCACAACACAGAGAACTCACCAGACTTACACTCACAATGGGCCCTATACGCACTTACAACAGCAGCCACTATCAGAGTACTTTTTGAACCAAGAGCACATCACTATTGAATACACCCCATCACTGACAATTGCATCCATCACACACTCCCAAGCACCCCCAGAGCAGGAGAGCACCAGAAACAGCCCCAGCACATCCTTAACCTCTGATTTTGATTTGAACTCATTGAACAATTGACTTTTTTTTGCAACTTAATTATGTTATGGAAATTGATTTTTTTTATATTTGAAAAACAGTTTGTTTTTCTGCAGCAATCAGTGTATTAATCTAGTCCGGTCTGTATTGTGAAGTTGAAATATTTTTTCCAGCTGATTTGTATTGCTGAAAAAATTATAATAAATTCAATCTTTTTGTTAATATGTTGTCTTTATGTTTTGAAGAAAGTTATGTTCACTTAAGCACTTTTTGCAGTATGTTCAACTAATGATTACAAAGTAATACTATTGCAAAAAACAACTTGTCCTTAAACCGGTATTTCTCAAATTGTTCAGGTCTTAATTCCCCAGAATAATCATTCTTAAACACTGACAAGCACTTACACCAAAAATGTAAAAATCCAAAGCACCAGCACCAGTAGGGACACCTTGTGACAACCATTTTCCTGTTAAGATCAATGCAATTCATTGCATTGCTGTGGTTTATCTTAAACAGATCGCATCCCAACCCTTTGGTGTGGTTTGGGCTTATAAATTGATACGTTTAATTTGACTCTTACTTCAAATATAACATAGCATTTAAACATCCACAATTAATCGTGAATCTCAGTACTTGTCTTTTTCGATGCTGCTTATATTTACTGTACTGTTAGTTATGATTGAATTTGGATGAAATCTTTCCATGAAAAAGTTTTTATGAGCCAATGAATATTGCTGTTTTGTGAAACTTCTCATGCACCTAATATCTATATGAATACTGCATGATGTTACTGTTTAGAATGAGTCAACTGACAGTGTCTGCTTAGCTCAGTCGGTAGAGCTCTTGCCTTTGGACCACAAGGTTGTGTGTTCAAATCCGGGTAATGACAACAGGTGTAACTCTCTCTCTCTCTCTCTCTCCACCCCCCCCCCCCCCCCCTCTCTCTTTTTCTCTCAAATAATCAAATAGACAATAATTGTGGTACATTTTTGTTAAGTGAAAAAAGTGAGGAGTCATCCTAGTGAGGTTACGAGGACAACCTACCAGAGCCCCGATCCCCAGTATGCTGCTCGCTAACGTTCAGTCTCTCGATGAGAACAAGCTGGATGACCTCAACAGCCGCTTACATTCACAAAGGGATATAAAGAACTGCTGTGTGTTTTGCTTCACAGAGTCATGGTTGAGCTCAAACACACCCGACAGGGCGATACAACCGGAGGGGTTTTCTGTGTTCCGCACTGACCGTTCCAGGACGGTCACAGGCAAGTCAAAGGGAGGTGCTGTTTGTTTCCTCATCAATGACACTTGGTGTACCGACGTGGTTATTGCCTCACAGTACTGCTTGCCAGTACTAGAACATCTCACATTAAAGTGCACTCAGGTGCAGTGATTCAGGTTAGACACAGGGTATGGTGGGAGCACACCGTTCTTACTAGCCAGCAGCCAGAAGCAGACAAAACAACAGGATAATCGCTATATATTATCACTGGTATGTTCATCTCATCTGTACAACTCTGTCAATAAATACAGTCAAACTGAGCTCTACGACTGGACATCCATCTGTCATGTTTCTGTGTGCACTGCTGCGTACAATCACTTCCACCACCTGTGAAGTAATGTGCACCAAAGTTTGAAGTGAAGGATTGCCATTACACTACCTATAAGTACCTATATTTGCACGTCGCACTATGCACTTTATTCTGATGTTGTGTTTTAAACTTTAATAAATGAACAAAACGCTGAAACGTATCATGGATCTTGGAGAAGTGATTTCATTACAATTAAGCAGCGAGTCTGACAGGTAAACATTTCCCCCGCTTTAGCCTCTCGGCGACTAAATAAAATCGGCCCCGATGGTCGCCATACACATACACTGCTTAATATATTATTATTATTATTGTTAATATAGGCACAGAAGGCTTGACTTGGTTTAGTTTACTTTTTGTGGCAACACTGAGTTTGAGAACAAACAGCTCTCAGTCTGTGAGACTGAGTGTAGGACCCAAAACAGCTACAGGCTCATTTTAACAGCATTGCTGTTTTTAACACAAAGTAATGAAGGGCTGTTTGGACCGCTCACTGTCTGCACACATACACTGTACAGGACAGAACTTCCTTGCAAAGAGATTTTCTAAATATTAAATTGTGAAATAATATAAATTAAAAATATATAGCCTATAATGTGTCTGAGCCACGGCAGGAATTGGAAACGACAAAGATTTTATCCCCCCACATAGGAGAATAAAACTTTGCAGGAGAATGCTGGAAACACCAGGAGAACAGAGAGCTGCAGCAAGACATCAGAGAAGTGGCAAACAACAGAGAACACAAAGAACTGGGCTTATATAGACACGGGGATAACCAGACACAGGTGAACACAGCCGGCAATCAACACAGGGATTGGCTCTAGGGACAACCAGACACAGGTGAACACAGCCGGCAATCAACACAGTGATTGGCTCTGGGGACAACCAGACACAGGTGGAGATAACTGATAATAATCACAGGGAGGCGAGACAACGCAGGTAACAGTAACTATAGGGCAGCCACCAGGAACCTGCTAGGAACAATACTACAAAATAAAAGGAACACACTCTTCCCACTTTTGGTATCTTTTTCATGCAGCGTGTTTACAGCTGCAATACAAAGAGAGACTCCCTAGATATGTGGACAAATATCAAAATAGTATTTTATTTGCAACGTATTAAAGTTATAAACACACATCAGGCAGTGGTTTTTACACATCACCATACAGACAGGAATCAATCAGCCAATCTTCTGGATACTGTCCCAAAGCTATCAGCCAATCTTCTGGATACTGTCCCAAAGCTACAGTACAATGATTACCATTTATTAAACTCTAGCCCACTTTTTATAATTATGACAAACAATTGTTGTCTTTCCAAACCATTGTTTGGAATCATGTTAAAGGACAACTTTAGTTCTTTTCAACCAAGGTTCATGTTTTAGGTTGTTATTAGAGAAAGTAGATGGGTGTTAATTCTTTTTTTTTTTCGTTTTAGGGATTTTAGCTGTTTTTGACAGGGGGCGGGGCATTCGAGCACAGGGCTAAATATGTATTTTACAAAATGTTATAGCGATTTATTTTTAATAATTTACTATAGTCCTACTAGACCCCAAGAAATTACATCTGGCCACAAAAGATCACAGGATATACTGAATGTGTCAAACTGACCTCAACTGACCATGCACCATGTTAACATGAAGGTCTCCATCTCTGCTAGCTTCTCCCTCAGCGTGTGAGCCTGAGGAGACCATGAGGAGCATTACAATATGCTACTGAAGGTCATCCTGAACTGGTCATGAGCGATAGAATAAGGTTGCCACATACAAGTGGCCAAAACACACACACGCACATGCCCGTGCGTGCGTCCGTGTGTGCGCGTACCTTGAAGGAGGAGGTGCTGGTAGCAGAGAGGACGGAGGCTGCTGAGGTCAGAGACAACATGGAACCATGACGTCTGAGAGAGCTCTCTGATCCGTAGCCTGACTCGGCCTGGTAGAGACACAACATTCAACACTTTATTGCCGTGTCAACAGAGTTGATTGGAATTTGTTTCAGTGCACTAAAAACAAGACATACGAAAAGACACATATTCACATTACATAATCAGACAGTAGAACAAGATACAAAAGTACAGACATCATATGAGGGGGACCAATACATAAGAAGAATGCAAGACGTTACAATTCATGTTGAATAAATAAATAGCAGTTAATCGTTTTACAAAGCAGCTTCAAGTGCGAGTGAAACATAAGACACACAGAGAGAGAGAGATCATTACATTTTACGGCATTCATAATTCTGTTGGAGAAAATAAAAAGAGAGATGGACCTGAAGGAACTGAATATCTCTAATAATAATAATAAAATAAAAAGAGAGATGGAACTGAAGGAACTGAATATCTCTCGGAACAGAAGCAACGGCAACGTTCTGACGGAACGTTACGCCAGAAGCAGTTAATTTGTTAATGTCATTTAATCAGGTTATTATTATTATTATTATTACTATTATGTTTTTTTATTAATTATTTTGTTTTTTGCATTTGCAAAATCCAGATTTTATTTAAGGAATATTACACGAGAGGGTTTAACGTGATTATTGCCACGACAGTGATGCGGTCAGGAACGAGACAAAGCCGAGTTCCGCAAGCATCACTGAAGTGGCAATAATCACGTTAAACCACACCCGCAACAAGGAAGTGAGTTGATCAATAGAATCAAATTGGGTTTTACGGCGTTGTCCATTTTCTTGCTTCAAATGTTTTCAAAAACATTCTTGAGAGCAACGTTTAGTTACTAGTCCAATGGGTTAGTTAGTAGGTGCTATTAGACAACCAATAAGGTTTGGGTTAGTTAGTAGGTGCTGTTAGACAACCAATAAGGTTTGGGTTAGTTAATAGGTGCTGTTAGACAACCAATAAGGTTTGGGTTAGTTAGTAGGTGCTGTTAGACGACCAATAAGGAGCAATTTGAGGCGCTTCGTATTCATGCCAGTCCACTTCCTCACAAACAGTCCGGTTCCGGATGTTGCCTGTCTGTTTTTATTCATCTCCATGGCCCAAATATGGAGGAATGACGTCATAGTATTGACAGCAGTATTGTCTTTAGCTAATAGCTATCCTGCAATATGACGTAATCATGGAATGACATCACAACCATATAATTGTTTTTTATAAATAACAGTCCGATGCACTAAACATCAGTTAGTGATTTGCAACAAGGGAACCTGAGCTGCCTTTATCCTAACAAGTTAGTCTGTAAGTTAGTTGTCAACGCTCATTGACGGTGGAGCTGCTGTGTGAAATGTTTCAATGGACGATACATCTGGAAGGAGAACTTAGGAAGGACCAGGCTGCTGTGGTGGTCAGACACGAGATCTACTGCTTTGGAGGAGACGGAAACCAGAGGAGACGATATCACATTGAAGTACATGTCTTCAATACAGTGTCTTTATGTTGGAGGAAGTTGACCCCAGGGACCCCTGGAACAGGATAACCTCACCTTGAGGGCCACACAGCTGTGCTGATAGAATATACTGCCTACCTCTGGGGAGGGTGGACTAACCCAGGTTACTGCAACGTTCTTTATGCCTTTGATGTCGACGCCCACACATGGTTCAAACCACAGGTTTCTAGGACCGTTCCAGAGGGGAGGTACTACCACTCAGCCTGTGTGTTGGGGAAAGTCATGTTTATCCATGGAGGATGGAACCAGACTGGAGCCACTAATGACATCTACAAGCTGGACACCTCCACAATGGTCTGGTCTTTAATTAACACCAGAGGAACTCCACCTCCTGTTTCATACCGTCACTCTGCCACCATCATCGGGTCAAAGATGTTTGTATTTGGGGGCTGGAGGGAGTGGGGTCAGCACTACAACACCATCAGAGTGTTTGACACAGAGACCAACCACTGCATGAACACACCTTCTGCACAGATTCTTCCAGAAGGACGCTCTTCTCATTCAGCCTTTACCTACAATGGAGAGCTGTACATATTTGGTGGCCATAATTATATTTATAGCAATGTCCATTACTTCAATGATCTGTGGAGATTCAACCCAGAAACCTTCTCCTGGAAGAAGGTTGAGCCCAAGGGGAAACGCCCACATAGGATGAAGAATATGTGCTGTTGCATGCTGGGAGATCGGGTCATCCTCTTTGGAGCACACAACAGACCAGGTGACCTGTATGTCTTAGACTTCAGTCCTAGCCTCAAGACATTATGTAAGCTAGCAGTTATTCAGTACGGTCTGGAGCAGTCTGAACTCACACACAACATCAGGTGGGAACTGGCAGCCATGACTAGCAACAGTAGCTGAGCAAATAAACATAGTCCTCTAAACAAAAACTTAAACAGAACAAAAACTGAGCAAACTCGAATAAACAAAATAACCTAATAATTTGACAGAGATGTGTCCAGTTCAGCTCCTGTCTCAGCTGCTTTGTTAACAGAAGCTATGTTTAGCTCGCTGCGTAGCCACATACGTATTAACAGAAGCTATGTTTAGCTCGCTGCGTAGCCACATACGTATTAACTGAAGCTATGTTTAGCTCGCTGCGTAGCCACATACGTATTAACAGAAGCTATGTTTAGCTCGCTGCGTAGCCACATACGTATTAACTGAAGCTATGTTTAGCTCGCTGCATAGCCACATACGTATTAACAGAAGCTATGTTTAGCTCTCTGCGTAGCCACATATTACGTACATGTGTGGTGAGAGCAGAAGAGTAGTGCTGCCAATGAATATTCCATATCCCAATGAATATCCGAATGTAAAAAATAAAAAATAAAAATTGAATATTTTAAATTAAGATTCAAATTAAAAAATAATAATACAATTGCTGTGTGAGTTCTGCCGAGACTCTGTGACACGTAAACTAAAACATTACACAAAAATTAGGCTATTAAGATAATTATGAATCATTCATTTGATCTCGCAAGACTCAAGAGAGGGCATTTCTCAGACCAACCACGGCCCGTACAGGACTGGACCATATAGATAAAGAAAGATAACGTTTTACAGAATTTATGCTGCAATATTCATATCATATTCATATTAACCCATTTTGGCTACGGTTCTGGATAACGTAGCTACGGTTCTGGATAACGTAGCTCTACGGTTCTGGATAACGTAGCTATGGTTCTGGATAACATAGCTTAAACCACACCCTCGAGTGTAATATTGCAATTATACAACAGTTACCCTTAAAGCTAATAAAATGGCTGAAAAAACATATCTTCTTTAATGACAGATGTAGTCACTACGACCACAAATGTCCCCAAGAGACTAGCTAGCCTAGCCACCCAGTTTGCTGGGAGAACAGAGCAGCTGCATTGTTTGTTTTGATTAGTTGTGGAGTGGTTTAGAGGCGCTTCCTATTCATGGCAGTCCACTTCCTCACAAACAGTCCGGTTCCGGATGTTGCCTGTCTGTGTTTATTCATCTCCATGCCCAAATATGGAGGAATGACGTCATAGTATTGACAGCAGTATTGTCTTTAGCTAATAGCTATCCTGCAATATGACGCAATCATGGAATGACATCACAACCATATCATTGTTCTTTATAAATAACAGTACGATGCACTAAACATCAGTTAGTGATTTGCAACAAGGGAACCTGAGCTGCATTAATCCTAACAAGTTAGTCTGTAAGTTAGTTGTCAACGCTCATTGACGGTGGAGCTGCTGTGTGAAATGTTTCACTGGACGATACATCTGGAAGGAGAACATAGGAAGGACCAGGCTGCTGCTGTGGTGGTCGGACACGAGATCTACTGCTTTGGAGGAGACGGAAGCCAGAGGAGACGAGATCACATTGAAGTACACGTCTTCAACACAGCGTCTTTATGCTGGAGGAAGTTGACCCCAGTGACCCCTGGAACAGGAGAACCTCACCTTGAGTTTCCCTCCAGGCGTGAGGGCCACACAGCTGTCTACCTCTGGGGAGGGAGGACTAACCCATGTTATAGTTACTTCAATGTCCTTTATGCCTTTGATGTCGACGCCCACACATGGTTCAAACCACAGGTTTCTGGGACCGTTCCAGAGGGGAGGGCACACCACTCAGCCTGTGTCTTGGGGAAGGTCATACTTATCCATGGAGGACGGACCCAGACTGAACTCACTAATGACATCTACAAGTTGGACACCACCTCAATGGTCTGGACTTTAATCAACACCAGAGGAACTCCACCTCCTGATTCATACTGTAACTCTGCTACCATCATCGGGTCAAAGATGTTTGTATTTGGGGGCTGGAGGTGGGGTCAGTACCACGACACCATCAGAGTGTTTGACACAGAGACTAACCTCTGGATGAACACATTTTCTACACAGCTTCTACCAGAAGGACGCTGGGAACATTCAGCCTTTACATACAATGGAGAGCTGTACATATTTGGTGGCCGTAATTATGAAAATAATGTCCATTACTTCAATGATCTGTGGAGATTCAACCCAGAGACCTTCTCCTGGAAGAAGGATGAGCCCAAGGGGAAACGCCCACATGGGATGAAAAATATGTGCTGTTGCATGCTGGGAGATTGTGTCATCCTCTTTGGAGCAGACAACAGACCAGGTGACCTGTATGTCTTAGACTTCAGTCCTAGCCTCAAGACATTATGCAAGCTAGCAGTTATTCAGTACGGTCTGGAGCAGTCTGAACTCACACACGACATCAGGTGGGAACTGGCAGCCATGACTAGCAACAGCAGCTGAGAAAATAAACATACCGGTAGTCCCAAAACTGAACAAAAACAGTGAGCAAACTCGAATAAAAAGAATAACGTAATAATTTGACAGAGATGTGTCCAGTTCAGCTCCTGTCTCGGCTGCTTTGTTAACAGAAGCTATGTTTAGCTCGCTGCGTAGCCACATAGGCTACGTATTAACAGAAGCTATGTTTAGCTCGCTGCGTAGCCACATACGTATTAACAGAAGCTATTTTTAGCTCGCTGCGTAGCCACATACGTATTAACAGAAGCTATGTTTAGCTCGCTGTGTAGCCACATATTACGTACACGTGTGGTGAGAGCAGAAGAGTAGTGCTGCCAATGAATATTCCATATCCCAATGAATATCCAAATGTAAAAAATAAAAAGAATAATCGAATATTTTAAATTAAGATTAAAATTAAAAACATAACAATAGAATTGCTGTGTGAGTTCTGCCGAGACTCTGTGCCACGTAAACTAAAACATTACACAAAAATTAGGCTCTTAAGATAATTATGAATCATTCATTTGATCTCGCAACACTCAAGAGAGGGAGGAATACTTTGATTTGATTAGTTTTTTATCCATAAACGAACACATCACGTGACCTGGTAGAATAGATTTGAAGACTTTCCCAAAATGCCACCCCGTCTAAAGTGGTTCAAATCAGCACACACACACACACACACACACACACACACACACACACTCCATCACATGTACAGCAGGGGGCAGTGTTACACAGCGTAACCACACGTAACAGTGGTCTGACACATAAGAAATACCTCCTCTATGTAATGTTAACATTATAAAACAGTGGTCCTCACAGTAAGAGGTTTCCCAGGGGTCTGGGGACCCCAGGGGTCCTTGAAGGGGTTACAAAATGAGTTAATGTAACCACTTTAAACTCAAAAACATCAAAACCCTGAAAAAAATTCAACTTTAGGAATATTTTAACAATCCAAATTTTCTATGGGGGTCCCTGGGGGGGGATTCCCAGAAGGGGGTCCGTGGAAAAATATATAATCAATTATTTGGGGGTGGGGCGCTCCAACCATGGGATACATTCTATTCACACCGAAAAGGAAAAACTAAAATCACAAATAATATAAAATATAATACTTGGATAATTTGGCAGAAACAGAAAATAGGCACAAAAAGAATCACAACAATATTTACACGATCCGTTCCCAATTCAGGGACACATTTAATTTAAAAAGAAGAAGAAAAACAATTATCGTTTCTTCAGTTTTCAAAGTACACTTCTATCGATCTTTAGGTATGCGGTCAAGTGCAAGCCTGGCTCAGGGAGTAGGATGCCCCTGCCTTGCAGAGTCCCTAGGCACTTTGGACTTATCATCATGTCCTGTGTTTTCGAAATCATTCACTCTGGATTCATCCAGTGACTGCCTTGAATAGAATGGCTGACAACAAGGGAAAGACCATGTGGCTGCTGGAAAGACAGCTGACAGGAGGAAATAGACCCCACTGGGGCAGGTATGGGCTAGCTACCCATATCGGCAGGATCCAATGCTAGTTAGTATTTTGGAGACACCCGCAAATTGCTACGAATAGAATACAAGAAGAAATACCCCTAGAGTCTGCGAGAGTGGGGGCGGAAGAAGACTCACAGACGGATAACTCGGCTTTAGACCCTGGAACGGAAAAGACTACGAGGAAGACATGCGCATCATCATCATCCGAGAAAACGCTTCAGGTCTGTCCCTGCGGCTGGAGGAAGGTGACATCAGTGCTTGAAGGAAGGAAAACAGGGACCTCGCATTGATTCGTACTTCTTGAGAAGTCGATCAAGTCAGTCGAATGAAGTTCAGCGACCGGAATCTCACCAAAGTTCAAAGGATATCAGCCTCCCTGAAGAAGGAAACTCAAGCACAGCGGCGGAGGCGGAGGAATGTATGGAGCCCATCCAGCCAAAACCAGTAATGGAGAGGAAGATCAGTGGAAACAAACCCCAGGTGAAATGGCCTGCAGCCTCGGAGAAGAAACAATGGGAGACAATAAACAGGGACCTGACCAGTGTTCTACAAAGCATGAGCGGCACAGTTGAAAGAAAGCTTGACAAGATGGGAGACATCATCAACTCATACGGAGCAGAACGGTATGAAGTAAGGAGCAAACAGGCAAAGCTACCAGCACTAGAGAGAAAGTCCAGACGACAACAGGAGATCGATCGGCTCATCCGGGAGAGAAGCTGTGGAGGAAGGCTTCTGATGTTGAGAAGGAGGGCATCAACATCCTCCAGGGAAACATCAAAAGTCGGCTAACAACTCTGAGACGAGCAGAGAACTTGAGAAAATCACGGAAAAAGAGAGAACGTGCAAGATCACGCTTTTTCAAAGACCCCTTCAAGTTCGTGAAAACACTATTCACCAAAGAGAAGGGAGGAAACCTAAAAACATCAAGGCAGGAGCTGGAAACCTATCTGGAAACGATGTATGCGGATGACAAGAGGCACGAACAGATAGCTATTCCATCTGACATTCCACCAATCGAGGAACCTGAACATCAAATGGACATTAATCCTCCCAAGTGGAGGGAGGTGGAACACGCAGTGAAGCGGGCGAGGGTTTCATCAGCCCCAGGGCCAAATGGAGTTCCGTACCGAGTCTACAAGAATGCTCCAGATGTTCTTCGTTTCTTGTGGAGACTAATGAGAGTGGCCTGGGAGAAGGGAATCATACCTAAAGCATGGCGCAGGGCAGTAGGAGTCCTGATTCCAAAAGAGAAGGAATCCACGGATATCAGCCAATTCCGACCGATCAGTCTGCTTAATGTAGAGGGTAAGATTTTCTTCAGCGTCATAGCTCAGAGGGTGTCCAGCTATCTGGAGAGAAACAACCTTGTGGATACATCAGTCCAAAAAGCAGGCATCCCAGGATTTTCTGGATGCCTTGAACACACCAGCATGATTTGGCACCAAATTCAGTCTGCTAAGAAAGAGAAAAGGGATCTCCATGTTGTTTTTCTTGACCTCGCTAATGCACCTGGTCAAGTCCTATTTTCAAGACCTTCAGCTCTGTTTCACCACGCCAGACTTTACCACCACATGGCATCACATGGAGATTGGCATAATGGCAGGATGTACCATTTCCCCATTGGCATTCACCATGGCAATGGAAGTCATCATAAGAGCCTCCAAGTGGGTGGTGGGCGGTGAGCGGCTAACGTCTGGAATCCGGCTACCGCCCATCAGGGCCTATATGGATGACATGACAACCATGACAAACACAGTACCTTGTACCAGGCGCCTCCTAGGAAAGCTCCAACAGAACATCACTGGGGCCAGAATGAAATTCAAGCCATCCAAATCAAGGAGCATCTCCATAGTTAAAGGCAAACTGACAAAAGGTTCTTCATCGATGAAGAACCTATCCCAACGGTCACTGAAAAGCCATTCAAAAGTCTCGGAAGATGGTATGACTCAAAGCTTAAAGACTCTGATCAGGCACAGGAACTCAGGCAAGAACTCATCAAAGGCCTGGAGACCATTGACAAATCCATGCTGCCTGGCAAGCTGAAAATCTGGTGCCTGCAGTTCGGCCTACTACCCCGCCTTATGTGGCCACTAACCATGTATGACATCACACTCACAAGAGTTGAGAAGATGGAGAGAATGATTAGCTCTCATCTGAGAAAGTGGTTAGGGGCCCCTCGATGCCTAGTGTAGCCCTGTATGGCCAGGGGCTACTCCAGCTGCCCCTCTCTAGCCTCACTGAGGAGTTCAAATGCACAAAAGTGAGATTAGAGATGACCCTGACAGAATCAAAGGACACCGTAATCCGAGCTACTGCCCCAACGCTGGCAACAGGAAGGAAGTGGACTGTTAGGAACACGGTAGAGCAGGCAAAGTCTGCTCTCCACCACAGTGACATCGTGGGCCAAGTTCAACATGGAAGAAGTGGTTTGGGGTTGGGTGAAAAGCGACCCTGCTGGAGCAAAGCGGCCTCCCGGGAGTGGCGTAAAATGGTTGTGGCCGAAGTCCGCCGACAGGAGGAAGCAAGCAGGTGTGTCAAGGCTGTGTCGCAAGTAAAACAGGGCCAGTGGACGAGATGGGATAGTGTGGAAAAGCGAAGCATCAGCTGGAAGGACATGTGGGAGATGGAGACAAGCAGGATAAGTTTCCTTATTCGATCCACCTATGACGTCCTCCCTCCCTACCCCTACAAATCTCAACCAATGGTTTGGCGAAGATCCATCATGCCCCCTGTGTTCAACACCAGCTACACTAAGACACATCCTTGTTGGGTGCAAAGTGGGCCTCTCCCAAGGACGATACACCTGGAGGCACAACCAAGTACTCAAGGGCTTGGCAGCAACTCTGGAAAGCAGGAGAACCACCATCAATGCCTTGCCGCCCAGAGTAACCAAATTGGCCAACCCAATCGCGTCTGTTCGAGAAGGGCAACAAGGACAGCGGAAGTTCCCTCCAAGGCCCGGGTTAGGTGAACTGGAGACAGCCAGAGACTGGCAGATGCTGGTGGACTTGGGCCAACGACTCACAGTTCCACCAGAAATCGTCATCACCAACCTGAGGCCTGACCTAGTCCTGTGGTCCAACTCACAGCGCACAGTGTACTTTGTGGAGCTTACAGTCCCTTGGGAGGATGCAGTTCAGGAAGCCTTTGAAAGAAAGAAACTGCGATATTCAGATCTTGCAGCAGAGGCAGAACAGCGGGGCTGGAGAGCAAAGGTCTGTCCAGCAGAAGTTGGATGTCGGGGTTTTGTGGCAACATCAACTGTGAGGCTGATGAAGGACCTTGGCATCAGCGGCCAAGTCCTACGTCGGGCCATCAAGGAGCTATCCAGACTGCCAGAGTGGAGTAGCCAGTTGCTCTGGCTGAAAAGGAAAGACCCTAGCTGGTCTCCCAAATAAGCAGGCTGGGCAGATGCAGAGGGGGGTGCTTCTGGGACGCCAGAATGCACTGCTGAGCCTACTGGAGACGTCGTGGGGTTAAATCAGCGAAACGTTGGTGAAAGTAGGACCCCACTTGACAACCCCTGTGAAGTGTCTGTCCAGCTGTCTCAACATCACAGTGCTCAAGTCTTCGATCTTTAGGTATGCGGTCAAGTGCAAGCCTGGCTCAGGGAGTAGGACGCCCCTGCCTTGCAGAGTCCCTAGGCACTTTGGACTTATCATCATGTCCTGTGTTTTCGAAATCATCACTAAAGCAACGGCAGGCATGTAGCATAAAAGAATAATGTTGATAAAATATGTCAAATTTCACAACTCAAATTTCACAATAACTATAGACTGTTTAGCCCCTCCTCCTTTTTGTGTGGGGGGGGGGACAAAAATTTGAATAAAAAACATTTGGTTATAAAGTTAAAGTTCTGTATTCTGATGGAAATCCTTGCTTTAGGGTCGATTTGAGCCAATTAGAGCACACTCGTTTGATTTCAGCCAATCAGAGCCCACTCGTTTCATTTCAGCCAATCAGAGCGTACTCATTGGTTCTTGAGTTATAATAGTCTACTCAATTATTTGTGTCATCATAATAGCTCTGTTCTGATTGGATGGAACTGCCATCCCGACGTGAAGATGCATTTCATGTCTACTAAAGCGCCTCTTCTGATTGGATGAAACTGCTATACCGACGCATCACTGAAGTGGCAATAATCACGTTAAACCACACCCTCAACAAGGAAGTGAGTTGATCAATAGAATCAATTTGGGTTTTTACGGCGTTGTCCATTTTCTTGCTTCAAATGTTTTCAAAAACATTCTTGAGAGCAACGTTTAGTTACTAGTCCAATGGGTTAGTTAGTAGGTGCTGTTAGACAACCAATAAGGTTTGGGTTAGTTAATAGGTGCTGTTAGACAACCAATAAGGTTTGGGTTAGTTAGTAGGTGCTGTTAGACAACCAATAAGGTTTGGGTTAGTTAGTAGGACTGTTAGACGACCAATAAGGAGCAATTTGAGGTGCTTCCTATTCATGCCAGTCCATTTCCTCACAAACAGTCCGGTTCCGGATGTTGCCTGTCTGTGTTTATTCATCTCCATGGCCCAAATATGGAGGAATGACGTCATAGTATTGACAGCAGTATTGTCTTTAGCTCATAGCTATCCTGCAATATGACGTAATCATGGAATGACATCACAACCATATCATTGTTCTTTATAAATAACAGTGCAATGCACTAAACAGTTAGTGATTTGCAACAAGGAGACCTGAGCTGCATTCATCCTAACAAGTTAGTCTGTAAGTTAGTTGTCAACGCTCATTGACGGTGGACCTGCTGTGTGAAATGTTTCACTGGACGATACATCTGGAAGGAGAACATTGGAAGGACCAGGCTGCTGCTGTGGTGGTCGGACACGAGATCTACTGCTTTGGAGGGGACGTAAACCAGAGGAGACGAGATCACATTGAAGTACACGTTTTCAACACAGCGTCTTTATGTTGGAGGAAGTTGACCCCAGGGACCCCTGGAACAGGAGAACCTCACCTTGAGGTTCCCTCCAGGCGTGAGGGTCACACAGCTGTGCTGATAGAATATACTGTCTACCTCTGGGGAGGGTGGACTAACCCAGGTCGCTGCAACGTGCTTTATGCCTTTGATGTCGACGCCCACACATGGTTCAAACCACAGGTTTCTGGGACCGTTCCAGAGGGGAGGGCCAAGCACTCAGCCTGTGTCTTGGGGAAGGTCATGTATATCCATGGAGGATGGACCCAGACTAGATTCACTAATGACATCTACAAGTTGGGCACCACCTCAATGGTCTGGTCTTTAATCATCACCAGAGGAACTCCACTTCCTGTTTCATACTGTCACTCTGCTACCATCATCGGGTCAAAGATGTTTGTATTTGGGGGCTATGGGAGGGGTCAGCACCACTACACCATCAGAGTGTTTGACACAGAGACCAACTATTGGGTGTACAAACCTTCTACACAGATTCTACCAGAAGGACGCTCTGATCATTCAGCCTATACCTACAATGGAGAGCTGTACATATTTCGTGGTCTCAATGAAAAGGGCCATTACTTAAATGATCTGTGGAGATTCAACCCAGAAACCTTCTCCTGGAAGAAGGTTGAGCCCAAGGGGAAACGCCCACATGAGAAGAGGAAAATGTGCTGTTGCATGGTGGGAGATCGTGTCATCCTCTTTGGAGCAGACAACAGACCAGCTGACCTGTATGTCTTAGACTTCAGTCCTAGCCTCAAGACATTATGTAAGCTAGCAGTTATTCAGTACGGTCTGGAGCAGTCTGAACTCACACACAACATCAGGTGGGAACTGGCAGCCATGACTAGCAACAGCAGCTGAGAAAATAAACATAGTCCTCTAAACGAAAACTTAAACTGAACAAAAACAGTGAGCAAACTCGAATAAATAAAATAACCTAATAATTTGACAGAGATGTGTCCAGTTCAGAAGAGTAGTGCTGCCAATGAATATTCCATATTCCAATGAATATCCGAATGTAAAAAATAAAAAGACTAATCAAATATTTTAAATTAAGATTCAAATTAAAAAAATAACAATAAAATTGCTGTGTGAGTTCTGCCGCGAGACTGTGCCACGTAAACTAAAACATTACACAAAAATTAGGCTATTAAGAAAATTATGAATCATTCATTTGATCTCGCAAGACTCAAGAGAGGGCATTTCTCAGACCAACCACGGCCCGTAAGACCGGACCATATAGATAAAGAAAGATAACGTTTTACAGCATATTAGGCTGCAATATTCATATCATATTCATATAAACACATTTTGGCTACGGTTCTGGATAACGTAGCTACGGTTCTGGATAACGTAGCTTAAACCACACCCTCAAGTGTAATATTGCAATTATACAACAGTTACCCTTAAAACTAATAAAATGGCTGAAAAAAAATGTAATGACAGATGTAGTCACCACGAACACAAATGTCCCCAAGAAACTAGCTAGCCTAACCACCCAGTTTGCTGGGAGAACAGAGCAACTGCATTCTTTGTTTTGATTAGGTGTGGAGTGGTTTTGAGGCGCTTCCTATTCATGCCAGTCCACTTCCTCACGAATAGTCCGGTTCCAGATGTTACCTGTCTGTGTTTATTCATCTCTATGCCCAAATATGGAGGAGTGACGTCATAATATTGACAGCAGTATTTTCTTTAGCTAATAGCTATCCTGCAATATGACGTAATCATGGAATGACATCACAACCATATAATTGTTCTTTATAAATAACAGTGCGATGCACTAAACATCAGTTGTTGCAAGTCACTAACAAGTTAGTCTGTATGTTAGTTGTCAACGCTCATTGACGGTGGAGCTGCTGTGTGAAATGTTTCACTGGACGATACATCTGGAAGGAGAACATAGGAAGTACCACGCTGCTGCTGTGGTGGTCGGACACGAGATATACTGCTTTGTAGGTGACGTAAACCAGAGGAGACGAGATCACATTGAAGTACACGTCTTCAACACAGCGTCTTTATGTTGGAGTAAGTTGACCCCAGGGACCCCTGGAACAGGAGAACCTCACCTTGAGGTTCCCTCCAGGCGTGAGGGACACACAGCTGTACTGATAGAATATACTGTCTACCTCTGGGGAGGGTGGACTAACCCAGATTACTGCAACGTGCTTTATGCCTTTGATGTCGACACCCACAATTGGTTCAAACCACAGGTTTCTGGGACCGTTCCAGAGGGGAGGGATAGCCACTCAGCCTGTGTCTTGGGGAAGGTCATATTTATCCATGGAGGATGGGGGACCGGGACTGGACCCACTAATGTCATCTACAAGCTGGACACCTCCACAATGGTCTGGACTTTAATCAACACCAGAGGAACTCCACCTCCTGATTCATACTGTCACTCTGCTACCATCATCGGGTCAAAGATGTTTGTATTTGGGGGCTGGAGGTGGGGTCAGTACCACGACACCATCAGAGTGTTTGACACAGAGACTAACCTCTGGATGAACACATCTTCTACACAGCTTCTACCAGAAGGACGCTGGGAACATTCAGCCTTTACATACAATGGAGAGCTGTACATATTTGGTGGCCGTAATTATGAAAATAATGTCCATTACTTCAATGATCTGTGGAGATTCAACCCAGAGACCTTCTCCTGGAAGAAGAATGAGCCCAAGGGGAAACGCCCACATGGGATGAAAAATATGTGCTGTTGCATGCTGGGAGATCGTGTCATCCTCTTTGGAGCAGACAACAGACCAGGTGACCTGTATGTCTTAGACTTCAGTCCTAGCCTCAAGACATTATGCAAGCTAGCAGTTATTCAGTACGGTCTGGAGCAGTCTGAACTCACACACGACATCAGGTGGGAACTGGCAGCCATGACTAGCAACAGCAGCTGATAAAATAAACATACCGGTAGTCCTAAAACTGAACAAAAACAGTGAGAAAACTCGAATAAATAAAATAACCTAATAATTTGACAGAGATGTGTCCAGTTCAGCTCCTGTCTCGCCTGCTTTGTAAACAGAAGCTATGTTTAGCTCGCTGCGTAGCCACATACGTATTAACAGAAGCTATGTTTAGCTCGCTGCGTAGCCACATATGTATTAACAGAAGCTATGTTTAGCTCGCTGCGTAGCCACATACGTATTAACTGAAGCTATGTTTAGCTCGCTGCGTAGCCACATACGTATTAACATAGCTATGTTTAGCTCGCTGCGTAGCCACATACGTATTAACAGAAGCTATGTTTAGCTCGCTGCGTAGCCACATACGTATTACATACACGTGTGGTGAGAGCAGAAGAGTAGTGGTGCCAATGAATATTCGATATTCCAATGAATATCCGAATGTAAAAAATAAAAAGAATAATCGAATATTTTAAATTAAGATTTGAATAAAAAAATAACAATAAAATTGCTGTGCGAGTTCTGCCGAGACTCTGTGCCACGTAAACTAAAACATTACACAAAAATGAGGCTATTAAGATAATTATGAATCATTCATTTGATCTCCCAAGACTCAAGAGAGGGAGGAATACTTTGATTTGATTAGTTTTTTTATCCATAAACCAACATGTCACGTGACCTGGTAGAATTGATTTGAAGACGTTCCCAAAATGCCAACCTTCTAAAGTGGTTCAAATCAGCACACACACACACACACACACACACACACACACACACACACACACAGTCACATGTACAGCAGGGGGCAGTGTTACACAGCGTAACCACACGTAACAGTGGTCTGACACATAAGAAATACCTCCTCTATGTAATGTTAACATTATAAAACAGTGGTCCTCACAGTAAGAGGTTTCCCAGGGGTCCTTGAAGGGGTTTCCCAGGGGTTACAAAATTAGTTAATGTAACCACTTTAAACTCAAAAACATCAAAACCCAAACATTTTCTACGGGGGTCCCTGGGGGGGGGGGGGGAGTCCCTGGCACAACGGATTCCCAGAAGGGGGTCAGTGGAAAATTATATAATCAACTAGAACTGCACTCTGTCAAGTGCATACTTGCAAGCAGAGCGCGCAAGTACTTTCGACCGTTATAAACTGTCACTTTTGATGCGTATGCACTGTCCCAGCAAATTGTGCCTGATATGGCAGTGGTGCCAGATTACATACATGTATACACAGGAGCATTACCTTTAATCCTCCCAACACTAAAACATATCGTCATTACGTCCCCCAAATTAGCCATTGGGCCAGTGGGGCCGTGGCCCAGGGGCCCTTGGCTATCAGGGGCCCTTTGGACCGTGAGGTACTAGGTTTGACGCCCTGAAAAGGGCTTCTGGGGCCCTTAATTGGCTGTTGATTTTGTTAAATTTAGGTTAAAAAGATGATAAAAACACGAAAATGTCGCGCGCACGCGCGCTATGGGGGCCCTGCAAATATTACCGGCCCAGGGGCCCTCATGGGGGTTAATCCGTCCCTGATTTACGTCACCATCGAAAACCAATTACACTCTGGCTTGGGTCCTTTAATCCACATATTTCGTACGTCATCATTGAGAGCTAGTTATACATATAATATATATATATACTGGGACCAGATTACATACATGACCATATTTCTTACAAGATCATTGAGAGCTAGTCATACATAATTATACTATATATATAATTTGTAAGTTGATTAGTGGTATACTGTGGTTACTTTGCGGCAAAAACCGTCGCAGCCAACCCGCCACTTTTGATGCGTATGCAAATAAAACAGCAGATTTGTGCCTGGTTTGCTGGGACCAGATTACATACATGACCATATTTCTTACGTCATCATTGAGAGCTAGTCATACATATACACACCATGTACTCTGGTCCCAGCAAATCAGGCACAATTTGCTATTTTATTTTACAGATTATATATATAGTATATGTATGACTAGCTCTCAATGATGACGTAAGAAATATGGTCATTTATGTAATCTGTTATAAATAAATGGGGGCTGATATATGATTTGTACTTTTTAGACTATAATTTTAAGGGATTAATGATGATAATCAGTTTTGGTATATAATGACAACAAGCGGTAGACAAATACAATATTTGTTTAATTATGATCACTTCCAATAGCCTAATTAGGGCACAACGGTTAGTTACGTTAAAATACTTTATAGGCCTACCTTTTCAAAGGATGCGGCAGTTTATTGATTTAGTTATCCTTTACATGAATGATGCATTAGAGGGAGGGCAAAATCCAATCCGGCCGGTGCTATGGGTCTACTTTATTTCACTCAGTAATGAAGGCTATTTAAATTATCCAAGGCTATACACCCTTGAATGACAACCCCAGGGCCATGAGAGGCTGATAAACACCCTCACACTGGTGGCATGTTTGGGGGTTGCCATGAACCAGGGGTTCATCAACTAGGGCAAGGTCAGGGAACTGATGTTAGACAGAATCATGTGTACCCATGTAACCCTGCAAAGTTGGAAAGTACTGAGCCCAGGCTACAATCAAGGAGAAAACACTCTACTCCCTGGCAGAGGATATTTTCTTCAGAGTGACATCTGCTGAGGAAAGGAAAGCGAAGCCAGGCGAGGAGAAGGAGGAGCCTGAGGGTGGAGAGGCCAGGGACATCGAGGGGGCGGATGCCATAGGTGTCGAGGTTGAGGACCCACAGCTCCTCAACCCCAATGAGGACTTCCTACACCTCAGGGACAGGCCCTTCATGCTGCCGGTTGGGAGCAAGAAAAGGTGGACGGAGGACGAGGAAGCCCTGATTGCCCTTGTGGGACACGTCGGCATTGCCTACAAGGTCTACCAGAAACGATGCCACCAAAACTTATTTGCCGTTAGGACTTTCAGGGCTTTCAAAACCCGTCGCAACGTCCTCCTCGCGAAGGCTGGTAGGCAGCCCCTGGAATAGTTTTTTTTATTTTTTTCAAGTCAACTGTGAGGCAGGTCTTTTTCTTTTATTTCATGACAGTGTTCGGGTTAGTTAGGGTTCATTTTGTTCGTTTTTTTTGGTTTTCTTTTTGGTTTCAAGTCACCTGTGAGGCAGGTCTTTTTATTTTATTTCATGTGTTTATCGTCTGTCTGTCTGTCTGTGTGTTTACGTGGTGAAAATTGGGTTACAAATACGTGGGATAAAAAAAACGCGGCGTGGGGGCTTGCGTGCATCTTTGAGTCACATCACAGACATCGCAGTCTGTGATGTGACTCAAAGACGCCAGACTAAAGAGTCCAACAATTGTTAACCACACACATGACACAATCATAAGGCTTGCTGAGACGGCAACAGAAATTTCACCCATTTATATATTACCCTAGCCCGATTATCAGGAAACCACCACACAGTTCAATGATCCACACTTCACAGCTGTGCTTGCTGATTATCCGACGCAAATCTGCGTCGTGATCATCAATTTGTAATCAAAGAAAGCTTCTGCAGTCTGCACACACCTGTACAACAATAACAACGCCACAGCAGGGTGTACTGCTTGCGTTTAAAGTCGTTTACAACCGTTTCACAACTTTCCACTGTCCAGCTTTCCCCTGCTGTTCTCTGGGATAGAAGCCTTATTTATATTCTGCAGCAAGACAGTGTCGCACGCCTAAAATTGCAGATCCTTTTTCACCACTTTCCCGGGGTCAGACAGTCTCGTCATTGATATATTCAGATTCAGCATAAAAAAGTGAATCTGGGGAAACTTAACCCGTCGCTCAAAGACACTCCTAAGGTCTAGGGTCAAGGGTTGACCTTTTAAGGGTTCGTTTGCGGCCTTATGCGTTTAAAAATCAATAAGATATTCAAAACAAATCCTCTCTTTACAAACAAGACTGTTTCTAAATGTTTGAAGCATGCCAACTCTAATGAAAGTGGTCTCGTTGCAGGGTTGCACCCTGAAAATAGCTGATCTACAAGCTCTCAACGTGTCGCAACGCTGCACATGCCTGGAAGACATGAATAGAGACAGAGAGAGATGCTACTATATCACATGAATAGAGACAACGAGAGATGCAGCTGTAAATAGACAGTGGATCTGTACATGAATCAATATTGATTCCTTAACGTTGATTCAATATAATGTCAACCCAAATCTACATGTAGATTATGGTTGAATCAATGTTGATTCCTAACATTGATTCAATATAAAATCAACCCAAATGTGCATGTAGATTACCATTTAGATGATGGTTGAATCAACATTGATATAGTGTCAGTTATGGTTGAAAACCTAATGTTGATTCAACATGTAACTCTCTTTGCACTTTTTATATAATTTCAACGTCAGGTTTCAATGTGGATTCAATATTTCTGCCTAACCACATTTCAACGTTGATTCACCCATATTTTGCTATCTGGGGACAGTAGGTGTGGTGTATGTGTTGTTTTCCTATTGATCCATGATGTAGGCCAGGGTTCCCCAATAGGCGGCCCGCGGGCCATTTGCGGCCCACAGAGCGCCCCCTTGTGGCCCATGAAAGAATTTCCACAAAAAAAGAAAAATGTTTTTTTTTTTTTTTTTTTAGGGTCCCAGATATAAATGGCATTAAATGGGGGTCAGTAGCCTATGCATGTCAAACTGGGCATCCTTTTCAAATGGGGTCTTGCCCTGAAAATGAATTTTCAGGGCAAGACCTCGACCTCGCGCGTGCAGACTCGGCCCCCAGCCTGGTACGCTAGTCAAAATATGGCCCTTGAGGAAAATGAATTGAGGAACCCTGATGTAGGCCTACTGCACACAAACATATTGATTACATACAAAGTATAGTGTCGTATCTAGGAATCAATCATTCTAGGCAATAACCCATGTTCTTAGAATTGGTGTTGCCATATGGTTGATCAATGGATCAAGGCCTACAGTAATTTACCTTCCAGGGAGGAGCCAAATGCCAGTCTGGAACAATGTGTATTTGTGACTCTGTGAAAAGCAGTTGGATTTCAATGTAAACTGGGTCACCTATGCTCTGCTGTTCTTGGTCTGACTCTGCAATAAATACAACTCTGATGCATCTTCAATTCAGCTCATCTCTGCCTGCGTGTTTTTCCATCTGATCGTCTGATACCATTGCCTGGTACTTTTCCGGGAGTTTGCTAGTTAGTATGGAGAAACTCATTCAGCCTTTTTGTCACTATTTTAGTCCAGTTTTAGTTAGTGTATGGTTATAAAATATACCACAATAGCTTTGTGTGGTTATAAAATATAACACAATAGCTTTGTGTTTCCATGTAACACCTCCATGTATCTCTCTCTCTCTCTCTCTCTCTCTCTCTCTCTCTCTCTCTCTCTCTCTCTCTCTCTCTCTCTCTCTCACACGTGCGCGCACATGAGTCCGAACTAAACATGGTGTTTTCACCAACCCTAACAAATGTTTTATACATTTGTGTCAATAAAGTAACTAACTAACTAACTCGTGTTGTTGTTCATCCCCCCCTCCCCCTCATTACCTCTGTAGACTGGAATGCTACGAGAAGTTCAAAGACTACGCAGACCACCAGCAGCAGATCCTGGTGGCCACCCACTTGTTTGGACATTGGACATGGACATTGACCTGGACATTGCCTTTAATTACGACTTGCCTGAGTACTCTTTCACCTACCTACTCAGGGTACGAATTGAATAAAACATTGACCGTCCCCTTTTGCTACACTTTCTGTTTCCAATACCCCTGTTGTGCAATCAGCAAAAAAAAACAATCTTTCTTGTTCCAACAAGGTTTTTTTTAATTGGGCTTCAGAAGGGTGTATGTATTGGTAATCAGCACAGCGATCACACCGGTAGCCATGTTGCTAGAAACATAGTCTCGCATTACCAGACTGTTGCCTCTCGCAATTTCCAAATGCTTCCATCATACAGTCTGGAGCAACGGAAGAGCTGCCATGAGTAAACTATAAATGCTTCCATCATACAGACTGGAGCAACGGAAGAGCTGTCATGATTGATCACTAAATGAACATTGACTGTCCCCTCATAATTATGCATCATGCACTCTGACTCTGGACTGTGATAACTTATTGGTTCCTTTTTCATCCATCATGCACTTTAAATATCACCATGCACTTTACTCTGTGTTGTATGTTACGTGTTATGTGTTATTAAGAAAAAAATGATGAAAATTGTAAATTTGATATTGGCTCCTATTTCATTTTGGTAATTGTGTCCTTACACTTGAGACAATTAGGGGCCGGTGTAGGAGCCATTAGGATGGTGACTAATTATTTGTTAGGTTGGCATACTATTTTTGAACACTTGGTGGCGGGCTTTAGATTTGACAGCACTGGGTGTGTATTTAAAGGTCACTCAGGTGCAGTGATTCAGGTTAGACACAGGGCCTCGATTAAGCAGTTCCAATAATATGTGACCAGTGCCAGAGATTTAAACCACAACTCGGGAATAGCATATAGCAATAGAATCTAAAATTAGATTCTTTATTTTTTTTTGGTGGTTTTCGTTTTTAGCCACATAAAAACAGTTGGAATGTTAAAGAATGTTTTTATTCCATCAGAAAGTCATTTAAGTGTCATTAAGTCATTGTAATTGCGTAAACAAGTCACTATGTTTAATGTTTAAACCATTGAGTTAGCAATGCTAACCAATGCTAATCAGAAAATCAGCTTTACCTTCAAAGTATGCAAATTCCGCTAAAATTCCGCTTTTTGTACACAATCGTTTTTGAAGATAATACTAGTCTTTCACTAACTGGCTAACAGACATAGAAGAGAAAGAAGTATTAACAGTCGTATTTTGTAAAAAGTGTGCTTATTTTCGGTCCTCCTAAAGCTAATTCATGCGAATGTTTTAGCTAGGGGCACTGGTCATCACAACAATGGAACATGGCTTCTTATTTCCAATAGCAGAGAAGAAGAAGAAGAAGACTCTAGCATGTATTGTAAACATTGTAACATTATGTCACCATAACGTGGTTCTTATTAGTTACTTTGGAATGTACCTGCCATGAAAATTAAGGTCATAATAATGCAGATCACATCGATATGTAATATAACGCGATAATGTACTTGTTTTAGCTACAGGATTGACGATTGATATCAATATATAATGCTAAATGTAGCTAACGGCTATTTTTTTGCAGGGTTGCCAGGTTCTGCGAGAGAAACAAGCAACCCGTAGGCTATATGAAAACAAGCCCAAAATAAGCAAAAATAGCCGATCTACAAGCATATAACAAAACCAATCTTGTCCCTGGCATACATTATTTTCAGATGGGGGTTCTGCAGACAAATAATAATAATAACAGGCTAATATAGCTATCTTATTTGTACTCATCTGGACCATTTACATAAGCCTAATTTTCTGCCACTGTTTTTTGCCCTTTTTTCATAGTACAAAATGGCAAATAAATGCAGTAGCCTATTTAAAAAAGGAGAGATAATAGGCAAACTATCAATTATAACAACATTCTCTAATTGTGAAGACTTATTGGTACAGTAGGCCTATGCATTATTTTTCTTTAGAAACATGGCCAACTAATTATAATAAGCAGACATGGCAACACTGCTGGTTGGCTAATGGAGGAATGAAGGGAAAACAGCGCCCCCTAAAGTGACAGATCACTGCTGATATCTTTGAAGGGGGAATTCTCCAATTTGACATTTCTGGTTCAACAAGTTTTAAATGGTCATATCTTCTTCATTTCCCCCCCAATTTCAATGAGCAATGCATCATATGAAAGGTTACAGTGTGCAGTTTCATAATATGTAAAGAACTGAAAAATGACCATGGCCCCCTTGTGTATCAAACTACTGGCACTGGTCACATATTACTAATCATATTACAGTATTATGAGCTGGGGGCGTGTGGTATGTGATATTGCAATTTTGGGCATGTTAAGAAGCGCTTTTGACACCCCGTGGAGTGCGCAAAACGGCCTTGAATTAGTCATGGGTGTGTTTAGTGCGTTTTCTCCTTCCAGCCAATTATGCCATTCCCTTTAAAAGTCAGCTGATCACCTGCGGTCTGTGCAATGCTATTATGATGGCGGACATAGAAGACATCCCAAACCGGCGGAGGGCTCTTCGGTTCTCAGCCGAAGAAGTTCGAGTGCTCGTGCATGAGGTCAAACAACGTCAACAGGCCATTTACGGGACTCCTTCCCTGCCTCCCCGCCTCGACCACATAAAGCAGGCGTGGGCTGAGGTGCAGGCGGCCGTCTGTTCGTCCTCCGGAGTCACCCGCAGTGTGGCACAAATAAAAAAAAGTTTGCCGATCTCCGGAGGACGAGCAAACAGAAGGTATGTTGAGTACTTGAGTTGAATATTGACATTGACCAGAATGGCTTGGGGATTAATAGAGGTGGCTCTCCATGGCCTATTGCCTTATATTGAAATTGACAATAGATTATTCAATCCAAAGGTCGCCGCAAACCGACGGCAGCAGTCGGCCACGGGAGGAGGAACAGCTACGTTGGAGGTCCTCACACCAGCCGAGGACCTCGCCGCCTCTACCCTCTGCACCGAAAGCATAGGGGTTCGGTGGGGTTGAGGTCGGCGGGGTATCTGGTAATTAAATTTCCTTCTAATTCCACTTATTATTTGGGGTGGAACCGTGGAGAGCATTCTCCCAAATTAACACCACCTGGTTTATGATGGCCGAGTGTATAGGCGCATGCATGCCACGCAATAAAAATTAAAAAACAATTGGTCAAGATAATAACCACATGGACTGCAATGTTTGTCAGCTTCAACAAGCTTGCAGCCAACTACCTGTCTAAATTCACGTGTAGTAAATTCTACACGTATATACGTTGGAAATGGCTATAGATATATTTTGAAATTAAATAATATCAAACGGGTTATTGGCTATAAGTCCAAAAAGAGTGGAAGGCATCAGTTTCTTTCGGGGTTTTTTAACAATTGGATTTCAGAAGATTCATGTGTTTTTTTCTTTTTTCTTCGTGTGGTTATCTTATCCCAATTCCTTATTTTTTCGTTGGATTTCGCTGCCTTCAGTTTTAATTTGCATGGCCTATACACCAGGTGGTGTAATGTGGGAGAATACACATCTCGGTAACATAGCATGGCTAATAAATAGTATAATAATGGCCAATCTCACAATGAGAAATCACATGTGGATCCTATGCATAGCCTATAGCTAACAACATTTACCCATTGGAAAGGAATGAGACACCATCACACAAATCTCCAAACTTAAATGTATTGCAACGAATGCAGTCAAACAATGCAGCTAATTTCATTCATAATATTAATTCCACAGATGGCTCCTCGGCCGCCTCCAACGTAGCTGCTGTATCCGACCAGGAGGAGGAGGTTGGCGGGTCGGAGTCTGAGCCAGAAGCGGGGGAAGAGCGAGAGGAGGAGGAGGTGGATCCGGGGGAAGGACCGTCGGGGAGTGTGCCTACGACCGAGGCAGCGAGTCGTCTCAGGCGGGGACCCCGTCGAGCACTGTCCAGGGACGAGGATCTCCCGTTCCTGGACATGCAGCAGGCGGGGTTCAAAATGCTTGAGAACACCCTGGGACGGCTCGCTGCCTCACATGAGCGGGCCACCGAAGTGCTCGTGCGCAGCGCCAATGCCATGGAGCGCTGCGCTGTAACGTGGGAGTGGCTCGCTCATGCGGCATCGTTAAGGCACCCTCCTCCGACGGCCCAAGCCCCTCCACCTCCTCCCGCACCTCCAGCTCCCGCATCTGCACCACCACCAGCACCACCGGCACCGGAACCTCGCTCTTCCCCCAGCAGCAACACCAGAACGGCCCGTCGCCGTTATTCTCCGACTCCTGGTCCTTCCCGTGGCCGAGGTCCACGCCTGCGTGGGCTGAGGCGGAAAAAAATATTAATGTTGACCTCATGCACGAGCACCCTTTTCTTTTTTCATGTTTATATTATTTAAATTATTTATTTTTATACGTTTACAGCTAAAGCTGTCATTATTATTTGAAATAAATATTTCTAAATACAAGCTTACCCGTTTTCTGTGCGAGTGAAACTCAAGTTCAAATGTGTTCAAGGAAAGAACAGGTCATGGTTTAAGTTCAACTGCAGACAGGAAGACAAGGGAGACGTTAATAGTCTGGCAAAATTGAACAGCTTTCTGTGCATTTATTTTATTTCAGAATAAACACACCTCCGCATGTGAGTTGCAATTGCAATTGCAAATCGAGAGAAGGGTCTCGGAGCTGTTTCCCGGCGAGGGCCTTGATTGTACGAAAAAAGTGTGCATGATTTCAGCAAATGTCCACAGTAGGCCTACTTCAAACTACAAAGTGTTTCCAAACTTAAATGTCACTCTTATTCCCGAAATCCAAATAAAGTCACCTTAAACAAGCTAATCACTTTTAATCTATTCCAAAAAGAAAATTGCCAAATATAAAAATGAAAAATTACAAAATGAGTGAATAAAAAGTGCAATAAAGACCTGAATGCTTGTTGAAGTTCCTCGATCAGCTCCTCTGCTCTGCAGGAATGAGTGTAGGCCTAAAGGGCCATATACGCACGGAATGCGTGCCAGTATGCGGAGGCTACATACTGTGAGCTGGCGTCTCCCGTCTGAAATAAATCAAAATTACGATAGGCTAAGAAAAATCATTATTAATAATAATCTGTTTGTAGTTTGCTTACCAGGCAACTAACGGCGAGCGCGTCGCACCAGATCATCTGCCACCTGGTCCCTCGCTGCCTTTGCGTTTGCCCGCTGCACTATATTCTCAACCCCATCATTTGGAGCTGGTACATGCAGCTCTGCTTGCTCTCTCCGGTAATGTTCCAACCACCTCTCCTCATCAAAGCCTTCTAGCACCAGTCTATGACGCAGGCATATGTTGTGCAACACACAGCATACGGCAAAGAAAGATGCTACTTTCTGAGGGGTGTATTGCAAGACCCCACCTGACCTGTCCAAGCAGCCGAATTGCTTTTTGAGCACGCCAAATGTTCGCTCGATTACCACACGTGCCCGTGAGTGTTTTCTATTAAAAGAAAATTCACGCACCGTTGTTGGCCCCTGATATGGCACCATCAGCCAGGTTTTTTGAGGATAACCATTGTCGCCTAACAACCACCCGTCAGGAGGGGGGTCCCTCCCGAAGATTGTAGGTATGACAGAGTTATCCATGATGTAGGTGTCATGGCTTGATCCAGGAAATGTTGCACATACACTTGTGATGTATTGAAATGCATCGCAAACTACCTGGACATTGATGGAATGGGTTCCCTTACGGTTCACATAGGCTACACTGTTCACATCCGGAGCCCGAATCTGGATGTGCGTGCAATCTATGGCACCCAGAACTCCAGGGAACCCATACTTGTCCAGGAATTCCTGTTTCACCCTATGTTGGCTTTCAGGTGTTGTGGGAAACGTGATGAACTCACGGGCGTGTCGGAGGAGGCTTTTAGTGACCGCATGTATAGCCAGACTTACGGAAGGTTGTGACATTCCTCCAAGTGAGCTGAGGTGACTTTGGAATGAACCACCAGCATAAAAATATAGTGCAACACTGACTTTAACAGCAACTGGCAAAGCAAAGGGACAGGTGACAACGGGCTCGATGTCGTTGCTGACCAAATGGCAAATGTTGGTTACTGCCTGACGGGAGAGGCGCAGCTCAGCTCTGCATTGCGTCTCTGTGAGATAATAACAATATAGGCCTATTATTTTTTTAATAATATATATATATATATATATATATATATTATATATATATATATATACACACACACGTGCGCACACACAGCCTTCATGAATTAAGTTGGATTATCAAATAACAAAGAAGAAAAAAGAAGAAGGCTATGGCCTTATACCTGTCAATCCTAAGTAATTCCTTCGTTGTCTGTAGACTCTCTCAGAACGGCGGCGGCGTCTCTCGTACTCTCTGCCGAGTATATACTCCATTGTTCTCTCTCAGGCTGGACATGTGAGAGTGGTGGTATTTATACTGTGACCGTGATTGACTGACGTCAGGACGTGGAGTAGCGTGTGTGTTCATGTGTTCCCAAACTTCCCATGCACGTGCATCTGTGTACCAACTGCGCGCTCGTGTGAAATCAAACATTGCTCTTTGCGTTTATGAGGTGGTCAGACCCACGTCTAATCGTTATGCGCTGAGTGTTTTCAGGTCAAGGGGCTTAATAGCAAATTGCGCAAAGCGAAAATAATTAACATATGGACACTCCCACAATGCTAAAATATTCAGGAACGCCGTATGCCATAATGTGTGTGCGTTCAACACGGGCCGAGTGCGTTCAACACGGGCCGATATGCCTTTCATAATACCATTGTGCGCAGAGCGAGGCCAATTTATGTATTAACACGTGGTAAAATCTAGGCCAGGGTATGGTGGGAGCACACCGTTCTTACCAGCCAGCAGCCAGAAGCAGACAAAAGAACAGGATAATCGCTATATATTATCACTGGTATGTTCATCTCATCTGTACAACTCTGTCAATAAATACAGTCAGACTGAGCTCTACGACTGGACATCCATCTGTCATGTTTCTGTGTGCACTGCTGCGTACGATCACTTCCACCACCTGTGAAGTAATGTGCAACAAAGTTTGAAGTGAAGGATTGCCATTACACTACCTATAAGTCATTTGCACGTCACACTATGCACTTTATTCTGATGTTGTGTTTTTAAACTTTAATAAATGAACAAAACGCTGAAACGCATGCAGGATCTTGGAGAAGTGATTTCATTACAATTAAGCAGCGAGTCTGACAGGTAAACATTTCCCCCGCTTTAGCCTCTCGGCGACTAAATAAAATAAAATCGGCCCGATGGTCGCCATACACATACACTGCATAATATATTATTATTATTAATATAGGCACAGAAGGCTTGAATTGGTTTAGTTTACTTTTTGTGGCAACACTGAGTTTGAGAGCAAACAGCTCTCAGTCTGTGAGACTGAGGTCACATTCATACCAGAGAGCTTTGCTGCGATTAAAACGAATCCTGCTGCGCATTGTCAGAAAGTGCGCTTCGTTTGGCAGGTGTGAAGGCTCATTCGAATCCTAATGCGGAGCAAATAACCGCATTTTACTCGGCCCAAAAACGTGGGTTTCGCTTCGCTTCGAATCGCACTTGACTACGATTCGGTGCAGGTGTGAATGCAATCCGCAGTAAATAAAGGAAATGAAGCAAACAATGTGGCGGGTGAGGAGCTGAACACAGTTGGAGACGGAGAAGGCATATTTTACGCAGCGCAAAGATGTCCCGTTACTGTGGATAGACGTGGTCGAATAAGGCCGCAGTCACACCTATCAGACAAAGATCTTTGTCTTGTCTGATGAAAAGCATCAGACAAGACAGCTCCCAATTCATTTCCAATGGGAGTCACGTGGTTTCATCAGACAAACTTGTTTTACGTGGGGGGGGGGGGGGGGGGCAAGACACGCGACAGAAAACATTTTGTAGTCGAAAGACTGAAGAACAGGGTGGGACTTCAGACAAGACAAAAAGGGTTGGGTTTACCCCCCAACCAATAGGAGGGAAGGTCCGTTTGTTACGCTACACTGGGCGGTCTTTTCACACTCTGTTGTTGTTTTTATTCTGCAGAGTGCAGACGCGGAGGAGGAAAGAGCCGATGCATTTTCGGAACTAAAATGTTTTTATTGTTAAGTAAAGTAGTTTGGTCTGTTCCAGTAAGCAATTCAACAGGAAAAAATAATCCCTGCCCGTCGTGGCCGAACAGAAAATTAAAACAAACGTTATAATTCAAGGTGCATGCATTTTATCATTCACGATCCTAACCTAGCAGCCTCTGGTCCATATAGCCTAATCCTAATGCTTATATGATTCTGCCCTGTGTTATGATCTGAGTGCCTATGCTGTGTAGCCTACTTGTACGACTGTACGTGAATATACAAATGTACTAGATATGTATTGTGTACTGCCTGAACTGAACTGTAACAGACTTCTTGATCCCGGGCCCGCCGATCGCCGCCGTACCAAAGGAATAATTCAGCTGGATTATCACACACCACCCAGCCTGCGCCTGCACACACACACACACACACACACACACTCACTACCGGTTTGCCAGAACCGGACGAGGGTCCAGTACCTAGAGAAACACAACACCCTGCATTGGCAGAATGGACCGGAGCTACTCGAGTAGGTTAGGATCCTAACCTGCAGAAATAGTACAGTAGCATATCAAAAGAGATTGCATTCAAGCTATCAAATAATTCAGGTGTCACGTCGACTCCGTGAATTTTCAGATCTCTCGTTCCACCTCGCATCAGTTTGACCCGACCCATAATCAATAGTTATCCGCCTGACTGCACGGACCAACGATATAAAAGGACATCAGTGCTTTACACAGAGGATGCAACATTATAAATGAAGGCCTACTTCAAACCATTCCATATGATTTGGTTGTCAAAATAAAATAAAACTGTTAATATGAATGAACATGTTTTCAGTTCGCATGGGCAGTGCGCATTGGACTGGAGATTATGAAAGAGTCGTAGCCATGACTTATATTTCTGAAAATGCTACTGCTCCCAAACAATCATTTTGGGCATGAAATGTTGAAGGATAAATGTAGACGTGATAATGATGTGCCGTGTTGGCTATGCCCAATGGGCCTACTGTACATTAGGCCTACATCAGATTATGGTTCAAATATTTTTTTTTCTCTCATTTTTTTAATAACATTAACATCGAGGTGTCCAGTGGCAATGCCAAAGCAGTGGCATGCACTCTTCAATCTGTCGTCTCCTCTCCTGAAGTAACGGTGAACGGTCTGACTGCAGATAGGAGAGAGCCGTGCGCCCAGGCGCAACCTAGGCTCCAACTATTGTCATCTTATCCTATATTTCGCCTATAGCCTACCATCGACGTCTGCGTCATGGCTAACAGCCTGAAATGCAGCAAGTCGTGTGTTGTGGTAAAATGGATGAAAGAAAATTGATTTATTAAAAATAATGGAGTCGTTGCTAACAGAAAATATAAATTTTCCACAAGCCATGCTCTCTGCTAGTCTGCGACTGCGTACCTGGAGGCTACTATACACTTGGTACCTACTGTGGTAGTGGTACTGATAAAGTGGAGCCGTGCGCCCGGACGCAACTTGGAGGCTCCAAGTTACGCGCAGCTGTCTCCAGTCTGGTTCTGGAAAGTTCGTTCGACAATCAGTACCAGATTTGTCGATTCTATCTGGCACTGATTGTGTGCAGATATACAGGCTAGTAACCCCCCAGAGACGCAGACGAGAAGAGAGCATCATGGCGATGGCATCATTTGATGAAAGACTTATCGTTAGTGTTTGCAACCACCCCATAATATACAACAAGCAGCATCCGTATTACTGCAGAAAGGACATGCGATGGGCAGCATTTGTGGCTATTGGTCGTGAGATAGACGTAGATGGTAAGTAGGCGAGATATAGCCTAACGTAGGATAAGATGGCATGGGATGGGTAACAGCATAGGTTGGCAGTTGGCACCATGCAAGGAAGGGTCTGTGCGCACCTCTATTAAATATAGGCAAGTTGTTCCAAAATGTAAAAAAGGATATCAAAATGTGTTTAAGTGATTTGAACATGCTTAAATAAGACAAATAAGGTCTAGTAATTCTAACATTTTGCTACATGTGTGCTTCGGAAATGCGCACGGGAGCTCGCTAGAAAACTAGCCTAATAGCGAGTGCGCTCCCGGTGCGCATTTCCGAACGCGTGTAACTGTGCACAGATGCGATATTGTGATTCATTTTTCATTTGATCTGACTTTTTGACCCAAATATAATTCATTATTCTATAGGCTTCACGTATTTTGTGGACATCTTCATGCCTCACGTATATAGGCTCTCACTAATAAAGAGGCCGGGTCTCAAATTAGTTCGTCGTCTCAAATATATTCAGAAGGAAAACCGTATTCAAGTGCATTCCCTATACGGTCGAGCCACACACGGCTTTTCAAAGCGCACGCGCGTACACGTGCCCCACGCATCCAGTTAATATGTGCTGTGCGCGTATGCGGGTCTCGCGTGTGTGCGCAAACGCGCGCTGAAAAGCCTGGTGTAGCTCGGCCGCAATGATAGCGGCTACACCAGGTACGTGCGTCACGCGTCTACTCTGTGTAAAGTTCTGGCGTAATTGCTACAAATCCTCTATATAAATTAATTTTCCCAATAAACAATACCTTGAAGGATGTAAGATAATAATGATGCAGCATTGAGGCTATATGTCCAAATCATGGACGTATATTACTTAAGGTCATTTTCCAAATACTTCTACATTTTGGACAAAATAGCCTATTTATGATCGAGGTGCCCACTCTGCTTGTATTCCTGTCGATACGTGTATCATACTGTGATAATACACTGCTTGGAATCAAGAAATGGTATAAGCCTACTTGATGTAAAAGAAATATGAAGGAGAGATGCTTGTTGTATAGGGATCAGGCATCATATAGTAGACTCCACTGTATGATGAGTAGAGTAGAGTAAACCCAGACCTCTGCAGTGTATTGCCTTGGGCAACAATTTGAATAGGACAGAATACAAACCATGTTGATTGAGTGAATAATTCTTTAACGTTTTGATAGGCCTATAGTACATCTACCAAATGGACAAAAAAAACTTTTTCCTGGGTGTCCCACCCAGTGATTTGTGCCATGCTTCATTTCCGTGTCTTGCATACTCAGCACAAAAGTGCTTTGATAGGTGGGCAGGCCTCCGGAGCCAATACACCAGAACCAGGAGAGAGTTAAGAAACCCCAAAAGTGGCAGTGAAGGGAGGGTCACCCACAAATGGCCACTGTATGACATGAGCCCCACGTGACGGAGCGAGAAACGTCCTCCAATTTTCCATCTCCAAATGGTAAGATAAATATTTGTTATGACCGTTTTGAGGCAGCACACAACAGGCCTAAGTTATACAATATATCTTTCAACCTTTATAGACGGCAATCAGCAGCAGGTCAGCCAGGACTCCCAGGAGCCCTTCTATGCTGGAAATGCAGGTAATAAATAATACACATGACTCGTGACGGTTTCCAAATTCAACACCAACCCTTAAAGAATTGTACACAATAAATATGTTTGGAACTTTTCTCAGATGGAATGCAGCATCAGCAGCACTATGCAGCAGGTCCCAGGCACTTATTTGCCAACGGTGGTAAGATGCATATCACTCATGACCGTTTCCAAATTCAACACCTTAAAGAATTGTACACAATAAATAAGTTTGGAACTTTTCTCAGATGGAATGCAGCATCAGCAGCACCCATCAGGTGACAGCCTCCACCTCTTCCCCGACAGTGGTGAGACGCATATTACTCATGACTGTTAACAAATGCAAGACTTAACACACATTTAGAGCCTTTTTTCCTTTTTGTAATTTACTTTTATTTGGGAAAAGAACAGATAAATGCTTGTCACATTACAGTGTTTTGCTTTTCTATTCAGTCTTTGTGCCGAACATTATTTGTCCTTGTACATACGATAAAGTATCAAATGCACTGCCAAAAAATAAAATGAAATAACACTCTACACCAGGGCTGCAAAAAAGGTAGATTGCAATCTCCCAGCAGATCACAAAGGCTGTTCAGGTAGACGACATGGCATGCCCCTAAAAATATATAATTTAAATATGGAGAAATAGATGTTTTGGCATCTGCTACTTGAAGGTGTCTTGATTGATTTACATCAAAAAGCTAAGTAGGGTCAAACCCACATTCCAAAACTGAGTGTTGCTGTTGCACACAAACAGTAGCATTACAAAGTTGTATACAAAATAATAATAATACAATTCCATCTTCCCCCACTATTGTCTATATCAGGGGTGCCCACACTTTAACTTGAGAGCTACTTTCAAAATGACAAGCTCAACAAGATCTACCCGCCGAAAAAAATAATAGTATACCATTGCTGAAAATAGTTTAAATATGGAATAGCAGAGCTGGCGTTACAAGATAAATACACTTGGAATTGGAAATAGAGGGGGATAAATGGAATATGTAGGGTTTGTTGTATTTAATCTGTAATGCTACTGGCATTTGTGCACAGCAACACTCTTGAAAACAAAATAGTGGGTTTGAGCTGACAGGCCCTTTTTGATGTAAATCAATCAAGTACCCTTAATTCAAGTGGCAGATTCCTGAAATATTTTTGAACTTTTTAAATTATTTTTAGGGGCATGTCATGTGATCTACCTGCACAGCCCTTGTGATCTACTGGGCACCCCTGGTCTACATGTAATGCCAGCATCGCTATTCCAGAAACCCCTCATGAAAAATGTTAAAACTAAATTATTTATAGGCCTATAGTTATATAGTTATATACTATTGTGTGGATAATATTTATATAATAAAAATATGTATAACTTATCGAATATATCTGTATATATAATATAGATAATTATTTTGAGGTGGTGCTCTACACAGACATTCACCATGTGGTTGTGAATTTGACTGAACACAGTTCTATCAAAAAGATTAGCATCCCCTCCTCTCTAACATCCAGAGCCTTGGTTTTTCTTTTCTGAGCTGGAGAATTAAATATTGTCTCCCAAGATGTTTATCAAATTTGTCACACACCTTTCGTTAACTTGCAATGTATTGTGAACTTGCATTTCCAGAAGACCTTTGTAAAGTCATGAGAGAATCCTAGGATGATTCTAGTTCTAAGCATCTGTACACTTTTAATAGTGCTGATTTTACCTTATCTATGATGACATTTCTGGAAATGTGTTCATGTATTTGTTTTTCTTTTGAATCTTGAACCATTTTCTTTCCCATTTGTTAATAGACAGAAGTCTGCCACCATATCAGGTGCCCAGCTCGCCGTTTCCTGCTGAAAGAGGTAATATATGCAATGCATGCATGTTAATCATAACAGTTTACAAACAACACCAATCCAAACCATACAGGTGTACACAATATATGTTTGAATCTAACTTCATAGAAAGAAGTGTGCAGCTTCACCATGTCCTCCACCCCTACATTGATGACAGTGGTAAGATAATTATGTATATTAGTAATAAGACAACTAATAACAAATTCAACATCAAGCCATAAAGCTGTATTCAATAACATGTTAACCCTTACTTTACAGATGCCACTCAGATTACCAGGCAGGACATGTTTGCTGTTGAAAGGGGTAAAAATAAGACATGCATATTAATCAGAACAAATGTTTACAAGAACAACAAATTCAATAAATGTTTGAATCTTACTTCATAGAAGGGAGCCGGCAGAAGCTTTCTTATTCCTTCGTTGCTCTAAATGTTAAGACATGAAACCTTACTTTAGACTTTATACAATTTCAGAGCCAACTCAACGTGGAGCTGACATGGACGTGGCAAGGTCACCAGCAGCCTTTGAGGATGACCCAGAGTACACCCTAGACTTGGTGTACCTGAATGTACCAGGTAACATGTGATAGTTATCCAAATAACTAAATTACACTTTGCTAGAGTTTTAGGTTTGTCGTAACAAATCCACGACGGAACTCCAAACATTTGAGAGTTGGATTAAAGTTGCTAAAGAATCCAGAATAATCTCCTCATGTACAGAAAGAGGTCTCAAATGCAGACTTTTCACACAAGCAAACACCAAAAAGATTCCACCAATGTATCCTAAATGTAGTTGTGCTTTAGGGCTTACAAATCCAATAGAAAGGTCTACTGACATGTTTGCAACATTACCTAATAGAGGACGAGCCCAGCCAGTCCGTCAGCGCCAGCCAGAGGTCCACAGCCTGCTGAACGTGGTAAGATGTACAGACAAGACATTGACATTTAGAAATGCAACAAAAGAAAATCAAGCTTAATATCATATGATTAAATGTCTTCATAGTTGCCAGTCACAGCACACCAGCCAAGCAGCAGGGCCGAGTTGGTCAGCAGACCACAGACCCATCACCCCTGGACCCCTATACCCCTATATATCTGGGTATATGCAGTCCCCAGCTGGTGAAACTGGTAAGGTGTAAAAGACAGTCATTGACATTTACAAATGCAACTAAAACTATTCTAGCACAATATCATATTATGATTAAACTTTACTTCATAGCAGCCAAAAGACGAGGGTCCATTCGGTCAGCAGGCCACAGACCGCCGACCTCAGTACCTGGGTACCAGGCAGGTCACCGGCCCATGCTGTACACAGCTGCTGAAAGTGGTAAGACATTCCAAATGAAGCCATTTCCATTTAAGAATCTAACCCAAAAACAATTCAAGTTCTATATCAAATTGCGATTAAAACTTACTTCATAGAGGTCAGTCACACTGCCACCAGCTGTGGGAGAGGCAGAGGCAGAGGCAGAGGCAGAGGACATCTGACTGGACCACAGGCCTCGGCAGGGTCGGCAAACCAGCAGTGGTCCAGTCAGGTGACTGGTGACCAGTACGGTCATCTGACTGGACCACAGGCCTCTGCTGTGGTTGAGCAGAGTCCTGTGCCATCAGCTAGTGGAAATGGTAAGATCTTTAGACAACTCATTGGGATTTGCAAGTCAAACACCAAAAAGTACAAGCTCTATATAATGCTATTAAATCTTACTTCATATCAGGCAGTCACACCTACAGGCAGTGGAACCCTGCCACCAGGAGCCATCAGGCCAGACCACCAGCCAATGTTGGTCAGCCTCTGTCAGAGAGAAATGGTGAAAGTGGTAAGAGTCATAAACACTTGTACAAAGCCAAGACAAAAACAACTCAACCCAATGTAATATTTTATTTAAACTTTGTGTGACTATAGTCAGATTTGACATGATGGTTGTGTAATACAATACAAAATCAATTTCCGGTCAATGTAATAAATGGTTGAACCTTTGTTGAATAGGATCCAGTCAGCAGCAGCAGATGGCCTCTGGGTCTGGGCAGGGTGCAGCACAGGGTCAGAACACCATAGGGTCCGAAGAGCAGCCCAACGCCTTCGAGCGCGATGTTCTACACCAGCTGAGGGACGGACGGGACCTGCGACCCGACAGTCGACACACATCATTTTATGTATTTCATAGGCCATGAGATGGATAAACTTACAGCCACGTCAAAAAATAAACTTAGACTGGCTATCCACCAGGCACTGGCAGACGCACAAGATTGCGACCAAAGAAACAAAGAGAATACACAGTGAAGGCCGTCGGGATCGGGAGTCGAGCCTGTAGCACACTGCCAGACTGGATCACCAGCCAAGGTGCCTGGACCGCTGAGCCACACATATAATTTGATGTATTTATACCATTTTTTTTTTCATAATCGATTCCTGAATCTATCTTTTGTGAAATGATCTCTCTCTCTCTCTCATATTCAGAGGTGCATGTATAAATGTATTTCCAGGACTTTTCATTTTTATGAATATAATGTCATTTGTACAGTTAGTAGTACTAGCCCTTACCCATTTGCGCCCCCCCCCCTTGTGGCCGCGGGGGGTACTGCGCCCTGGGTGCGTTTCGCATTTTTAATTCACTAATAAATTCATTATTAATTTATAATTTGTTAAATTGGAAAAAGGGCTTCGTTAAGACCTCCATATTATTATGGTCAATGCCTGTGTGAAAAGTGGGAGCCATTGGTGCAGGCAGTGAGGAGCTAAGGCGGCGTTTCTGACACACACACACAGACAGACACGCATTCAGTCAGACATTGACTTAATTATAGTATTATGTTGATGATGATGATGATATGTTAACACAATATCATCTAGCACTTGTGCAGTGGTTGGAGGTGGTCTTCGTTCAACCCTGGCAGGACACCATGACGTTTGTTTTGTGACACATTTGATGTATCATTACATGAATCTATTAATTCTTATTTGACTTTTTTTGTCATGTCAATAAAAAGTCGGCAGAGGGTTGGCTAGATGTGTGTGTGTGTGTGTGTGTGTGTGTGTGTGTGTGTGTGTGTGTGTAGTTACTCCCTCTGTCCGTAGCCTGAAATGCATGCCTTTTCCTTTTTTTAATGAGTCTATAAGTGACTATTAAATGTACTCACTGTTTTTCTTCACAGATATTTGATAATATCCAAAAACAAAACAACCTTCCGTTGTAGTTTGTCAGTGAAATAATCTTCCACAGGAATAGCCTATTCTGTCAATAGATCCATGGCCTGACCATGTCTCATTTACATATTTGGTTACGTTTACAATGTCCTGTGGGGAACGCTATCCGGACCACCAAAAAAAAGCAACAATTAAGCATTTGGTGCCTCTCAGCAAATTTGGTTTGAACCAATCATCACTGTTAATAACAAGCATGGTTGATAATTATAGTTCAGGTGTACATGGATTAGAGCAAAAATAAAATGCCAGTGAAATAGTGTTGAAAGGAGCGTCCCATATAGTAGTGGCGTTTCCTACACAATGAACAATATTCACAATGATGATGTTTTAGTATCCTAAATAGTATTCCTGCTGTTCTACATTCTGCCAGCCAGACAAAGGCCTGTGAACCAATAGTTCAATCCACCTAGTGTGTCAAGCATAGTAGTGCCATTAGGTTGATATTGTTAACCAATTCAGGACGGAAACCCCTTTTGGTGTTTTAAGCATTATGTTATACTTTAGCTATAACAGCTTTAGCTTTAGCAGATCTACAAGCTCATAACGAGACACTTGGTGCTGTGCTACAAGCTTGTTGATCTGCTGTTTTTGAAAATTTGTGAAAATGTGGCGCAAATTTGGAACACGTTTATAACTCAAATGTTTGCTTCTGGGGGGTCCCTGGAACAACATATTTTGAGATGGGGGTCGGTGGCCAAATACATATAATTCTAGGGGTCGTTGACATGAAATAGTCTCAGGACCACTGACATAGAAACACAGGTTTTTCAGAAAACTGTCATGATTTAGAAAACATTTTGTAGAATCGAGCTGAAGTCTTAATGGGTTAATTTGCAAGGAGTGCACATATGACAGCACAGTATCACCGTATCTCACCGAGGCATGGCCAGCTTTATGGCCTGCAGGCTGGAGAAGGCTGTCTGGTACTGGGAGATCCACTGGTCACGGTCAGAGAGCCTGGAGAAGGCCGTCTGGTACTGGGAGATCCACTGGTCAAGGTCAGACAGCTTGCCCTGGATGGCCTCCTGCACCGTCCGCTGGCGTCTGCAGCTGGGTGTGGTCAGAGTACCTGCACACATGTTCACACATATTTTTATAATCTCAGCTCATACAGTAGCATATCTGCAGTGGCTGGGGAGGTGGTATCCAACCACAGCAGTATATCCAATCTTACAGAGTTACACAGGCAGACACATCATTTCCTGACCTTTGCTCTGAGATCAGGTGGTCTGGTCCCTCCAGGAAGGCCTACATCTTATCCACTTGGCACAGCCTACATCTTATCCACTTGGCACAGCACTTCCTGCAGGGCCAGGTACTCCTCCACTGACTCCTTCAACATTCTGCAGAGATAGGTGGACATGAATCAAAGACAGCAGATGTACATGTTTTACTGAGCAATGACAGTGGGGAATCGGAGAATACAGATTATTACATGTTACTAATGCTTTAACAGGGATGTTACCTCGGATGATAGTTTCTTTTGTAGCTGCACTAGGAATCCTTTGGTTTGTCAGCGTGACGTAGGTCAGCTGTGGAAGTAGGAGGAGTAGTGTGTAGCTCCTACTGTATATGTGTTACTTGCTCATGGGGACACGGCTCACTGTAGACTGATCATCAACTTCTCGTGTCAACTCAGCTGTGATGAGGGACTTTGGTATGAGGACGCTTTTGCAAATGTAGTGATATTATTTACCAGTGGCATGGTGTCTGGATAAGAGGAAGAGAAAAATCAATCGCAATGTTAACACACAATCAGAAATTACATGTAACAACTTAGTTCAGGTATATATAAACTTAAAAAGCATGTGTATAATGATTTCAGTGATAAGACAGTATATGTCCAAGTGTGTTCAATAATGTCAGTGGGGAGATTGATAATGCATATTACTACATGTTACTACTGCTTCACAGGGACATTTACCTGGGATCATAGTGTCATCTGTCACTGCATATATATTTCCATTGGAGTCAGTGTGAGGGGTGGTCAGGAGGTGTCTATGAACTCCACGTTTAAAGGCTTGAAGGCCATTGGCTGTGATGGAGTCAAATGAGCATTTGCGCCTGTCGTAGACATGCGCAGAGCAAGTTCAGTCAGGGAACCTCAGTCAGCGCGCCGGCCGTTAATTGGGCCACCGCAGCATCAAGCTCTCATCCACATGATTCACTCAGCCAATCACACGCTCACCCAATCTCTCATACCGGCTACTTGAACCAGAGGGGTTGCAGTCCTCTGCCTTCTTGCTTGCTTACACTGCTGTTGTATCAACGTGCTGTTGTCATACAACCTGCGCTCAACTCTGCTTGCTTTAGCCTACTGCCGTTGTATCAGCGTGCTGCTGTCATACAACTTGCGCTCATTCTGCTTGCTTACTGCTGTTGTATCAGCGTGCTGCTGTCATACATCCTGCGCTCAATTCTGCTGCTGCTGCCTTTTTGTATACTGCGTGCTGCTGTATACAAAGTGCTCAATTCTACTACTGCTGCTAATGTCACCAGTTCGCCACTGCTGTGGCGTCTGGGCGATTAGGCTAGGCACTAAACGTTGCTTTCATACAATTCTGGTAAGTCAGTGAGTTTAATTGGTTGGAAGAACGTGCACTGCTTTTGTTCACCGACGGAAATAAGTTGAAGCTGCTGCTTAAATGTTCTCTTCTGTTGCTTTTATCGTTGTGCCTCGATCACACCGAGATCGCGTTAGCCAATGCATTTCACGTCGGGTCCTGTCCTGCTCACAACACTAGTCAAGGAAGCATCTTACCTGCCGTCTGCTCTGCTTTCCGCCGTTCTTCACATGTAAATCCAGGCAAAGTTTATAATCAGTTTTATGACGGTGGTCACGCTTGGTGCGCATTCTTGTCTCGGCTGCTTCTAGTCAATATGTGGACGTAATATAGATTCAAGGCAACGGGATTAAAAGCATACATTCGTCCACAGTATAGAGTAGGAGAGTGGCGACACGCTTTGTATAGTTCCAACATTGTTCCTTTGGCTGGAAGTTGGAACTATCCCTTGAGATAGAACGAGCACTTCCGCATTCCATTGTTGCCAAGTGAGTCAACACTAATGTCGCCACTATTACTAGATTACTCGGGAGTATGTCCGCATCGCGTCTGTCAGGCATGTTGCCTCGTCTGCACATTATAACAGTCAACGTTGTTTAAACCCGCGGTTCATTTGAGGCACCCTCAATTTATATGATGATAAACTTATTTGACGTTGTTGGATTGTTTTCATAATGATTCAAGATAGTTTGTGGCTTGTTTTCGTTGACCCAGCTGCTTGTCTCCTCCATATTGAAGGGTCTGCCGTCCACTAGGGGCAGTATATCTTTAGCTTTCCTGTTCTGTAGAGTGTAGAAGAGAGCCGTCTTGTTTGTTGTCAGTTTCATGTTCACATTCAGAGATGCATGTTGTGTTGTTTGGAGGTTCTTCACCTAATACTTGTAAGTTTGTTTGTGTTATGCATATATATGGAACTATGATATAGTTTTGCCTCTTTCTTTTATTTACATTATGTGAGTAAATGTTTGCTTGTACATTTTCTTATGTTAATTAGCCTGCTTATTTTAGTTAATGTTTTTCTATTATTGTTTGTTTGTACTGCAGTGTATTTTTCTTCACATATGGCAACACAAGTTCTCTGATCAGAATGAAACGTCCAATGCAGCATCAGTTAGAAGTAAATGTAGTTGACCAGAGCAACTGAGAGAGCAGTGAGGTTGCTCTTGGTTGCATAGGCCCACATGGCACCTGGGTTCCAAGGAATATGTCAGTGTGAATTGTACCGTATCATGCACCTAGCGTTGGGCAGAGCCATGCTGGATATTATTATTTTCATTTTGGCTGGAGGAATCAATATCATGCCATTGATTCATGCTAACTACCTATAAACTAATTGATCCTGCTGTTCAAATAAATGATTTACCTGGCTATAAGGTGGATGCTTGCACATTCAGGGATCTCTTTTTTTTTAGTAGGCCTATTATGAGGTATTTAGGATGCTAATTGATAGTGGGTGCCCCCCCGCACTCGTCCATTTGTTTGCATTGCACAGTGCGCTATTTCCGAACGCGCCCATTGTGTCAGTGGGCGCTTCAGGCCTCAAGCACCCACGACTCGATGCCTATGCTTGGAGAAATAGGCGGCATGGGTTGCAGCAGAGCCATCTAATAGAAGAGTTACGATGAGCGGGCAGAAACTGAGCACTGTTCATGCAGCCTGAAAGGCGGACAAATGGAGTTTCGAATACATTGTTTTCAACGACGGCAGTGCAAATAAGAAGCCATTTAGGCATGTGTGCAACATGACATGTTTTAAAAGTATTATTCAGGACGACTAAAGTCTCCGTAATGTGTTTGTCATACGATTACTACAAACAATCTAAAATAAGGGATTTAAGAATACTAAAGCTGGGCTGTTGCTTCTGTACCCTTCTACCCATTTGTGGAAGAAGAGCCACGCCATTGAACTGGCCCCATGAAGTGAACTGAGTTTCGTAACTCCGTCTTACTCTATGGGTCTGTTTTACAGGTAAGTACTTATGGTGCGCCAGGGAAGTGTTTAACATTAAATTAAACGCACAGTCTGTCTTTAAAGACAGGAATTGGCTCATTGCTAACATTTCTGCTATGCTTAGCCCAGGAACAGAGGCGTGGTGTTTTTCCTATGCTCAGCCAGGAAAAGAGGTATGGCGTTACCACGCTGCTAACACTGCTGCTAAATGATTGATTTGAATTCTATCAGTGTTACGGCTTAGATGATACTACACCGTGACTGAAGCTAATTTGTCTTAAAGTCAACTTTAGCTATATCCATGTCATTTTAAAGCGATTCATAGCTGTTCTCATGCTGCTTCTGTCTCCATTTCCTGAGCGACAGCCCTTTATACTGATGAGATGAACCTTGGATGCTGGGAAGGTCCTCCCCATGGGTTGCTGCATACAGTCTTCATCGCAGCTGCAGCCATTATCGGATAGGCTCACATTGGTGGTATACGTGGATCTGCTGCTACTGAAACCATGAGGCAGGTCATCAGTTAATCAATCCGCATCTTCACCTAGGCTGCTTTTGTTCTATTAATTCTATATTCACATGCAGCCGCTCAGCCACCTAAGTAGTGTTTCGGTTGAAACATCTGTATCCTTGATATGTTGACACGGACGCAGCTCCTTCTACGGTCTTGGGGGAAGAGTATGAAGGGAGATGGGTTGCAGATAAATGGCTGAATTTAATACTTGCCGGCAGATGCAAGTCTTCCGTGTTATTTGAGCTACCTTATAAGCAGCGGTAGCATGCTTTTGGTCGGATAAAAACCTGGAATGGGAAACGGATCAGTCATAATGAAGGAATCAGCACCACCCATCAATAAGGACCATCGCTCAGTGGTATAACTTGGACCTGTGTTATGGATTATTTCATTCTAAGAGCTGTTCTAATTCCAGGTTTGTCAACATAGAGATGCTTGTCCTGTTTAATTTCATGTTCTAGCTCAGAGGCCATGCTGATGGTTTCGAAGCTGCCTGGTAACCTTAAATCAAACCATGGTAAATTATTCCTGCCTTCTCTTAATGCAGCTGCAAGCTCATGAGGTTACAGTATGTTGCAGGGTCCTATTCATCTTTCCAAGTTGCTTTCTGTGTATCCTATCATAGTAGTGCTTTTAGTTAATTGTTTAAATCTCAAAGGCATTATAACTGGCGTTCAGCTTTACTCCAGATCTTCAGTGAGTTATCTACTGGCATTCTATAATATATATATATATATTATTTTTTATACCTTCTATGTGGTGAATCCTATGCATGATATTTCCACTTCTGACTTTGCTTGGATGCCCACCATTAAATCACTCAAAACAACTAATTTCATTAAGGTATATCTGTGACAGCAACTAACACTGGTCTTTGTCCTTTCTCTTCCATGCCTCGTTTTCTGCCATGATGTCCATCCGCAATGTCATGAGCCCCTATTCATGATGGATTCCGGGAAGCCATGGCCGGTCCTGCAAAAGCTGCTTCTTCTGTGTCAAGGCTGTGGGCTGCCTCCTAATCGCTACACGTCACACTCTTTAGGATCGGCAGCAGCACCAAATGCTACAAGCTTTGGGCTGGTGGTCTTCTGCAGCTGATGAAAGCTATGCTCTGCTAAACTCGGATGCTTTTTTCAGGCTCAGACTAATGAGCTCTGAATTATGTTGGTTACGTTGCTGCTGCTACATATTTTCATTATTTTGCTCCTTATGCTGCAGGATATTATTAATACTCTTAACTGTTTTTCTGCATGATCTTTCTGTTTCTTAGGCCGGTGGTCTCTGCTGCTTACGAAAGCTATGTTAGACTAGTCTTGAAAGATATTTTACAGGCTCAAATACTAACTAGTCGTGAATAGTGTGTAATTTGCTGCTGTTTTTTCTTACTTACTACATAAGTACAATTCATTCTTAAAACTGTATTTTGCGTATAACTGTTGCAGAACTTGCCGCATTGCAGCGTTGCCGCATCATGATCATGCATGCGATCATGTTGCAAGCTAAAATTTGAAGCTCCAGGTGGTAGACTACTGGGTACTGATTTCAGATATTAATGATAATGATAGAATGTCCCTTTCGGTGATCCTGGTTGGGTTGGGTTATTTGTGCAGTGGGTCATGTTGGTTTTGCAGCGCGCAGCAAACCAGGACACCGTTTAGGACTCCTGAATTTCAGGGATCAACAGGCGCTGTACTGTTGAACACATTGACCTAGTCATCACATAATGCTAGAACAGGCGCTGTACTGTCGAACAGGCGCTGTACTGTCCAACACATTGACTAGTCATCACATAATGCTAGCATGACCTATGTCTGATCCATGTCCTATGACCCTTGTCGCTGCGCGGAATGGATATCGGTATGGTCTTCCTGTTACAGGAAACAACAGGTGCTCTGTTGTACACATGTATAGCTTAGGGTTGGTGATGATCTGCTTTTTGGGGGTTTCGGATGTTTTGCGCTGTTGGGGGATTCAGAGTCCCTATGGTTGGGACTGATGCGCTTGACCTGAGTACCTAAAAGCAGATCCAATACATCGCCAAACCATAATAAATATATTGCATTGATTATCTTATATTCAATAAATATATATTACATCCTCCTTGAGTTGTCTGACTGAAATGAGCATTTGCGCCTGTCGTAGACATGCGCAGAGCAAGTTCAGTCAGGGAACCTCAGTCAGCGCGCCGGCCGTTAATTGGGCCACCGCAGCATCAAGCTCTCATCCACATGATTCACTCAGCCAATCACACGCTCACCCAATCTCTCATACCGGCTACTTGAACCAGAGGGGTTGCAGTCCTCTGCCTTCTTGCTTGCTTACACTGCTGTTGTATCAACGTGCTGTTGTCATACAACCTGCGCTCAACTCTGCTTGCTTTAGCCTACTGCCGTTGTATCAGCGTGCTGCTGTCATACAACTTGCGCTCATTCTGCTTGCTTACTGCTGTTGTATCAGCGTGCTGCTGTCATACATCCTGCGCTCAATTCTGCTGCTGCTGCCTTTTTGTATACTGCGTGCTGCTGTATACAAAGTGCTCACCCACCTCCACCCCAGCTACCACCTGTCGTTTTGGATCTACTGTTTAGGTACGGGGGATTCAGAGTCCCTATGGTTGGGACTGATGCGCTTGACCTGAGTACCTAAAAGCAGATCCAATACATCGCCAAACCATAATAAATATATTGCATTGATTATCTTATATTCAATAAATATATATTACATCCTCCTTGAGTTGTCTGACTGAACTACATGCTCTGGTAGGCTGTTCCACCCACAGACAGCTGTGTGGAGAAAGGTTCTGTCCAATGTGCGTGTATTGGAGCCTAGGGGGGGGGGGGGGGGGGGGGGGGGGTTGGAGCTGTGCCATATAAGGTGGGTGTTTCGCCATCTGGTTTGTGGTGGAGGGAGCATGTCCTGGAGGTCCCTAGGGCAGTGGGGGGGGGGGCGTTTTGTAAAGGACTGTAGCAGCAGCAATGTGTCTTCTGTGGCTATGGCTGTCGATGGAGAGTGTTGTACTGGCAGTGTCCTCCTGGTCAACTCAAATTATTTTGAGAGCCTTCCTCTGAATATTTTCAAGTAGACTGAGATTTGTAGGTGGAGCACTCATCATGGAGTCATGGAGTGAGGCGTACTCCATGACACTGTGGACCTGTAGCTTGTAGACAGTTGCTTGTAACAGTGCTGTTAGCTTCTGACCGGGCCGGATGGAGATTTTGGTCATTTTGGTCTATTTGGTCTATTTTGACTGCAGGATGTCCAGCTCATTTGTGGTGGTTATCCACTGTCAGGTGAAATAAGGGATGTCATGTGTACATTCACTTTCGGGAGGATACCTTTGCGTTTGCATCACATGGGGAGACGGGCACACAGACAGCCATTAAGCAGTCATTAACAGATGTGGGTCAGGATCCAGTCGCATAGAGTCCAAGAATAGTAGGGGCTCAATGCTGCTGCAGCCTTCAGATCCTCATTCCCAGCTGTTGTGATGCTCCTGGAATGTCAGCATGTGTCTGGTCCTCTGTAGAGGCGTTTGTTGGATCGCACTTCGTCTGGAACCTCCCCCTTGAGCTGTCCGCCATGGGTGACCCTACCAGGAGCAAAGCTCCCGACGGCATAGCTCTCAGGTTCATTGGAACTCACAAGCTTCTCCACCACTACAAGGTGACGATCCAAGGAGAAGACAAATTAAATGGAGAAGAAAATGGAACCTCCCCTTTGACCTTACCGCCATGGGTGACCCTGGACGGCATCGCTCTCAGGTTCATTGGAACTCACAATCTTCTAACTAAAAAGGACAAAAAAGAAGAAAATGGAACCTCCCCTTTGACCTTACCGCCATGGGTGACCCTGGACGGCATCGCTCTCAGGTTCATTGGAACTCACAGGTCTGTATTTTGCGTGTCTTAAGTATCAGGTCTTATTCCCTAACTTGAGTAAACTAAAGACCTGGAGGCGTGATCAATGCTCTCTGGCCACTCAGAATAGCCAAATGGCTCAAGTTAGGGAATAAGACCTGGTACTACACTGGTAAGACACGCAAAATACAGGCCATAATCTTCTAACTAAAAAAAGAATAATAAAGACACAGGGGATTACAAATGGCGCTCTTGCCACGGCACCGCACCGGCTGGAGAGTTAAAGTACTCCCTGAAAGTGTTTTGCACTTGGAGACCATCAAAGTTCCTCCTGACTGCTGCCCCTGCAGCATGTGAAGGCTCCACTGGAGGCATGTGGGCTGCGTCCTGCTGGCCCCATTTGATGAAGTTGTGGAGGACGGTGGTAACCTTCACAACTTTCTCAGCGTGGTCAGGGTTGAGCTCGATGACTCCGTGGAACACTCGGAACTTTGTCACCAGCACACCAAAGGCACTCTCCACAACATGCCGTGCGCGGGACAGCCGGTAATTGTAAACATGGTGGGTGTCCGTGCGGAGCGACTGACGCGTGTATGGGCGAAGCAGGTTCTGGCGCAGAGGGAAAGCCAAATCCGCCACAAACGCGTACGGAAGTGGCCCCAGGTGCTCAGCATTTTGGAGCGGGGCATCATCGGGAAGGTCCAGTGTACCCCTCGTCAGAGCCCGCCCAAAATGAGACACTGCAAGTACCCCACCGTCACTGCCACCCCCATACGCACCTACGTCGACCACACGGAACAAGCCAAGAGCATCCACCACAGCCAGCAGGACAATTGAAAAGTGCCCTTTGTAGTTGTGGAAGAGCGATCCTGATCTGTCGGGTGCCTTGATGGCAATGTGTTTGCCATCTATGGCACCCACACAGTGAGGAAAGTGCCACTTCTCAGCAAATACATCGGATATAGCCTTCCAATCATCCTTCTTTGGCACAGGCATGAAGTCCTCAGCCATGGTGTTCCAGATGGCAGCTGCCACAGTGGGCACAATGCCAACCACAGTGGAGCGGCCAACACGGAAACTGCTGGAGATGGCCAGGTAGTTGTGACCAGTGGTAAGATACCTGTAAAATAGGTAGAGACAATAATCACAACGTTAACACACAATCTGAACTGACATGTTCAAGTTCAAGTGATGTTGATAAGATAATGTTAGCTCTGCATTATTAATATTACAGAACCTCAGCATCCATATATACCGGATCTATAATCATAATGGCATTGCTTTAATAGTGAATAGAGAACAATGGCATGGCTGAATGATGAAATAATTTGTTCAAAAGTAGCCCACAGCAACTATTGAGTGCACAAATTAACATCCTTTTCAGATGGTTGACATTTCTGAATTAAAAAAGTTATAGCCTATATATAAAAAAAAAGTTTATACATAATGCATCTATAATATGACAGTTTAATTTTTCCCACGACATTCAAATGTTTAACCCATTTAGACCTAATATATATTCAAAGATTTGCGCCACATTTTTACGATTTTTCAAAAATAGCAGTTCAGTCAGACAACTCAAGGAGGATGTAATATATATTTATTGAATATAAGATAATCAATGCAATATATTTATTATGGTTTGGCGATGTATTGGATCTGCTTTTAGGTACTCAGGTCAAGCGCATCAGTCCCAACCATAGGGACTCTGAATCCCCCAACAGCGCAAAACATCCGAAACCCCCAAAAAGCAGATCATCACCAACCCTAAGCTATACATGTGTACAACAGAGCACCTGTTGTTTCCTGTAACAGGAAGACCATACCGATATCCATTCCGCGCAGCGACAAGGGTCATAGGACATGGATCAGACATAGGTCATGCTAGCATTATGTGATGACTAGTCAATGTGTTCGACAGTACAGCGGCTGTTCTAGCATTATGTGATGACTAGGTCAATGTGTTCAACAGTACCGCGCCTGTTGATCCCTGAAATTCAGGAGTCCTAAACGGTGTCCTGGTTCGCTGCGCGCTGCAAAACCAACATGACCCACTGCACAAATAACCCAACCCAACCAGGATCACCGAAAGGGACATTCTATCATTATCATTAATATCTGAAATCAGTACCCAGTAGTCTACCACCTGGAGCTTCAAATTTTAGCTTGCAACATGATCGCATGCATGATCATGATGCGGCGGCAACGCTGCAATGCGGCAAGTTCTGCCACAGTAATATGCAAAATACAGTTTTAAGAATAATTGTACTTCTGTAGTAAGTAAGAAAAAAGAAAAAATCTGTAGCAAATAACACACTATTCGCGACTAGTTAGTATTTGAGCCTGTAAAATATCTTTCAAGACTAGTCTAACATAGCTTTCGTAAGCAGCAGAGACCACCGGCCTAAGAAACAGAAAAATCATGCAGAAAAACAGTTTTAAGAGTATTAATAATATCCTGCAGCATAAGGAGCAAAATAATGAATATATGTAGCAGCAGCAATGTAACCAACATAATTCAGAGCTCATTAGTTCTGAGCCTGAAAAAGCATTCGAGTTTAGCAGAGCATAGCTTTCAACAGCTGCAGAAGACCACCAGCCCAAAGCTGTAGAGTGTAGCATTTGGAACTTTGGTGCTGCTGTGCCGATCCTAAAGAGTGACGTGTAGCGATTAGGAGGCAGCCCACGGCTTTGACACAGAAGAAGCAGCTTTTGCAGGACCGGCCATGGCTTCCCGGAATCCATCATGAATAGGGGCTCATGACATTGCGGATGGACAGCATGGCAGAAAACGAGGCATGGAAGAGAAAGGGCAAGACCAGTGTTAGTTGCTGTCACAGATATACCTTAATGAAATTAGTTGTTTTGAGTGATTTTATGGTGGGCATCCAAGCAAAGTCAGAAGTGGAAATATCATGCATAGGATTCACCACATAGAAAGTATAAATAATAATATATATATATATATATTATAGGATGCCAGTAGATTACTCACTGAAGCTCTGGAGTAAAGCTGAACGCCAGTTATAATGCCTTGAGATTTAAAACAATTAACTAAAAGCACTACTAGGATAGGATACACGGAAAGCAACTTGGAAAGATGAATAGGACCCTGCAACATACTGTAACCTCATGAGCTTGCAGCTGCAATTAAGAGAAGGCAGGAATAATTTACCATGGTTTGATTTAAGGTTACCAGGCAGCTTCGAAACCATCAGCATGGCCTCTGAGCTAGAACATGAAATTAAACAGGACAAGCATCTCTACGTTGACAAACCTGGAATTAGAACAGCTCTTAGAATGAAATAATCCATAACACAGGTCCAAGTTATACCACTGAGTAACGTGTCGATAGATGGAACAGAGGAGCGTCCTTATTGATGGGTGATGCAGATTCCTTCATTATGACTGATCTGTTTCCCATTCCAGGTTTTTATCCGACCAAAGCATGCTACCGCTGCTTATAAGGTAGCTCAAATAACACGGAAGACTTGCATCTGCCGGCAAGTATTAAATTCAGCCATTAATCTGCAACCCATCTCCCTTCATACTCTTCTCCCAAGACCGTAGAAGGAGCTGCGTCCATGTCAACATATCAAGGATACAGATGTTTCAACCGAAACACTACTTAGGTGGCTGAGCGACTGCATGTGAATATAGAATTAATAGAACAAAGCAGCCTAGGTGAAGATGCGGATTGATTAACTGATGACCTGCCTCATGGTTTCAGTAGCAGCAGATCCACGTATACCACCAATTTGAGCCTATCCGATAATGGCTGCAGCTGCGATGAAGACTGTATGCAGCAACCCACAGGGAGGACCTTCCCAGCATCCAAGGTTCATCTCATCAGTATAAAGGGCTGTCGCTCAGGAAATGGAGACAGAAGCAGCATGAGAACAGCTATGAATCGCTTTAAAATGACATGGATATAGCTAAAGTTGACTTTAAGGCAAATTAGCTTCAGTCACGGTGTAGTATCATCTAAGCCGTAACACTGATATAATTCAAATCAATCATTTAGCAGCAGTGTTAGCAGCGTGGTAACGCCATACCTCTTTTCCTGGCTGAGCATAGGAAAACACCACGCCTCTGTTCCTGGGCTAAGCATAGCAGAAATGTTAGCCATGAGCCAATTCCTGTCTTTAAAGACAGACTGTGCGTTTTATTTTATGTTAAACACTTCCCTGGCGCACCAAAGTACTTACCTGTAAAACAGACCCATAGAGTAAGACGGAGTTACGAAACTCAGTTCACTTCATGGGGCCAGTTCAATGGCGTGGCTCTTCTTCTACAAATGGGTAGAAGGACGGAAGTAGGCAGAAATGCCTGACCCAGGCAACAGCCCAGCTTTAGTATTCTTAAATCCCTTGTTTTAGATTGTTTGTAGTAATCGTAAGACAAACACATACAGAGACTTTAGTCGTCCTGAATAATACTTTAAAACATGTCATGTTGCACACATGCCTAAATAGCTTCTTATTTGCACTGCCGTCGTTGAAAACAATGTATTCGAAACTCCACTTGTCCGCCTTTCAGGCTGCATGAACAGTGCTCGGTTTCTGCCCGCTCATCGTAACTCTTCTATTAGATGGCTCTGCTGTAACCCATGCCGCCTATTTCTCCAAGCATAGGCATCGGCATCGAGTCGGGGGTGCTTGAGGCCTGAAGCACCCACTGACGCAATGGGCGCGTTCGGAAATAGCGCACTGTGCAATGCAAACAAATGGACGAGTGCGCTCCCGCACTGGGGCCAGTGGGGCGGGGGGGCACCCACTATCACTAAGCATCCTAAATACCTCATAATAGGCCTACTAAAAATAATTGAGATTCCTGAATGTGCAAGCATCCACCTTATAGCCAGGTAAATCATTTATTTGAACAGCAGGATCAATTAGTTTATAGGTAGTTAGCATGAATCAATGGCATGATATTGATTCCTCCAGCCAAAATAAAAATAATAATATCCAGCATGGCTCTGCCCAACACTAGACAATTCACACTGAAATATTCCTTGGGACCCAGGTGCCATGTGGGCCTATGCAACCAAGAGCAACCTCACTGCTCTCTCAGATCATTCTGATCAGAGAACTTGTGTTGCCATATTGGAAGAGACAAGCAGCTGGGTCAACGGAAACAAGCCACAAAACTATCTTGAATCATTATGAAAACAATCCAACACGTCAAATAAGTTTATCATCATATAATATTGAGGGTGCCTCGAATGAACCGCGGGTTTAAACAACAACGTTGACCCGGCAAGTGACTTAAAAAACAAGCCCAAGACGCTTTTAATGTGCAGACGTGGCAACATGCCTGACAGACGCGATGCGGACATACTCAGAGTAATCTAGTAATAGTGGCGACATTAGTGTTGACTCACTTGGCAACAATGGAATGCGGAAGTGCCCGTTCTATCTCAAGGGATAGTTCCAGCCAAAGGAACAATGTTGGAACTATACAAAGCGTGTTGCCACTCTCCTACTCTACACTGTGGACAAATGCATGCTTTTAATCCCGTTGCCTTGAATCTGTATTACGTCCACATATTGACTAGTAGCAGCCAAGACAAGAATGCGCACCAAGCGTGACCAGTCATAAAACTGATTATAAACTTTGGCCTGGATTTACATGTGAAGAAAGGCGGAAAGCAGAGCAGACGGCAGGTAAGCTGCTTCCTTGACTAGTGCTGAGCAGGACAGGACCCGACGTGAAATTCATTGGCTAACAAAAAAAAACGATCTCGGTGTGATCGAGGCAAAACGATAAAAATGGCAACAGAAGAGGACATTTAAGCAGCAGCTTCAACTTGATCTAGTTATTTCCGTCGGTGAACAAAAGCAGTGCACGTTCTTCCAACCAATTAAACTCACTGACTTACCAGAATTGTATGAAAGCAACGTTTAGTGCATAGCCTAATCGCCCGGACGCCACAGCAGTGGCGAGACTGTTGACATTAGCAGCAGTAGTAGAATTGAGCGCTTTGTATACAGCAGCGCACAGTATACAAAAAACAGCAGCAAGCAAGCCTACTCGCCCGGACGCCACTGTAGCAGTGGCGAGACTGGTGACAGTAGAATAGCGCACTTGTATACAGCAGCACGAGTATACAGTATAGCAGCAGCAGCAGCAGAATTGAGCGCAGGTTGTATGACAGCAGCACGCTGATACAGCAGCAGTGTAAGCAAGCAAGAAGGCAGAGGAATGCAAACCTCTGGTTCAAGTAGCCGGTATGAGATGTGGTGAGTGTGTGATTGGCTGAGTGAATCATGTGGATGAGAGCGTGATGCTGCGGTGGCCCAATTAACAGCCGGCGCGCTGACTGAGGTTCCCTGACTGAACTTGCTCTGCGCATGTCTACGACAGGCGCAAATGCTCATACCTACAAGCTTGTAGCACGCTATGAGCTTGTAGATCTGCTATTTTTCAATAGCTAAATTATAACATAATGTTTAAAACACCAAAAGGGGTTCCCGCCCAAAATGGGTTAAGCAGAAGGGGGGACGAATAGGAAGGAAGACACTGGAGCATCAGACAGTTTGAGAACATTTTGATCATAATAATTATGTATAGGTGTTATGTTTGTTCTCTTACATAAACAGCAAATTAAAGACTCAAACAACGTTTACTGTATATCCATTGTTTTAGTTGGAAAGGCGCACTTATTCATACAGGGATACAGGCACGGTATCAGCGTGATGACGTCATTCACCGTCTTAAAGGAACAAGGCAATGTCAAGATAACAGCAGTGCTATTATTGAAATAATGTATGATTGAACCACATACATAACAATTCCTCCCTTCTAATTTTTAAGTCCACCAACTATCAGAATGTGCCAGGGAATATTAAGTAAATATAGGTATAGCATTTAAACAGAAATTAAGGCACAATAACAGTTATGAAATGTAATACAGAATCCCAAAACTCTTTTGCATTTTTCTTTGAGAATCAGTCCATATCCGTGTTAACTATAATTCCAACCTCTGAGGGGGTCTACGGTCTCTTTCAGGGTAGCGCCGTAGTGGACCAGGGTCAGGGTCAGTCACATCCTGAGTAATGTCCACAGTCTCTGGAATTTGAGTGTCAGTGTGAACAGTACCACGAGCTGTTGTCATGAAGGTATCATCTGTAGCCTGAGGAGTATCTGAACCCGCTGTCTCTGTGGTGACTTCTCCGGTGGATGCATCTAGAAGCTGGTCGACGTGTCTGCGCCAGATCATGTTGGGCTCCACACTGACAGTGTACGACAAGGGTCCTGTCTGTGACAGTATCTCTTCAATGTTGCGCAACATTGCACTGCTCACTTCACAGGGGTGTGATTTTCATTATTATTACAGTAGAAGTATTTTTCTTATGAAAGCAGAGAGTCTTCTGTTTCATACGGTATATAGTATGTACATTTCGCTATAGGCCTTATTTTGTGAATAATAGTTCTTCTGGTCCATGCATTTTCTGAAATCCTCTCTGGTGGGCGCAAGCTGCATTCAATAGCCAATTACTGACAAACTATATTTGTATATATTTGTATATTTGTTTTCCTCCTAAAAGTAGACATTCAGGGCTTTCATTCAGTGTGTAGTATGTATATGATAATAATTTATTTATGTTTATATCTGCCTGTCAATCTCTGTGACTTTAAACCTTTATAACTCGCTATGATAACTTCATGAGGAAATGCTCACTTCACAGGGGTGTGATTTTTATTATTATTACAGTATTAGTTTTTTTCTTATGAAAGCAGAGGGTCTTCTGTTTCATACGGTATATAATATGTACATGTCGCTATAGGCCTTATTTTGTGAATAATAGTTGGACCTGAACAACTGCATTCAATATCCTACTGACAAACTGTACATGGGATCAATATTATGTATTTGTTTTCCTCCTAAAAGTAGACAATTAGGGCTTTCATTCAGTGTGTAGTATGTATATGACAATAATTTATTTATGTTTATTTTTATATCTGCCTTCAGAACGATAGTATAACGGTGAGATGCGTTACTGGATCGGTGAGTTTAGTGGTTGAGGTTGACATGTCTGGACATGTTTGAGGAAAGAAGCACAGGAGAGAGAGATGATCAAATAACTGGCTGCTTTGTTGGACAACGCTATCTTCACTTTGTTTGGGCAAAGAAGCAGAGATCAGCGATGGAAAAGAGTTTTATCCACGGCAGATAAGTAATGACGTATTATCGAGGGACCGCCATGATCAACTAACTGCCTGGGACCGAGGCTACGTTGTCACCAGCCAATGCAGCCATCGCTATCCGTTGTGTGATTGTAGCCTTTTTATTCATTATAATTGCAGTGATAAGACCTATATCACAGCCGGGCGTCTCTCTCGATACCGTGGATATAGCCTACATCCACAATCACACAACGGATAGCGATGATGGCTGCATTGGCTGACGAAGACGTAGGCAGTAAGTTGATCATGGCGGTCCTTCGATAATACGTCATTACTTATCTGCCGTGGATATAAAGCTCTTTTCCATCGCTGATCGTGCTTCTTGCCCAAACAAACAAAGTGAAGACGCGATGGCGATCCACACAACGGATAGCGATGGCTGGTGAAGACTGAAGACGTAGCCAGGCAGTTAGTTGATCATGGCGTGTGCCGTGTGCGTGTTGAAAACGTTATGAAATGGCGATCGTTGAAGATTATTCTTGGTTTATATACTGGCAGAGGGCAAATCGACACGACTGCGTTATATCTTTTTCCGAGAATGAGAGAGCGGTGCAAGGCGATTACAAGGCGCAGTGTGGCCTGGGGCCAGGGAACTCAAACTGCAATGCGATCCGGGCAGAAGAGACTCCCCCCCACAAAGATTCCTCGGGAGAAACCATGTAGAAACAGGAGGGGAGGGGGAATCGAGTGTATTCACAGACACTAGACTACTACTAGAGTATGGGTAACTCCATTTTAGATGCCCTGACATCTGCGTTGGTCTATGCCGTTGCCGTGCAGACCCATACGTGTAATGGAGGCATTGGAGGAGGGAGCGTCTTCGCCACAGACAGACCTCTTTTCAGGAGGGAGGGGCTTTTTACTCCCGGATCACATATTGGAGCTTCCTGGAGACGATCGCTGTTATTTTCCTCGGTGTCCTGGAGCATAGGACGTTGATGTACAGTAAGCAATAAAAAAACGTATAAAACGTATACATACGCTTCGCGCGTACGGCGTTCGATATTAATAAAGCGTATGGATACGTTTCCAGCATTTTTTGTGTTAAAAGTTCTACTCATAAAAACCTGCTGTTTTTTTTTTAAAGCCATAAATGTATAAACAGTGTATAACCAAAAAACGAAAATCGTGTGCTGCTGTTTTTGCTTGTAAAATGTGTTTTTGGCAACACCATTTTTTTCTCAAATGTCAAATGCATATACATAACATCTGACATAAGTATTGGTGCCTTTAGTTTACTCATATGTGAATTTATATCATGAAATGTAGCATATTTGTTAAAGAATATGCTTCAACTTAAGTGTTTGCCACACAGTACAATGAAACCTACACAGTAAATTGTGCCAAGAGCTTATGTTTCATACATAGAAAATGTCTCAACCTAATGTGTAATGAAAGGTAGAAAAGAAAATCAGGGCACCTTGGACCAACATGGCAGAAAATCTATCAAAATGTTACCACGCCCCCTAAATTGGAATAATGCAAAGAAATGGACAAGACTAAAAATTAATTAATTTAATTAATTCCCCCAAGGAAATATATGAAAATACAAAATAGCATACAAATGCATCACAATAAAAACCTTCTGTTGGCTGTGTAAGTAGTCTGTGCTGTTTGCATTTATGCATTGCATTTAAATGGATGTAGGCAGTGTGGCAATTCTTTAACACCTTAATAATTCTTGAACAAAACAAGTAGTAGGCCTACATGGTAACATGTTGGGTTACTCATCCCTATCACTTTCATCAGTCATCATCCCATGTACCTCTTTCTTCTGTTTCCTTTGACACATTTTCACAGTCCTGGCAGTGACATAAATCAGTGCAAGACAGTTTTGCAGACATACATGAACATCTTTCAGTCTCACATTTGCTTTTTTACAATTACAGTGGACTACCTGCACACTATCAGGGGCAGGATTTCTAGTCAGCCATGTTACTTTTAACTCCCCATCCTCCATGCCCCATCCACTGCCAATGGGTGAAGGAGCACACATCCTACTAGTCAGAGAACGTCTCATCACTGCTGCTTGGTAGTTTGCCCTTTTGCAATGTTGGTGGAGAGCATCACTTGGGGGAATGGACAGTTCTGGCAAAGCTGATGATGCTGTACAGAATGATTTGTACCTTGCATCCTGAAACAAGTTCTGTGGATTGTGGATTGGTAGGAGGTGCTTTCAATGTGTAAACTGACTTCGGCAGTGGCTGTCTGTCTGGTCTAGACATTGTTTCAACAACAGAACTTTGTAGCATAATGCCATTTGTATGGTGAGTAGTTCCACAACCTGACAGTGTCTCCTCCCCAAAATCAATGTTATCCCACACCAGTATGGTAGGTGCCTTCTTTGAGAACCCCTTAGGAATTTTGTCTCTGCCCTCTAGAAGTTGTATTTGAGCTAGGCTAGTGTCTAGACTGACAACTGTGTTCCATGAAGCACAGTGTCCTAATCTATTCAGTAGTGACAGAACATTGGATGAACCTGTTAAATGGCGAACAGTTAGACCAAGACACAGTGACTTAGGCGTCTGCTTCCGACCTTTAGATGCACAATGTATTGACAAACAGATAAAACTTTTAGGTTCACATCTTCAGGAATATCAACATAACAGTCTAGTGTTGGTTCCTCTGTTGCACCTATAATCCAGGAAATTACATTGAATAGTTCAACTGGCACAACAGATTTTGCTTCAGAAACATTCAAATCCTCTGCTGTGGGAGGTCAAGGGCATTTCATACCGGGAGTTTCATTTACAAGTTCAATATAATAATATAATATTGTGTGCTCTGTAGTTTGTCCAGATGTGTGTTCATTGTCACTTTCAGCTTGGCTTACCTCGGTTGATTCAGTTGTGGTCGTGTCTGATGGATAGCCTGTCTAACAGTGTATCTGCTGATAATGTTTCAACAAAAACTAGTTCAGAGATGTTGCGCGTTGCAGCTGGGGGAAATCACGGGCCAACCGCCTTTTCAGTTTATCCTGCCTGCAAAATGAAAATATAGAAAAAGACGGGCACAAATGTATAAATAAAGGGATTTTTTCACAATGAGAAACAAATTAATTTAAACATAGTGTCATAGCCTTTCTTGTGAGCGAATAAATCAATCAAATTGAAACTTTTCAGTATGAAAGAGGTTCTTTTTTGTTTACTGAACTGTCAGGGACACAGTTACCTGTAGTCTGAAGCATCAATATAAGGAGATCAAGGCAATAAAAGAAAATGCTCCCTCTCTCTCTGTACGTGTGTGTGTGTGTGTGTGTGTGTGTGTGTGTGTGTGTGTGTGTGTGTGTGTGTGTGTGTTGGGTGGCGGGCTGTAAATAACAGTGACCTGCCCCCTTGACCTCCATGCATTCCTAATAATGTAGTAATTCAATCAGCAGTGTTTCAGTCTCTGTTCTGTAGATAAACACTTTTATCAATGATAAGTATAATATAATAATATATAAATGCACTACATCACAAGACCACCGCCTTTCTATCTGCAAACTTCCTTACCCAAAAAGACATGATATTCAACATATTCAACAGAGTGATCCCACAAAGCCTTGGCCTCAAACACAGCACATCAAAGACCTCTGATCTAATGGGAAAATGATAGGTCTGTATGTAAATACCGGTAGCACAGTTATCGTCATAATCAATATTTCACAGTCCAAAACTGGCATGCATTTTCCAGTCCAATGTTAACGTGTGTGTGTGTGTGTGTGTGTGTGAGAGAGAGAGGAAGGGGGGTCGCTTACCTGACAGACACTGTTTCTGCTTGTTTCTTCTTCCGTTTTCCACCAACAGTAATATATTTGTCCACAAAATGATGCAGATGGCTGGAAGGACATGGCCATCAGAAGGGACGGGACTGTCCGAGGTAGCCGCAATTTGCAACTCTACTAGAGTTGCAAATTGCGGCTATGTCCGAGGCAGCGTTCTCCTTCTTTCCCCTGCACCGTCTGTGTGCAGCGTTTCTCGGCCAAACACAATCGTCTTTTACAAATAAAGCGACAGTAACACGTGGCGTGAAACACAGCGTCCTCGTTAGAGTCCTTTGATTCCCTTTTACGCACTTTTCACCGCTGTTTTGGTTTATTTTCCCCCTCTTGGCTGGTTAAACTGGTGGCCGCCATTGCTCTAATATTATTATGGGAAGGGAATAAAGCTGCTACGCGATTGGTCCACGTGACCAAAACAACACCACTCCCCTTGCACATATTATTACGCCTTGTAAGAAATAGTCCAGTTTTAGATCGCGGATTATAAAATAACTGCAGCGTCGGACGAGTAGAACTTTTTTATTTGTACTTTCTACCTATAAATCTCTTTTATGGAGAAAAAATTGTGTAGTCCCCCTTCCGTGGGAACGGACCTGAACGAAAAGGGACCTCACAATACGGCCTAATACTCCTCCAGCCTTGTTAGCACAGCATCTAGGTTTGCCAAATGAGTGGCAGTATCTGGCCCAGTCACCATGATGTCATCCAAAAAGCACTGAGTGCCTGGTATTCCTTGTAACACCTGGTCCATGGCCCGCTGCCAAATCGCTGGGGCACTGGCAATGCCAAACACTAGTCTACTATACTGGTACAGGCCCTTGTGTGTATTTATGGTCAGATATTTCTGCGAAGGCTCTTCCACTTCCATTTGTAGATAGGCCTGTGCAAGGTCAATCTTGGAGAAACGCTCACTGTGTGACAACGAAGCAAAAATATCGTCAATGCGTGGAAGTGGATACTGTTCTGCATGTATTACAGGATTCAATGTCACTTTAAAGTCCCCACAAATCCTTACTTTATCAGTTGTCTTTTTCCCCACAGGTACTATAGGCGTTGCCCACTCAGACCAGTCCACCTTGGATAATATTCCTTGCTCCACTAGGTGTTGGAGCTCTGCTTCCACTTTAGGGCGTAATGCATATGGAACAGGGCGAGCCTTGTGAAATCTTGGCGTTGCGTTGTCTTCAAGCTCAATCCGTGCCTTGATGTGTTTTAGGGTACCGATGCCCTCTCTGAACACTTGTGCATGTTTATCCATTATCTGTGTCAGTTGCACGTCTGCACACAGGTTCTTGTCCTTGGTGGCGATTTGCATGGCTTTTATGTCATGCCAGTTCAAACGGATGTGCCTCAACCACTGTCGTCCAAATAACGGCACGCCTCCATACTGAAGTACATACAACTCAAGGTTGCACCTTTGGCCCTCATATGCCACTTTCACCTTTAATTTTCCCAGTGGAGTGATCCGCTCACCTGTGTATGTTTTCAGTTTCACACTGGTGCGTTTCAGTTTCACATCAGGGAAATGCTCCTTGTAGTCTTGTAAGGATATGATAGACAGTGCAGATCCAGTATCGAGTTCCATTTTGAATGGCACTCCATTAACTTTAGGTGTCAGCCATATGACTTCATTGTCATCATCTTCTGTGGAGTATAAATCAAGACAAGCCAAATTCTCTTCATTTGAGTCATCTGAGTCTGTCTCTGTTACTTCATGTACTTTGTGGCTGCCTTTTCCTGTTCTCTTCGCTTGTCTGTCACTGTACCTTGATTTGCACATTTTCTGGATGTGCCCCCGTTTATTGCACTGCCTGCAGTCTTTATCCTTGAACCAACAATCTGCAGGATCATGTGACTTCTTTCCACATCTGTAGCAAGGCTGTGTTTTCTCATTTCGTTGTTCGTTTGTGTGAAACTTGTGCACTAACCTTTCTGCTTCATTGTGCTTGCCTTGTAGCTCATTTGCATCCTTTGTTGCCGTTTCCATTGATATGGCTATTTGCAATGCACGAGCCAGTGTTAATTTGTCTTCAGTCAGAAGACGTTTCTGGATGCCTTCGTTGTGCATCCCGCACACAAGTCTGTCTCTCAGAGCGTCCGATAGTCTGTCTCCAAACTCACAATGCTCTGTCAATCTACGGAGCTCTGCAATGAATCCGATATGGTCTCAGACTGTGATTGATTCCTTTTGTGAAAACGAAAACGTTCTGCTATCAGCAGTGGTGTTGGATTCAGATGCTTCTTTAGAATGTCTGTGATCTCCGTAAACGTTTTGGTAGCAGGTTTGGTGGGCGCAATGAGGCTGCGGAGCAAGTTGTACGTTTTAGCTCCCATAACACTGAGCAGCACCGCAACTTGTCTCTCCTCTTCAATTTCGTTAGCCACACAATACTGTTCAACTCTTTCCACGTAGGAAGTCCAATCTTCAGCTGTACTGTCAAAACTGTCCATATGACCCACAGCCACAAATCCAGCCATATTCGCGTTGTTTTCAAGTTACTTTTACCTCGCTCTGTTGTTTATTGTCGGAGCGTCGTTCCTCGTCTTTTTCTTTCTTTCTTTTTTTTTTTTTTTACGTCCATTTGTTGCACTGTAGATTCGTAAAACCTCGTCGCCAGTTCTGTTATGTTTGTTCTCTTACATAAACAGCAAATTAAAGACTCAAACAACGTTTACTGTATATCCATTGTTTTAGTTGGAAAGGCGCACTTATTCATACAGGGATACAGGCACGGTATCAGCGTGATGACGTCATTCACCGTCTTAAAGGAACAAGGCAATGTCAAGATAACAGCAGTGCTATTATTGAAATAATGTATGATTGAACCACATACATAACAATAGGTAACATCTTCGTCATGACCTGACAAAGATGTGCCCTATACTTGTTGTCATTTTTTACCTTCACCCTGTGTGTGCATTAAAAAGGGCTTGAACTGTCTGTGATGCTCCAGTGTCTTCCTATTCAAATGTTTAACTTTGGATTTAAACAGATCTTATATCAGAGTCTGCATACTATTTCAATAGTCCTGAGAATAAATGTAATTTGTCCCAAAGTGACAGTTTGTTTCAAAAAGCTTCTAATTGTCAAAGTGGTGTGCTCCATATTTGTAAACATCCCACCATTCCGACAGAACAAAGTCCCAGCATTCCGACAGGGACCCGCGGCAGAAAAAGTCCCACCATTCCGACAGAACACGTTCACAACTATTTGGTTTAGATTTGAAAGTATAAGCAGCTTTTTCAGTTATGTTTATTGCCTTTTTGGTTTATTGATTAATAATAATAATAATTGATTGATGTAATATATGACACTGACCATGATACTGACATGATACTGGCCATGACACTGACATGATACTGACTATATACTGACCATGACACTGACATGATACTGGCCATGACACTGACATGATACTGACTATATACTGACCATGACACTGGCATGATACTGACTATATACTGACCATGACACTGACATGATACTGACCATGATATTGACCATGATATTGACATGACACTGACATGATACTGACATGACACTGACCATGACACTGACCATGACACTGACATGACACTGACATGATACTGACCATGACACTGACCATGACACTGACATGACACTGCCATGGTACTGACATGATACTCACCATGATACTGACATGACACTGACATGATACTGACATGACACTGACATGACACTGACATGATACTGACATGACACTGACATGACACTGACATGACATGATACTGACATGACACTGACATGATACTCACCATGATACTGACCATGATACCGACATGATGCTGACCATGACACGGACATGATACTGACATTATACTGACCATGATACTGACATGACACTGACATGACACTGACATGATACTGACATGACACTGACATGATACTCACCATGACACTGACATGATACTGACATGATACTCACCATGATACTGACATGATGCTGACCATGATACTGACATGACACTGACCATGACACTGACATGATACTGACCATGATACTGTCATCATGTCAGTGTCATGTCAGTATCATGGTCAAACACCAGCAGCCTTTAGTAGACAACTATCCACTAAGCATATAGCCTATATAATATTATCTTTCATCCTCACATCTATTTACATTCCTGGTGCTGTTATGATTTCCAGCTTACAGTAACATATTTAAGTCTACCTGTCATTCCTTGCTGCACAGTGCACACGTTAGCTGATTGGCGAGTTTTCGAGCTAACGATGCATTTACTAGGTGGGTAATCAACAAAATGAACGTAACATAGTTACTGTACCGTAAACAGATAGCAAGACGTTCAGCGGGAGGTATCGCTTCCCTGTAGAAAGTGTCTTGCTTCTGAATGTCTGGAGTCACCCTCGCCAACAGGAAATCGAACTGTTGGATAGACATTCTAAATTCCTGGTGGAAACGGGTTTCATCCCGACGTAGCTCCCAATAAAGCTGGTGACCGTCACCGAGCCGTTTCCGAACTTGAAAGATCGGATCGACCCACACTCGCCTCCTTCTACGGATTTGAATCTCCCTCGCTCGCATTCTCTCCTCCTCCTCCTGCCTCAATCTCCTGGCGACAAGCTCTCTCTGGCGCGTCTCCCTTTCCCTCTTTCTCCTCGCCACCAATATCGCCAGCACAAGAGCCCTCTTTCTCCTCCAAAAAAACATTTTGTCACCACAAACGAGTTGAAACAACCACCAAGCTACTATAGCTACTGTGTCCCGCAGCTAACAGCGTAAGGACAACAGGCAACACGTGGATGTGTTTCCGCATGTCCTCGCACCGCCCACGCACCGCCCAGATTCCACAAAGCATTGTGGTAAATTGATGCGACAAACGACAAGACAGAAAACATTGTTTTATCACACAACACACGTTGTCTGATAGGTGTGACTGCGGCCTAAGAGCCCTCTGTCCTGGAGCCTCAGGCCTTGGTTATGCGTCATTGAAAGTGAGTTCAGTTTGTTCATGTCCATTGTATATTGCATTTTATTAGTTATTTGTGTTAAATGTAATCTTTATCTTAAAGATGGAGTGCCACAATTTTTGAATTTTTCCAGTTTTTCATGTGTCTATGAGGTGACAGTACTTAATTAGACAGACTGGAGTTGTTTTTATGTGCAATTGTGTATTTACTTTGTATTTAGGGTTTCTTCCTGGAGGCTGAACCCTTGACAGTCAAACGGGCCAATGAAGTAAACAGTAATATTGTGACACCACACTATCAGCCCCTCCCCTAACCCCTCCCCCTTTATCATACAACTACAGCTGTGGGTGCGGCTTCAGTTCAGGTGGATCACCACCCATCACCACCCACCAGGCAAACCAGGCATACTTAATTAACTGGTGGGCGTGTCCACATAAAAGCATGATTTTAACAAATACTGTACACTTTTTGGAAAAAGTTATTCCCCCTTATATTGTAATAATACCTGATGATCATGTTTTATGGTGGAAAAAAATGGTGGCACTCCATCTTTAAAGTTAATAGGCATATTCATTATTTGGACTGCAGTCTTGGCGAAGTTTGTTTGGTGTTTGATATGTGTGAGGCCTCAGGCTGTTGATGAATTTGGAGTGATCTGAGTACAATGAACTAGATTAAAACTTTAAATCCAACCCAATATGAATCTAATCTTGCAAATCATGGCAATTGTCTGGTGCAGTGGAGCTCCACCCTTTACTTTTTTTTTTTCTTTTTTACTTTTTGCAAAAACAGCAAGGACAATGTCGACATCGGCCAAACAAGCCAAATACGAAAAACAAGTCAGGCAACTTGGTTCATCTTCAACACTTCAGCAATAAAAATCAGCTGGAAAAAATCAAAATATTTCAACTTCACAATACAGACCGGACTAGATGAATACACTGATTGCTGCAGCTTCTCCACATCACACCATACAATAATCTCACAACTGGAACAGGACAAAACAGCAACAGAATTAACTAACATTAAAAAGTCTATCAACAAATGTAAGTTGAATTGCCTACATTCACTCATTTAACATTTGCTATTTTATATGCCTATAGACTTACAGTAAAATAACTACCAAGTATTACCATAATAAATACAATGTGTGCATTTTGTCTTACAGTCCCTGGAAATAAAAATGTTTGGGTTTCCAAGGCTATACAACACTGACAATCATCTATCAAAAGTATAACTAAATAATATACTAATGTCTTTTCTTTTCTCATCAGATTGGACAGATCACTTGCAGTCATCAAAATACAGCCCTGTGCACCCAGGTTCACACGCACACACTTCAGACCGGACTAGATGAATACACTGATTGCTGCAGCTTCTCCATATCCCACCATGCAATAATATCGCAACTGGACCAGGACAAAACCCCAACCAAGTTAACTCAAATTGAAAAGTCTATCAACACCGGTAAGTTGAATTGCCTACATTCACTCATTTAACATTTGCTATTTTATATGCCTACCCAGCTAACATGTCCATATGGGCCCGACATGGGTTTTGACATGGGCTATGGGCTATGGGTTTTAACTGGGCCGTGCACCCACTTTTTACAAAGCACCCACCTGTGTTAGCCCATATGGGCTTACGTGGGTTTCTAACTGGGTCTTAGGTGGTATCCAAATGGGCCATTTGATGTCAGAAATATGTGGGTGCCACCTGTGTTTGCCTATATGGGTTTGAAATGGGATCTGATTGGGCCTTAAGTGGGTACCAGCTGGGTGAATTATATTTGACCCATGTAGGCCACACCTGTGTCCGCCCATTAAGGGCTCCAAGTGGGCCGTGCACCCACTTTTTACAAAGCACCCACCTGTGTTAGCCCATATGGGCTTACGTGGGTTTCTAACTGGGTCTTAGGTGGTATCCAAATGGGCCATTTGATGTCAGAACCATGTGTGCGCCACCTGTGTTTGCCTATATGGGTTTGAACTGGGATCTGATTGGGCCTTAAGTGGGTACCAGCTGGGTGAATTATATTTGACCCATGTAGGCCACACTTGTGTCCGCCCATTAAGGTCTCCATGTGGGCCGTGCACCCACTTTTCACAAAGCACCCACCTGTGTTAGCCCATATGGGCTTACGTGGGTTTCTAACTGGGTCTTAGGTGGTATCCAAATGGGCCATTTGATGTCAGAACCATGTGTGCGCCACCTGTGTTTGCCTATATGGGTTTGAACTGGGATCTGATTGGGCCTTAAGTGGGTACCAGCTGGGTGAATTATATTTGACCCATGTAGGCCACACTTGTGTCCGCCCATTAAGGGCTCCAAGTGGGCCGTGCACCCACTTTTCACAAAGCACCCACCTGTCTTAGCCCATATGGGCTTACGTGGGTTTCTAACTGGGTCTTAGGTGGTATCCAAATGGGCCATTTGATGTCAGAACCATGTGTGCGTCACCTGCGTTTGCCTATATGGGTTTGAACCGGGATCTGAATGTGGGTTCCAGCTGGGCGAATTAAATGCGACCCATGTAGGCCAGACTTGTGTCTGCCCATTAAGGGCTCCAAGTGGGTTTTTACCCAGTATACACTCAGGGCCCAGCTGTGGGTTTTAGGTGGGGTCCAAATTGGCAATTGTATCTCAAACCCATGTAGGCCTCACCTGTGTTTGCCTATATAGGCTTGAAGTGGGATCTGAATGGGCCTTAAGTGGAGTCCGACTGGGCACTTTGAGACCGATGTAGATCCCACTTCTAGCAGCACAAGTGGGTAACACCCGGGAACTTTGCCAAAATGGGTTTCAAGTTGGTCCTGAAGGGATTTAAATGGGAGAATTTAGCAGTATATTGACATGAACCCTGTTTAACAACTGCAAACACATTAACACAAGATGTAAAAAGTGCCTAAGGTTTAGCCAATTTAAGCTTTACCAGAGTGAAAAAGCTATATCAGAGAATATATCTTTTGACAAAGTTTATTGAAAACATGGTGACATGGAATCTATTGGTTGCAATATAAAAACAAGCTTTGTTCTTTCAGACCAATTTTCTGTTAATGTTTTAACATAACTGTCATAAATGAAACATGAAAAACAAATTATTCACAAATTGTGTAAATAACACTTGTGTGAAGTGATGGACGATCATATCATACATCACATTCCGTGCTCAGCCAATCAAATCATCGCAATGGGGTACACATTGCTCAGCCAATCAAATTGTCGCAATGGGGTACACACATTGCTACGCCAATCAAATAATAGTTATGGGGAACACACAAACCTGGGCATAGGAGGGGCTAGCACCCCTCAAAATGAATAAATAAAACACTAATGCAAGCTCATTGGGCAATGTTGATCATTTTCAAGAACTTGAACCATCAAGTGAAGATGGGGTTAAATTAAAGGATATTTAACTGTCAAACATGTTTGGGGTCATTCTAACATTGTGGTGTTTTTTGTCACTGTACCCATCCTTTAACAACTAGGAGTAAGGAGCAGCCATTATCTCTGGGAGCTGGCACTCAGGCAGCAATTAGGGGTTACGAATTTTGCTCAGGGACACACTTTGACACATCGCTGGCCTAGCATCGTGCCAGGGACAACCAGGGGCTCTGGGTCCCCAGGCACGTTCACTAACTTGTGAGCACCCAGTTTTTAAGTTGCTTGATTCAGTATTTAAATATTTGATATTCATATTATCAGACACGCCTCCTTCCTATGTAAACCTATGGTAACGTTAAAATCAATTTTAATCATGTTAGATTAATTGAAAACACTTAACCTACTGCAAGACATAGATACATTGACAGACAATATGGAGGAAGCACTTATAGAAACCCCAACTGAAGTAATAGGGCAGGACAGGAAGAAAAACAAACCATGGGCCACTGATAACATCCTAGATCTACCGGGAGGCAGTAAAGTGGATCACATAATCCATGTGTGGAAGCATAGATGCAGGGAGAAGACAGGGCAACAATAAAGCAGCCTAGACAACATAAAATAAACTGAGGAGGACACAACAACATACAGCCACAATAATAGAAGACAAGCATGACTCTACTAACCGAGAAGGAAGCAATATCCAAGTGATGGACAGAGTATTGTTAGGAAGTTAACTATAAAAATGTGCAATAATCCCAACATACTAGTGCTATGAAGTCCAGTGGGCGGCGGTGGCTCAGGGGTAGAATGCCTGGATGGTAACCGTAAGGTTGCCAGTTCGAACCCGGGCTCCCCCAGAGTTACTATCGAAGTGTCCTTGAGCAAGACACTGAACCCCTAATTGCTCCCGATGTGCTAGTTGGTGCCTTGCATGGTTTCCGCTGCCATCGGTGTATGAATGTGTGTGTGAATGGGTGAATGTAATGCACAATCTCTGTAAAGCGCCTTGGATTAAAGGCGCTATATAAATGCACCATTTACAGTAGTGCATGTGGTAGGATGCCTCAATACGTCAAGCTGAAGTAGAGGAGGCAGTAAAGAGCATGCTATCGATAATGTCCCAGCAGAGCTTTGGAAGCAAGGGCAATACATGCTAATAGCATTGACACGCATCTACTAAAATATATGGGAAACCAAGCAATGTACCCAATAAAAGACCCCAAGAAAGGGAATGTAGGGCAGGGACAAAACTACAGAAACAACAGTTTTTTTCTGGCTGGCTAGCAAAGTAATGCTGCAGATCATCTTGATTCAGACCAAAAAGGAGATATTCAAAGTCAGAATACTGATTGAGAAGCACCTTTAGCACCAGCACGACCTGTACCACAACAGGTAATCCAATCACTATACCCAAGCAGTGCAGTTCTTATAAACAACATCATGGAGGAAGCACTCATAGAATATCACACCACCATATCCATCAGAGGAAGACCCTACCATCTCCAATGACATCAAACTTATGGCATGGAGATGAAGAGAAAAGTAATAACCTGGTCACCAGCCACAGCCATACATATATCACCAAGGAACAGGCCACTTGCCTGTAGGAAGTAAAGGACTTATATACCTTGGGTCCTTTGTGAGTGAAGATGGCAGCTCCACAAGAGCTGGGATAGCAACATCAGCTATGACTAGACTGTATACAGTATTTGGAAACATAACAAATAATAAATCAGCTTCTCAGTGAAGCTGATTTCTCAGTGAAGCTGAGATTACAAGTCACTTGTAATCTCCACCCTATTCCATTGGCTCTGAAAGCTGGACACTTACAGCGGACACCGAGCACAGGATACAGTCATTTTAAAGCAAGTGTGACAGAAGAATGCTACATATATCGTATAAGAAGACCGGACAAATGATTATGTTAACATAACAACAGTTTAGCTACCACCCATGCTGGAGAACAGGAGCCTCTACTCTCATGGTCATGTCACAAGACATACCCTCCCTGTCAAAGACCATAGTACAGTGGAGGGAAAGTGGAGAAGAGGCAGACGGGCAGATTAAGTCCTGAGTGGACAACATCAAGGAGTGGACTGGCTGCAGCTTTAAAACCCTGATATACACAACAGAAGATCGAAAGCACTGGAGAGTGCCCAAGCATCCACCATGACACCTGTACAACCCCCTAGGCCATGGGATGAGTGAGTGAAAGCAACTTAAACTGTATGGGGCGTTCACAGAAGCCTGTGTAGGCGTTAAATTGATCCCAAACATGTTTGAAAGTGAAATATCCCCATAACTATTGTAAACAATAATTTTAGAATAGTGTATACATTGGCAAACTACATGAGGAACTTAAATATTCTGAACACAAAAAGTAAGAGGAACCTGACACAATCACGACTTGACACAATCATTTAAAATTGAACACAAAAAAGCCAACTGGAGAAAGAGACAGATTAAACTTGATCTCTCAACTTGAACTAAAAGAGGGTTTTTATGAGGAGGTAGTTGTTTGCGTGCGTGTGTGTGTGTGTGCATGCGTGTGTGTGTGTGTGTGTGTGTGTTACCAAGACTGTGTCAGATGGTGTTTTTTCTATTGGGGCTGTGCGCCATTGTCCTGTGTGTTCTCAAGTGCTCCCTGAGCTCTTGCAGCCCTATTCCCACCTCAAGCACGAGCTCCTGTGAACCACTTTGACCACTTCTCTCCCTCCTTCTGCTGAATGTCCTGTGTGACTGCCACTGTGTTCTTCTTTAGTGTCCCTAAAAATAAATAACAAGAAGCTGACTTAGTAATGCTAGCTTGATTCTTACATTATGAAACATCATGAGACATGTGTATATTTAAAAAAATATAATAGAGTGTGATTAGGGACTAATGGATTGGCCACCACAACCACCTTATTAAAGGCCTATTCATAGTCAGCAAGAAGGGCTCTTCACCGCGGCTCTGTGACGTCATGTTGTAGTTGCGGGGTCACCTCACCACCAATAAATAAGACTATGAATAACGCTTAAGAATGTATCATGAAAGTTGTACTACAATCTAATCACACGGCCAAGTGCTACAAGAAATTACATGATTCATTATACATCAAGAATAACTATTGTCTGTAAAGATATTTTTGCTGCATATTGAGGATTATTTTCTGAACAGAAAATTTAAAACAAACCAAAAAACAGTAATTTTAAATGTCTTGAGCTATGGTGGCAAATTTGTTTTCTATGTGAAATACAAACGGTGGCCTCTGTTCAGAATTGTGATCCCTTTTCAGCAGCTACAGCTGTAATACTGTGGCATGCTTCTACTTGTGTACATCAAACATCAATGTATTGCCAAACACCATTTCAAGTTAGAATGACAGGAGGAAAGTTCAAGATAAATTTACAGTGGAGCAACCATTATGTGCATGCAATCAAAGGGCCAGATCCTATCGACTATACATGTGATTGTGATTCGAAACTACATTTTGAAGTGAATATGATATTTCAACTTACAACTGGTTCCAGTAGGGCGGCTCTGTGTCCCACTTGAGGTGCTCACATTCAGGGTTCCAGCAGCTGATCAGGGTTTCAGTTGGGCAGCAATTCCACTGTGACCCAGGGTTCCTACACATAATTTTACATTTCAAGATGTCAAATTCTCTGTATGTTTATGGTTTTTTTTAATGAAATAAATCTAATTCCATAGTTTACATACTTGCATGAGAACCTCCAGGGGACACACTGGGGCTGCTGGTCATACTCAGTGTCCACTTTCTTGCGGACACAGTAGTCTCTCTGGGACACAGTAGTCAGTCCAACGCTGTTCATTCCACAGGGAGGTGTAGGTCACATGTCTTTGCGATGGCCTACAGTACATTCAATAAAAAAACGTACCTTTTAGCAAACATAAAAAACTAACTTTAAGCAGTAGCATGGTGTGGGCCACAATGTCAAACAGCTCAGGAGAAATACAGCATCACATGACATGTGGAGGAGTGAGCGAGCAGGAGTGTGCGGAATTGGAATGTGGCAGCCTGTCAGTCCAACCTACTTGATTCATGCGGACTCACATTTAATCCTCACTTCCTTGCTCAGATCGAGGTGGGACGTATGCATCTAATAATATTAGGGAAATTCCAGGTTGTGTGCCAATGTACTTGGCAAACACCCCAACACAGTGGTTTTGAAAGTGGGGTCTGGGGATCCCCAGGGGTCCTTGAGGGGATTCCAGGGGTCTGTAGATAAATTATGGATAGTTGCGATCCGAATGGACCCTAATGTTGCTGCAACTCCGAGAACCAAATCCATTTTGTTTGACCACCATAACTGTACAGTACACTCTAAGATATGGTGGTCCATATTCTAATGCAGGGGTTCTCAAAGTGAGGTGCGAGGACCCCCACGGCCCTATATTGCAACAAAATATTATTAGAACCACTGCCCTAAAACAGCCATTGTTACCTCCTCGGTCGTTTCAACATCAGTCTGTACATCAGATGGAGTCTCTGCTTCTGACATCGCAAGAAAGAGCACAAAAACAGGGGAAAGAGACATTAAAGTTAAAGCAATATTATGCCGAACCTTTGAATTGCATAGGGCTATCATACGCCTATCATATAGCCTCTCATTGCCTACTTACTTACACATGTTGTATTACACCTTTTAAAGCTTAAAAGCTACTGGTGGGAAACTTGTCAAAAGTAACAAGTTGGGTGCATGATGGCAATATTAAAAAACTACAGTAGGCCTATGTGAAATGCTAACAGTGGCCTATTTACAGATTTGTCGCACTCAGTTACATAGCAGCTGTATGCTGTGGCATGCCTTTACTAGTGTACATAAAATGTTTTGCAGAATTACATCAATAACTCATTCTAGGCGGGAACCCCTTTTTGTAACCCTACCCTTCTGGTCAGGAACCCCTTTTGCATTTCTGTACACTATGTACAGTATTCAAAAATTAAAAAAAAATGATGCCGCTTTATAAATATTTGAAGTTTTTCAAAAAACTTAGGTCAGGATTTAGAAGGATTTTTTTTTAATCGGCCTCAGTCCAAAATGGGTTAACCCATTAAGACCTGGAATGCATCCGTCACTTTAGCGTTTAACCACATTAACAATTATTTTATACATTAGCTAATGAGAGGAAAGCTGAGTGACTTTCATCAGGTATCTCAGGTCGTTTAGACCGACACGTTTGTTACTACATATACCAATACGAAACCTATACACGACCCAGACATGGGCGGGTGACATGGTCTAGCCCATGCCCACTTAGCCCATACATAACCTATATAGGACCCAGACATTGGTGACCAGTTCTAACCCATGCACACTTAGCCCATATATATCCCACAAGAGACCCAGATATGGATGACCAGTTCTAACCCATGCCCACTTAGCCCATATATATCCCACAAGGGACCCATACATAGGTGACCAGTTCTAACACATGCCCACTAACCCCATAAATAACATATATAGGACCCAGAAATGGGTGACCAGTTCTAGTTCGAGTTAGAGACCTGTCAGGGTCCATTTGGTGCCATGTGTTACACTCTAAGACAGTTACAGACCTGTAATAATAATAATAAAATATGTGCTGTGTTTCAGGGTTGAGCTGCTTAACGACCACACTGTTTTCAAACGTTTTACTACCGGTATTATTCAATCATTTGTGTCTCGGGACCGACACACATGCATGCATGGACACATCACATTACTACTGTTGATAGCTTACCCAAGCACTGTATAGCCACTTCCAAATGCCAGCAGCTAACTCTCATTTTAGTTATTGAATCAAAATGCACAGCAGATAACAGAAGTTAAATGTAGATTTACTCGTCGCAAAAATAATGATAGTCAAATGAATAGAAGCATGCTAGCTCTTACCTGAATGTCCTGTAGCATGCTGCCTACATTGTCTCCTGGTTTGTCGGCCCTTCTCCGGGCGGGCTTAGAACGGCTTCTGCTGCTGCTGCGAGACCTGACCTGAGCCCTGGTCGACGTCTTCTTTGTCTTTTTGCGGGCACGGCCTTTCCTCGTCCATAACGCTGGTATATATATAGTATATAGTAGCCTATAGTGACGCTGCGCCGGTTCACTTTCTTCTTTGTCAACAGTGACAGGCTGACAGCCCGGGCAGTGAAAGAAAGAATAAAGAGCGGGCTAAAGTTCGATATGCTTGCCTGTTGACTCATGAGCCAATCACTGCCGCCAACGTCACACAGTCAGACCACACAGCCACAAGCGTGACTTGCAATGCACTCTGGTTGCCAAACCACCTGCCATTTCAAAGTATTTTAGACACATAGGCCTATTGGGGGGAGAATTTTTTTTAATATATCAAACCTGGTAACCATATCTGGTTTTAACTTGCACTTGCAACATGCATTGCTGGCTGATTTTAACCATGATAATGACAAGTTTGAATATTAAACTGTGGATACTGGATATACATTTAGGCCATACTAGATCTTTAACTCTTTCATGTTACACTCTCAGGAGTACAATTATAAATTAACATTGCATTTAAACAAAATATTTATTTGTGTGTGTGTGTGTGTGTGTGTGTGTGTGTGTGTGTGTGTGTGTGTGTGTGTGTGTGTGTGTGTGTGTGTGCGCGGTTGTAATGCACGTAACTCGAGAACCGTTCGGCCCACCGACTTCAAATTCGACACATGCGTTCCACACCCCCACAGGGAGGGCAGTGCCCGGTATCGAGTGAGTCGGACCCACGGTTTTCCAGAACCACCACAAAAAGGCTCTGGTCAGGCTCTGCCAGTGGGCCTAATGAGGCCAACTCTTTTCACCTGTGCAATTTCCAGCCAGTCTTCACACAGGCACATACACAGATCTCTGTGTGGGACACCGGCTGACAGTTAAAACGGGTGCTATGACAACGTTTATCATTAGGTGCCCAAGTTGCATCGTTCCCAAGTAGGCCGGTGGCCGACTGCGACGGGCACGTACAGGTCTAGTTTTTTTAATGTCCAACACAAGCCAGCATGGCAAATGAACCCTGACAATGCATGCAAAGCCTCTTGCCGAAGCTTGTGCAATTATTCCACCTCTGCAAGAACAAATGTCAACGGTCATCTATAGTCAATTAGTAATCTATTATTATCTATAGTATAAGCCAAAGGGGTGGAGCTATCTCCTATCTTCTGCAGCGTGAGGCAGCTTAATATACTTATAGGTGCATCCCCGGGACATGACCCTATAGTACGACACATGGATCAAACCTTTGATGCTGGATTCCAAGCAGGGCCAGGAGGCATTATTTCTTTGGTATGACAAGGCTGTACTGTATCAGCAGCATATCAAATCAAAGCCCTTTTCACTGTTTGGCACTGGGTGATCACTGATCACCAGGCTTTAATTAAGGCTTAACAAATGCATGTGGCCGCAAAGGTTGCCTGCTCTCCTATAAGCTATCGAAACACACACAGGGGTGGCAGGGATAAAGTGACCGGATAGGAACGCGAAGTTTCCCAGTTCAAACCCGGGCTTCCTCAGTGTCGAAGTGTCCTTGAGCAAGACTCTGAACCCCAATTCCTCCCGATGTAATTGGTGCCTTGCATGATATATGTTTTCCTCCGGCATTGGTGTATGAATGTGTGTGAATGGATGAATGTAATGCACAATCTATATGTAAAGGTGTGTGAATGTGTGTGTGAATGGATGAATGTAATGCACAATCCATGTTAAGGTGTGTGTGTGTGTGTGTGTGTGTGTGTGTGTGTGTGTGTGTGTGTGTGTGTGTGTGTGTGTGTGTGTGTGTGTGTGTGTGTGTGGACTGGACTGGAAATAATGGTCACACATTTCAATTTCAATCTGTACAAATACAGACTCCTCTTATGTGATTTTAGACTAATCATTTGACTGGCTATCACCACAAATGTAAAAGGTTAGTGGTGAACCCTTGTGTGTGTGTGTGTGTGTGTGTGTGTGTTTTTAAATTACTCGTGTTGACAAAGCCTCTGCCACAAACTGTACAAGTAAATGGCCTTTCACCTGTATGAGTCAGCATGTGTGTTTTTAGAACACGTGCATTAACATAGCCTTTGCCACAAACTGCACAAGTAAAGGGTCTTTCACCGGTATGAAGTTTATGAACCATTGTGTGAATCTTCAGACCATGCTTCTCGGTCAGGTTCTTGCTCAAATACAATATTTGCCCTTCTATATGTTGTGCACCCCTGTCTCTTCAGTGTCAGATTCAGAACAGTGTGAAGAGAGGTGCTGGTCGTCACTAGTTGGTTGTGGTGTTCCACAGTCCTCTACATCAACCTTGTGAGTGTGCATGTGTGCGCGACATAGCCCCACTATTTGAAAAGCTGGTACGGATTTCATTTTGTGTGTGTGTGTGTGTGTGTGTGTGTGTGTGTGTGTGTGTGTGTGTGTGTGTGTGTGTGTGTGTGTGTGTGTGTGTGTGTGTGTGTGTGTGTAGCCGTAACTTATCCCATGCTTAAACCTTTATACGTTCAGTTATTTTTGGCAAGGCAAAACTGGTCACCCTTGTCTGGGTCCTGTATGGGTTCTGTATGAGGTAAGTGGGCCTGGGTTAGAACTGGTCACTCATGTCTGGGTCCTATATAGGTTATGTATGGACTAAGTGGGCATGGGTTAGAACTGGTCACTCATGTCTGGGTCCTATATAGGTTATGTATGGTATAAGTGGGCATGGGTTATAACTGGTCACGCATGTCTGGGTCCTATATTGGTTATGGCTAAGTGGGCATGCGTTAGAACCATCGCTTTTCTCACCCTCTGTCTTACTGGTTATTATTTATCACTAAATGAGTGGTTATTATTATACATTTATCACAAGTGACACTGCAGGGTAATAATAATGTGTGTGTTATGCCTGATTGTGTATGGCATAACACCAATAACTAAACTAGGCTACCAGGATAGCGCTTCCGACGTCGGCTCACCCCTGCCCATAGACTATAGTTAGTGTTTGATGACAAACAGCATATCTCCCATCTATGTGCTCAGACATACAGGCAGGTACATGGACATAATCCCACCCTCTTAGCATGGGATTCTCTCTCTCTCTGGCCATCTTGCCGAATTGAAGGAATCAGGCTCTGGAGGTGGGCTGTGTGGACCCTGTGCTCATACTGACTGGACTGTTAAAGGCATAGTTCAGGGTACAGGGTTGACATATACTTTTTGAGGCACTTGTCCTTTGGACAGGAACATTTCCCCTTATTCACTTGTCCGGGCAAGTCACTTGTCCGAAGTAAGATTCACATGGACATCATTCTCTGTCAGCAAGGAGGCCTGAAATGATTGCTTGACTGAAATGTTGAAAACCTCCTGGGAACAGTCAATGTTTGGGAAGCACAAATGGCACACAATTGAAAGCCAGACAATAATGTCAAACAATATTGTTGGCTGCTAGGTGTGTCACCGAAAAATGTTATACAATGGCCAGGTCCTCTCTCTCTATTTGTCCCTCCATCCATATCCATCTAGACTTATACACTGTTGTTCACATCCAAGATCAAAGGACCACGTGCACTTATTGTAACTTACCATTGCATTCAAGAAAAAGCTGGTACAGATTTCCTTTATGATAGCTTGCTGTCAATTGCATACTTTCTGCAGTTCTTTACCAATATATGTTCTAACTGTTACTATTTGTTACTACATATACCAATACGAAACCTATACACGACCCAGACATGGGCGGGTGACATGGTCTAGCCCATGCCCACTTAGCCCATTCATAACCTACATAGGACACAAACATGGTTGACCAGTTCTAACCCATGCCCACTTAGCCCATGCATAACCTATATAGGACCCAGACATTGATGACCAGTTCTAACCCATGCCCACTTAGCCAATATATATCCCACAAGGGACCCATACATAGGTGACCAGTTCTAACCCTTGCCCACTAAGCCCATAAATAACCTATATAGGACCTAGAAATGGGTGACCAGTTCTAACCCACGCCCACTTAGCCAATATATATCCCACAAGAGGGCCATATATGGATGACCAGTTCTAACCCACGCCCACTTAGCCCATATATATCCCACAAGGGACCCATACATGGGTGACCAGTTCTAACCCTTGCCCACTAAGCCCATAAATAACCTATATAGGACCCATACATGGGTGACCAGTGCTAACCCATGCCCACTTAGCCCATATAAACCCATAAGGGACCCAGGTGTTGGTGACCTGTTCTAACCCTTGCCCACTTAGCCCATATATAACCCACAAGGGACCCAGGTGTGGATGCCCAGTTCTTACCCATGCACACTTAGCCCATACATAACCTATATAGGACCCAGACATGGGTGACCAGTTCTAACCCACGCACACTTAGCCCATATATATCCCACAAGAGACCCAGATATGGATGACCAGTTCTAACCCATGCACACTTAGCCCATATATATCCCACAAGTGACCCATACATGGGTGACAAGTGCTAACCCTTGCCCACTAAGCCCATAAATAACCTATATAGGACCCATACATGGGTGACCAGTGCTAACCCATGCCCACTTAGCCCATAAATAACCTATATAGGACCCATACATGGGTGACCAGTGCTAACCCATGCCCACTTAGCCCATAAATAACCTATATAGGACCCATACATGGGTGACCAGTGCTAACCCATGCCCACTTAGCCCATATAAACCCATATGGGACCCAGGTGTTGGTGACCTGTTCTAACCCATGCCCACTTAGCCCATTAATAACCCACAAGGGACCCAGGTGTGGATGCCCAGTTCTTACCCATGCGCACTTAGCCCATACATAACCTATATAGGTCCCAGACATGGGTGACCAGTTCTAACCCATGCCCACTTAGCCCATACGTAACCGATATGGGACACAGACATGCGTGCCCAGTTCTAACCCATGCCCACTTAGCCCATATATATCCCACAAGGGACCCATACATGGTGACCAGTTCTAACCCATGCCCACTTGGCCCATTTGTAACCCATATCGAACCCACAATATTTGCCCAGTTCAAGCCCATGCCCACTTAGCCCACATAGAACCTACCTGGAACCCAGTATAATTGCCCAGTTCTAGCCCATGCCCACTTGGTACCCATACACACACATGCACCCCATATGGTGCCCACATGGACATGTTAGCTGGGTATAGACTTACAGTAAAATAACTACCAAGTATTACCATAATAAATACAATGTGTGCATTTTGTCTTACAGTCCCTGGAAATAAAAATGTTTGGGTTTCCAAGGCTATACAACACTGACAATCATCTATCAAAAGTATAACTAAATAATATAGGCTACTAATGTCTTTTCTTTTCTCATCAGATTGGACAGATCCCCTGCACAGTCATCAAAATACACCCCTGCGCACAAATGGACCCATGAACCTACATCGACATTGCAGACTCCACACACAAATCACAACTGACACTCTGAAACACTCAGACACATTGCACATAGACACATGGGAGAAATTGTAGGAGAACAAATCACCGATAACATTGCATGTGGACTCTGTACACATCCACAACACATTTGACCACAATAAGACCACAAATGCCTGCACTAATTGTCACATGACCCAAAGAACTCACAGATTTATGACAATTCAGGCATACTAGTTATACAACCTCCACAACACACAGAACTCACCAGACTTACACTCACAATGGGCCCTATACGCACTTACAACAGCAGCCACTATCGGAGTACTTTTTGAACCAAGAGCACATCACTATTGAATACACCCCATCACTGACAATTGCATCCACCACACACTCCCAAGCACCCCCAGAGCAGGAGAGCACCAGAAACAGCCCCAGCACATCCTTAACCTCTGATTTTGATTTGAACTCATTGAACAATTGACTTTTTTTTGCAACTTAATTATGTTATGGAAATTGTTGAGTGGTGCAACCACTCCTACAACCAGCTTGCAATGTCCTCGTACCTGTTTGTTTGTTTGTTTGTGTGTGTGTCTGTGTAAGCACGAGTATGTGACTTAATAATAGCAGTAGGGGGCGCCAGAAACAGTGAGAGGGGTAGTGACTCTAATGAGAGAGAGTGAGAGAGAGAGGGGGGGGGGGGGGGGGGAATTGCAACACTCAGTGCACACGTGTGTGATTTTTAAGGGACCAAGAAGACACGCAGTGACTTTGGTCACTTCTTGTTTTTGTGGGTTTTTTTCTTCTCCTTCTTCCGCCAAAAATAGCTGTTCTGACTGAACCGTGCAGTCGCTTTTCGTGAAACTCTGTGATCTGGTAGAGGGCCATGCCAAACGGTGACTATGTGAAGCCCATGACCATTGGCCAAATGGTGGCGCTATAGCACTGAAATTGAAAATTAAGTTGAAAATGCAAACTTTGAATGTACATATCTCATGAACCGTTTGACCGTTGGCAATGACACTTTGATACACATATGTGTCTCCTCATGCCGAACAACTTCCATATGCTGACTTTTGACCTCTGACCTTTAGATTACCCACCATTTTGAATTATATGAAAACCATTTAAAATGTATCTCCTCCCAGAATCTTTGATCAAAATGCACAAAAACGTCTACACTTGAACTTTGGACTTATACGAACAAAAAATCGTAACAGATTTCTTTTAAGTCAAAAAATGAAGTTTTTATGAGCCAATACAAAAATTCTGTTTTGTGAAACCTCTCATGCAACCAATACGTCTTCCAAATACGGTTGGCAGAGCTAATGCCTATACTGCATGTTACTGTATAGAATGAGTCAACTGACAGAGTCTGCTTAGCTCAGTCGGTAGAGCTCTCACCTTTGGACCACAGGTTCACTGGTTCAAATCTGGGTAGTGACAACTCAGCCTGTGATTCTTATTTGTGCATATTGTTCTCTCTGTCTCTCTTTCCCTCCCCCCCTCCCCCCCTAAACAACATGGATGTAAATCTGTTCATCATTAGGTGGTTCTACTCCATGTTAACAAACAGATCTCAACAGGTCAAGGTAAACTCTGTACTCTCAAGCCCAAAATGGTGTAGCACAAGGGGGGTGAGTTCACCATTTATTTTCACTGCCTACACAAATGACTGTAGAAGTCAGCCTAACAACTATCTTCAATGCTCTGATGAAACTGTATAGTCCACCTGATGAGGGGTGTTGAATGCCCTGTAACCATAACAGATGCTTCCATCATCTGATGAATAAGAGGGAAGTCTACACCCACAGACAGATAAACCGAATTTGTACTTTTTACACTGCTAATTTTTGGCTTGAAACAAGCTCACATTATTTCTTTATGAACATTGATAAATGAGCCTCCACATTAACACCTTGATGTGGTGATCAGGAATTGAACCTGGGACCCTTTGTATATCCTATCTATCCCCTCTATCCATTAAGCTATGATAATGATGCTCGTCTACAGAGGTAAGCATAGTTTCACACTACAAACAAGATCATATATTCTCCATGTTTGTTTTGAAAAATATTTGGAGTGATGTGATTTATACCAGCCACTAGATGGCAATGATGATGAATATGCCACAGCTATATCCTAGACCACACCTACAAACATTTCCAAGACTTAGATGACCTGGATGCTGCCAGTCCAAATAAAGTGACATTGCAAGAACCCAGGTTTCTTCATTAATAGATGAACATTACAATATTTTTTTACTGACACTAACTTAAGTTACTCTTTTTTGGATACCATTCACATCAGCAGCATACAGCATGAATGTTTCATTCTGTTCAGGCATTGCTAAGGGTAGCTACATGGGTCTTTCATGCATGGGTCTTTCCAATTAGCCATTTAGCCTACAGCCTACAGCCACAACAGTAGGGATATTCATTGCATGAATAGGTATGCTGAATTGTTGGTTCCTACTAACAATATAGTGATATGTTTGGTAGGAACAAATGTGTGTAAACTATCACCTATTAATTATGGAATTAACTACTTTCAAGCTATAATGTAAAATGTGTTTTGTTGTGTCTTGTATGTGTTTGATAGCCACCCCAATGCTTTTCCAATGGAACTCACATGGGTTTACCAAACATTTGTGTTTTGCTTGATGGCTGTGTCCTGCCCCCCCTCCCCCCATCAAACAAATGTTTGGTCAAACCACACCTTCCTTTGAAATAAATTAATGTGGCCATCAAACAGCCTGAGTGCAGCCTGAAGTTGCTAATTGTATGAATCACATAGTAACAGTAATTGTAACATTGATGTGTGGGCTCTTGTTTTGAACCATTGAAATTGCCATAATGTGTCCTATATTTGAATTTTGAAGATGGAATTGATCATATTTGGATAAAAGGGTGGTTCAGTCTCAGAAGCTGCCGGTATAGGTAATTGATAAAATAACAATCTATATTTGTGTTTTTCAGACAACCGAGAGTGAGAGAAAGAGAGTGAGAGAAAGATGCCTAGAAAAAAAGGTAAGTGGCGGTATGCTGCCGTAAAGAAAAAGGGGGCCAACTGCCCATTGACTGAGGATGCTGGGGCCAACTGCCCATTGACTGAGGATGCTGTGAATAATGAGGTTCATCCTCGTGACCATATTCACGAGGTTGTGCATCCTTGTCCAATTCCAGCATTGCGTAATCTTGCTTCTTTTGACACTGACCTGGACACTGACTTACTGACTAAAGATGCTGCAATTAATGAGGTTCCATCTTCTGATAAAGTTGATTTGCATCCTCACAAAATTGAAACATCAAAGACTACTGACTATAACATGACTGAGGTTGAACTTCCTCAAAAAGTTCACGAGGATGAGCATCCGCGTAAAAAAAATGCCTTACATTCGGTTGTTTACAACCATGAAACAAACTATAACAAACCACTCTATAACAAACCACTCTATGAAACAAACTGTGAAACAAACTCTGATGACAACTTTGTGAAAAACTCTGATGACAACTTTGTGAAAAACTCTGATGAAAACTTTGGAAAGAAATCTGGTGAAAACTCTCAAGTAAGTAATCCTCAAGTAAGTAATCAAGTAAGTAATCCTCAAGTACCTTATGTTCATGGTTCATTCCATCAAGCTCATCAACAATTTGGTCTATATGCTGGAAAGCAATGTGTTCCAAACAGGCTGACTGCAATAATCATGAGTGAAATTAGAAATGTCTTTACCTGGAAACCAAAAGATCTTGATGAGATTCTATGTCATGGAAATGCACTGTATGATTCAATGAGTCGAGCATGTAGAATTTCATCTAAAAGTGGATATGTTGCAATTGATGAATTGCCTAAGAAACATGTACTGTGTAATATGCCCATATCAATCGAGTGTGGTAAGATCTTTGGCGGTTCGGTTGGTATTGACCAATATGATAAAGAATGGCAGGACATACTGTTTCCATTGGATGAGGCGATCCACAGAGTTTTTTTTCAGATTTTGATGCATGTTTATTAACCTTGAATTCCTATACCTGTGCAATTGTCAGAAGGAATGGCTGGTATGCTGTAATTGATTCCCATGCACGTAGTTCTGAAGGGCTCCAGGATGGAGATGGAAAAAGTGTTTTAGTATATCATTCTGACATTGTGGAATTGATTGGAAACATCTTAAAACTTGCACAATCTTTGCGTGCATATGGTAAGGCATTTGAAGTGACTGGAGTCAAAGCAATTGTGACGGATGACACAAAACAACAGCATTGTGTACAAAAGCCATGTGCAAGCACAAGTGCCTCTACTAGTCAACCACTCTACAGTGCTATGTTGAAAACGGCTCATGTCCCAAAACCTTGCTTGATAATTGATCCATCTACTAGTATAGTATATGATGACCAACTCTCTGGCTATACTCCTGATCATGAGTCCTTAGATGTTACGTTGTTACAAAGCACTATGATTGATTCCCCCCCAAGTACCTTATGTTCATGGTTCATTCCATCAAGGTCATCAACAATTTGGTCCATATGCTGGAAAGCAATGTGTTACAAACAGTCTGACTGCAATAATCATGAGTAAAATTACAGATATCTTTACCTGGAAACCAAAGGACCTTGATGACATTCTACGTCATGGGAATGTACTGTATGATTCAATGAGTCGAGCATGTATAATTTCATCTGAAAGTGGATATGTTGCAATTGATGAATTGCCTAAGAAACATGTACTGTGGAGTATGCCCATGTCAATAGATTATGGTAAGGTCTTTGGTGGTTGTGTTGGTATTGACCAATATGATAAAGAATGGCAGGACATAATGTTTCCATTGGATGAGGCAATACAACGAGTTTTTTTAGATTTCGATGCATGCATCTTAACCTTGAATGGCTCTACTTGTGCAATTGTCAGAAAGAATGGCTGGTAGCCTATGCTGTAATTGACTCCCATGCACGTAGTTCTGAAGGGCTTGTTGATGAAAATGGAAAAAGTGTTTTAGTATATCATTCCAACATTGTAGAATTGATTGGAAACATCTTTCAAGTTGCACAATCCTTAAAAGCATATTATGAGCCATTTGAAGTGACTGGAGTCAAAGTAATTGTGATGCATGACGACACAGAACAAGCAATTGTGATACATGACGACACAGAACAATACTTTGAACAACCAAATATTACCATAATAAATACAATGTGTGCATTTTGTCTTACAGTCAACAACAAAGTCAACTTCATACTCGGCAGCAGCAGCAATATACTCTCCACCTCGGCCCCCCTCTTCCAAAGAAAGTCCCCATCATCCATACAGGCAATAACCCTCCAAGAAACCAAACAGCTCCCAAACCAGGAGAAAGTAAGTAGGCCTACTGAGTTTACTCACTAGGCTTCACTTTTTCTTATGGCTTCTTAGGCCTCATTCAAACGCCAATCAAGCAATTATTTGGTCGTTATTTTTAGGACACCACAATGCTTTTCCAATGGGACACATAGTTTGACCAAACATTTGTGTTTGATTGCTGGTCTGATCGTCTGTACCTTTGTTAAATTGACACAGAATGATCAACATTTGCCCTACTCTATGCTGACTTGAAGTGGACTCTGTCCAATACTTTTATCTGACCATCATTTACCAAAAGTGTAACTAAATGATATACTAATGTCTTTTCTTTTCTCATCAGATTGGACAGATCAACTTCACCGTCACCAAAATACACCCCTGCACACCCGGAGTCACACGCACAAAAGAACACATTAATTTCCAACTTGTTGACATTGCAGACACCACACACAAAACACAACTTGCACTCTGGAACACACAAATAGACACATTACACATAGACACATCCTACACCATCACCAATGTCACTCACCGCACATACCCCACTTCATCACTAAGCACCACCAAATTCTCCACAATCACACCCCTTCACACACCACTAGTCATCCCCCCCTCAATCCACGCACTTAAAATAGACACCCACCATCGATCACTATCACGGGAGAAATTGTAGGAGCACAAATCACGGATAATATTGCATGCGCACTTTGTCATCACATCCACACCTCATTTGACCACAACAACACCACAAACACCTGCACTAGCTGTCACATGACCCAACGCACTCACAGATTTATCACACACAATTCCGGCACAATAGTCATACAACCCCCACTCACCAGACTTGCACTCCCAATAGGCCCCATACGCACTTATTTAAACACCTACAACCTCACTCACCTCACAACAGCAGCACTTATCACAGAGCACCTTTTGGACCAAGAGCACATCACTATTCAATACACCCCATCACTTAGTATTATATCCATCACCCACTCCCAAACACTCCCAGAGAGCACCAACAGCCCCATCCACTCATCAGACACACCAGCACCAACAGCCCCATCCACTCATCAGACACATGATCAATAGCCTATGATTAACTTTTTTTTTTTTTTTGCAAATGTTTATATTATGGAAATTGTTTTATTTTTCTTATGTTTGAAAAACTGTTTACTAAATAAATTCAATATTTCTGTTAATATGTTGTCTTATGTTTTGAAGAAAGTTATGTTCACTTTAGCTTAGCACTTTTTGCATTTTGCAGTCAACCTAATGAACAAATAATGTTCACCTACTAATAATTACATAGTAATACACACTTATTGCAAAAAACAACTTATCCTTAAACTGGTGTTTCTCAACTTGTTCAGGTCTTAATTTCCCAAAATCATTCTTAAACACTGACAAGCATCACTTAGTATTATATCCATCACCCACTCCCAAACACTCCCATAGAGCACCAACAGCCCCATCCACTCATCAGACACACCAGCACCAACAGCCCCATCCACTCATCAGACACATGATCAATAGCCTATGATTAACTTTTTTTTTGCAAATGTTTATATTATGGAAATTGTTTTTTTTTCTTTTTTTATGTTTGAAAAACTGTTTACAAAATAAATTCAATATTTCTGTTAATATGTTGTCTTATGTTTTGAAGAAAGTTATGTTCACTTTAGCTTAGCACTTTTTGCATTTTGCAGTCAACCTAATGAACAAATAATGTTCACCTACTAATAATTACATAGTAATACACACTTATTGCAAAAAACAACTTATCCTTAAACTGGTGTTTCTCAACTTGTTCAGGTCTTAATTTCCCAAAATCATTCTTAAACACTGACAAGCACTTGTAAAACCCCAAAAATGTAAAAATCCAAATCACCAGCACCAGTAGGGACACCTTGTGACAAACCATTTTACCATTTTCCTGGTAAGATCAATGCAATTTATTGCATTGCTGTGGTTTATCTTAAACGGATCGCATCCCAACCCTTTGGTGTGGTTTGGACTTATAAATTGATACAAAGTTTAATTTGACTAATCTCCTCTTACTTCAAATATAACATAGCATTTAAACAACATCCACAATTAATTGTGAATCTCAGTACTTGTCTTTTTCGATGCTGCTTATATTTACTGTACTGTTAGTTATCATTGAATTTGGATGAAATCTTTCCATGAAAAAATGTTTTTATGAGCCAATGAATATTGCTGTTTTGTGAAACTTCTCATGCACCTAATACCTATATGAATATTGCATGATGTTACTGTTTAGAATGAGTCAACTGACAGTGTCTGCTTGGCTCAGTCAGTAGAGCGCTTGCCTTTGGACCACAAGGTTGTGTGTTCAAATCCTGGTAATGACAACAGCTGGATGTCTCTCTCTCCACCCCCCCCCCCCCCCTCTCTCTCTCTCTCTCAAATAATCAAATAGACAATAATTGTGGTACATTTTTGTTAAGTGAAAAAATGAAGTTTTTATGAGCCAATGAATATTGCTGTTTTGTGAAACTTCTCATGCACCTAATACCTATATGAATATTGCATGATGTTACTGTATAGAATGAGTCAACTGACAGTGTCTGCTTAGCTCAGTTGGTAGAGCTCTCACCTTTGGACCACAGGGTCACTGGTTCAAATCCGGGTAGCGACAACTCAGCCTGTGATTCTTATTTGTGCATATTATTCTCTCTCTCTCTCTCTCCCCCCTCTCTCTCTACCCCCCCCTCTCTCTCTCCACCCCCCCCCCCTCTCTCTCTCTCTCTCTCTCCCTCTCTCCCTCCACCCCCCCCCCCCCTCTCTCTCTCTCTCTCGTCCCGCCTTATCGCTGCTTGCAGCTATATATATTTTTGTATATTTGAAAAACAGTTTGTTTTGCTGTTGAAATATTGAAAGTTGAAATATTTTGATTTTTTCCAGCTGATTTGTATTGCTGAAAAAATAATAAATTCAATCTTTTTGTTAATATGTTGTCTTTATGTTTTGAAGAAAGTTAAGTTCACTTTAGCACTTTTTGCTAAATGTTCACCTAATGATTACAAATTAATACTATTGCAAAAAACAACTTGTCCTTAAACCGGTGTTTCTCAAATTGTTCAGGTCTTAATTCCCCAGAATAATCATTCTTAAAGTGCACTCAGGTGCAGTGATTCAGGTTAGACACAGGGTATGGTGGGAGCACACCGTTCTTACTAGCCAGCAGCCAGAAGCAGACAAAACAACAGGATAATCGCTATATATTATCACTGGTATGTTCATCTCATCTGTACAACTCTGTCAATAAATACAGTCAAACTGAGCTCTACGACTGGACATCCATCTGTCATGTTTCTGTGTGCACTGCTGCGTACAATCACTTCCACCACCTGTGAAGTAATGTGCACCAAAGTTTGAAGTGAAGGATTGCCATTACACTACCTATAAGACATTTGCACGTCGCACTATGCACTTTATTCTGATGTTGTGTTTTAAACTTTAATAAATGAACAAAACGCTGAAATGTATCATGGATCTTGGAGAAGTGATTTCATTACAATTAAGCAGCGAGTCTGACAGGTAAACATTTCCCCCGCTTTAGCCTCTCGGCGACTAAATAAAATCGGCCCGATGGTCGCCATACACATACACTGCTTAATATATTAGTATTATTATTGTTAATATAGGCACAGAAGGCATGAATTGGTTTAGTTTACTTTTTGTGGCAACACTGAGTTTGAGAGCAAACAGCTCTCAGTCTGTGACTGAGTGTAGGACCCAAAACAGCTACAGGCTCATTTTAACAGCATTGCCGTTTTTAACACAAAGTAATGAAGGGCCGTTTGGACCGCTCACTGTCTGCACACATATACTGTACAGGACAGAACTTCCTTGCAAAGAGATTTTCTAAATATTAAATTGTGAAATAATATAAAAATATATAGCCTTTAATGTGTCTGAGCCACGGCAGGAATTGGAAACGACAAAGATTTTATCCCCCCACATAGGAGAATAAAACTTTGCAAGAGAATGCTGGAAAGTAGAAACACCAGGAGAACAGAGAGCTGCAGCAAGACATCAGAGAAGTGGCAAACAACAGAGAACACAAATAACTGGGCTTATATAGACACAGGGATAACCAGACACAGGTGAACACAGCCGGCAATCAACACAGGGATTGGCTCTAGGGACAACCAGACACAGGTGAACACAGCCGGCAATCAACACAGTGATTGGCTCTGGGGACAACCAGACACAGGTGGAGATAACTGATAATAATCACAGGGAGGCGAGACAACGCAGGTAACAGTAACTATAGGGCAGCCACCAGGAACCTGCTAGGAACAATACTACAAAATAAAAGGAACACACTCTTCCCACTTTTGGTATCTTTTTCATGCAGCGTAAGGTGTTTACAGCTGCAATACAAAGAGAGACTCCCTAGATATGTGGACAAATATCAAAATAGTATTTTATTTGCAACGTATTAAAGTTATAAACACATCAGGCAGTGGTTTTTACACATCACCATACAGACAGGAATCAATCAGCTAATCTTCTGGATACTGTCCCAAAGCTATCAGCCAATCTTCTGGATACTGTCCCAAAGCTACAGTACAATGATTACCATTTTTTAAACTCTAGCCCACTTTTTATCATTATGACAAACAATTGTTGTCTTTCCAAACCATTGTTTGGAATCATGTTAAAGGACAACTTTAGTTATTTTCAACCAAGGTTCATTTTTTAGGTTGTTATTAGAGAAAGTAGATCGTTTTAGGGATTTTAGCTGTTTTTGACAGGGGGGGGGGGGGGGGGCGGGGCATTCGAGCATGAGGCTAAATATGTATTTTACAAAATGTTATAGCAATTTATTTTTAATTATTTACTATAGTCCTACTAGAGCCCAGGAAATTACATCTGGCCACAAAAGATCACGGGATCTACTGAATGTGTCAAACTGACCTCAACTGACCATGCACCATGTTAACATGAAGGACTCCATCTCTGCTAGCTTCTCCCTCAGCGTGTGAGCCTGAGGAGACCATGAGGAGCATTACAATATGCAGTAGGTGCTGTTAGACGACCAATAAGGTTTGGGTTAGTTAGTAGGTGCTGTTAGACGACCAATAAGGTTTGGGTTAGTTAGTACGTGCTATTAGACGACCAATAAGGCGCAATTTGAGGCGCTTCCTATTCATGCCAGTCCACTTCCTCACAAACAGTCCGGTTCCGGATGTTGCCTGTCTGTGTTTATTCATCTCCATGCCCAAATTTGGAGGGATGACGTCATAGTATTGACAGCAGTATTGTCTTTAGCTACCATAATTTCCGGACTATAAGCCGCGGCTTTTTACCCATGATTACCCTGCGGCTTATACAACGGTGCGGCTAATCTATGGATTTTTACAGCTAACGCAGAGCCATCTCAGGCTCTGAGCTAACGTAGCTGCGGCTTATAGTCCGGTGCGGCTTATAGTCCGGTGCGGCTTGTATATGGGATTTTCCCTAAATTTGGCTGGTGCGGCTTATATTCAGGTGCGGCTTATAGTCCGGAAATTACGGTAATAGCTATCCTGCAATATTACGTAATCATGGAATGACATCACAACCTTATCATTGTTCTTTATAAATAACAGTGCGATGCACTAAACATCAGTTAGTGATTTGCAACAAGGGAGCCTGAGCTGCCTTCATCCTAACAAGTTAGTCTGTAAGTTGGTTGTCAACGCTCATTGACGGTGGAGCTGCTGTGTGAAATGTTTCACTGGACGATACATCTGGAAGGAGAACATAGGAAGTACCAGGCTGCTGTGGTGGTCGGACACAAGATCTACTGCTTTGGAGGAGACGGAAACCAGAGGAGACGAGATCACATTGAAGTACAAGTCTTCAACACAGCGTCTTTATGTTGGAGGAAGTTGACCCCAGGGACCACTGGAACAGGAGAACCTCACCTTGAGGTTCACTCCAGGCGCCGGGGCCATACAGCTGTGCTGATAGAATATACTGTCTACCTCTGGGGAGGGTGGACTAACCCATGTTATAATTACTTCAATGTCCTTTATGCCTTTGATGTCGACGCCCACACATGGTTCAAACCACAGGTTTCTGGGACCGTTCCAGAGGGGAGGGCACACCACTCAGCCTGTGTCTTGGGGAAGGTCATATTTATCCATGGAGGACGGACCCAGACTTAACGCACTAATGACATCTACAAGTTGGACACCACCTCAATGGTCTGGTCTTTAATCAACACCAGAGGAACTCCACCTCCTGCTTCAGACAGTCACTCTGCTACCATCATCGGGTCAAAGATGTTTGTATTTGGGGGCTGGGGGGGGGGGGGGTGGGGTGGGGTCAGTACCACGACACCATCAGAGTGTTTGACACACAGACCAACCACTGGATGAACACACCTTCTACACAGCTGCTTCCAGAAGGACGCCGGGGTCATTCAGCCTTTACCTACAATGGAGAGCTGTACATATTTGGTGGCCGTAATTATAACAATGACCATTACTTCAATGATCTGTGGAGATTCAACCCAGTGACCTTCTCCTGGAAGAAGGATGAGCCCAAGGGGAAACGCCCACATGGGATGACAAATATGTGCTGTTGCATGCTGGCAGATCGTGTCATCCTCTTTGGACCAGACAACAGACCAGCTGACCTGTATGTCTTAGACTTCAGTCCTAGCCTCAAGACATTATGTAAGCTAGCAGTTATTCAGTACGGTCTGGAGCAGTCTGAACTCACACACAACATCAGGTGGGAACTGGCAGCCATGACTAGCAACATCAGCTGAGAAAATAAACATAGTCCTCTAAACAAAAACTTAAACTGAACAAAAACAGTGAGCAAACTCGAATAAATAAAATAACCTAATAATTTGACAGAGATGTGTCCAGTTCAGCTCCTGTCTCGGCTGCTTTGTTAACATAAGCTATGTTTAGCTCGCTGCGTAGCCACATACGTATTAACAGAAGCTATGTTTAGCTCGCTGCGTAGCCACATACGTATTAACAGAAGCTATGTTTAGCTCGCTGCGTAGCCACATACGTATTAACAGAAGCTATGTTTAGCTCGCTGCGTAGCCACATACGTATTAACAGAAGCTATGTTTAGCTCGCTGCGTAGCCACAAACGTATTACGTACACTTGTGGTGAGAGCAGAAGAGTAGTGCTGCCAATGAATATTCCATATCCCAATGAATATCCTAATGTAAAAAATAAAAAGAATAATCAAATATTTTAAATTAAGATTAAAAGTTAAAAAATAACAATAAAATTGCTGTGTGAGTTCTGCCGAGACTCTGTGCCAGGTAAACTAAAACATTATACAAAAATTAGGCTATTAAGATAATTATGAATCATTCATTTGATCTCGCAAGTCTCAAGAGAGGGCATTTCTCAGCACCAACCACGGCCCGTACAAGACCGGACCATATAGATAAAGAAAGAGAACGTTTTACAGCATATTAGGCTGCAATATTCATATCATATTCATATTAACCCATTTTGGCTACGGTTCTGGATAACGTAGCTACGGTTCTGGATAAAGTAGCTACGGTTCTGGATAACGTAGCTTAAACCACACCCTCAAGTGTAATATTGCAATTATACAACAGTTACCCTTAAAACTAATAAAATGGCTGAATTAAATATATATTTTTAATGACAGATGTAGTCACTATGACCACAAATGTCCCAAGAAACTAGCTAGCCTAGCCACCCAGTTTGCTGGAAGAACAGAGCAGCTACATTCTTTGTTTTGATTAGGTGTGGAGTGGTTTTGAGGCGCTTCCTATTCATGCCAGTCCACTTCCTCACAAACAGTCCGGTTCCGGATGTTGCCTGTCTGTGTTTATTCATCTCCATGGCCCAAATATGGAGGAATGACGTCATAGTATTGACAGCAGTATTGTCTTTAGCTAATATAGCTATCCTGCAATATGACGTAATCGTGGAATGACATCACAACCATATCATTGTTTTGTGCGATGCACTAAACATCAGTTAGTGATTTGCAACAAGGGAATCTGAGCTGCATTCATCCTAACAAGTTAGTCTCTAAGTTAGTTGTCAACGCTCATTGACGGTGGAGCTGCTGTGTGAAATGTTTCACTGGACAATACAACTGGAAGGAGAACATAGGAAGGACCAGGCTGCTGCTGTAGTGGTCGGACACGAGATCTACTGCTTTGGAGGAGACGTAAACCAGAGGAGACGAGATCACATTGAAGTACACGTCTTCAACACAGCGTCTTTATTCTGGAGGAAGTTGACCCCAGTCACCCCTGGAACAGGAGAACCTCACCTTGAGGTTCCCTCCAGGCTTGAGGGCCACACAGCTGTGCTGATAGAATATACTGTCTACCTCTGGGGAGGTTATGCCTTCAAAAACTATACACATGAGTACTACAACCATCTTCATGCATTTGATGTCGATGCCCACAGATGGTTCAAACCACAGGTTTCTGGGACCGTTCCAGAGGGGAGGGAGAACCACTCAGCCTGTGTCTTGGGGAAGGTCATATTTATCCTTGGAGGATGGACCTTGACTGGATTCACTAATGACATCTACAAGTTGGACACCTACACAATGGTCTGGACTTTAATTAACACCAGAGGAACTCCACCTCCTGCTTCATGCAGTCACTCTGCTACCATCATCGGGTCAAATATGTTTGTATTTCGGGGCTATGGGGGGGGGTCAGTGCTACAACACCATCAGAGTGTTTGACACACAGACCAACCACTGGATGAACACACCTTCCACACATCCTTTTCCAGAAGGACGCCGGGGTCATTCAGCCTTTACCTACAATGGAGAGCTGTACATATTTGGTGGCCGTAATTATAACAATGATGTGATGCCCCACACATATGAATAGAATATGCCTGCCTGCCTAACTGTCATCCTGTAGGTGAGCCTGGGTAGGGCATCATTGGCCTGATGGCTGATGGGAGAGCACCTGGGCCCGGTGTCTCCCAGAGGCTATAAATGCCACACTCACCCCAGTTGAGGAGAGAGATCCAGAGGAGGCAGACCTGCTGCCTCAACTCCCTGCACTAGCCTCCATGTCGCTGCTCATTTATGTTTGATTATTCTTTCCATCCACACATGCACCACACCATGTATCACACATCCATACACCACACCTACACCACTGATTCACTGACTCCACACCTCATACCTGTTGCTTGATTGTGTTATAGTTCAGTTCATTTAAGATATTGTCTAGCCTTATATATACATAATAAATACAGATTATTATACTGTTGCGCTGTCTCCTGCCTCCCAATCTTTGTCATAGCATGAGCCAGCTATGACAATGACCATTACTTCAATGATCTGTGGAGATTCAACCCAGAGACCTTCTCCTGGAAGAAGGTTGAGCCTCAAGACATTATGTAAGCTAGCAGTTATTCAGTACGGTCTGGAGCAGTCTGAACTCACACGCGACATCAGGTGGGAACTGGCAGCCATGACTAGCAACAGCAGCTGAGAAAATAAACATAGTCTTCTAAACAAAAACAGTGAGCAAACTCGAATAAATAAAATAACCTAATAATTTGAGAGATGTGTCCAGTTCAGCTCCTGTCTCGGCTGCTTTGTTAACAGAAGCCATGTTTAGCTCGCTGCGTAGCCACATACGTATTAACAGAAGATATGTTTAGCTTGCTGCGTAGCCACATACGTATTAACAGAAGTTATGTTTAGCTCACTGCGTAGCCACATACGTATTAACAGAAGCTATGTTTAGCTCGCTGCGTAGCCACATACGTATTAACTGAAGCTATGTTTAGCTCGCTGTGTAGCCACATACGTATTAACATAAGCTATGTTTAGCTCGCTGCGTAGCCACATACGTATTACGTACACGTGTGGTGAGAGCAGAAGAGTAGTGCTGCCAATGAATATTCCAAATTCCAATGAATATCCGAATGTAAAACATTTAAGGAATAATCAAATATTTTAAATTAAAAAAAAATAACAATAAAATTGCTGTGTGAGTTCTGCTGAGACTCTGTGCCAGGTAAACTAAAACATTACACAAGAAATAGGCTATTAAGATAATTATGAATCATTCATTTGATCTCGCAAGACTAGAGAGAGGGCATTTCTCAGACCAACCACGGCCCGTACAGGACCGGACCATATAGATAAAGAAAGAGAACGTTTTACAGCATATTAGGCTGCAATATTCATATCATATTCATATTAACCCATTTTGGCTACGGTTCTGGTTAGCAGACAATTGGACTCGAGTCATAGTGACTCGACTCGAGTCTGACTTGAGTCGCATATTTGACGACTTGCGACTTGACTCGGACTTTGAATGTAAAGACTTGCGACGCGACTCGGACTTGGAAGGTAAAAGACCAACGAGACTTGAGACTCGACTCCGACTTGCTAGCCAATGACTCCCGACTCGGCTCGACTCGAGACAAGATGACTCGTGACTTGTTTTTGTTTTTTTTCACTGTGAATGATCTGTGCAAATGCAACCGCCACCCCCAGCAGGGTCATTTTGATTCTATGACGGCTGCCGTCCAGTTATCATGAGTGCCAGTGTTGCCAGATTTTCTGTGAGGAAAAACAAGCAACCAGGTCTAGGAAAACCAGCCCAAAAGAAGCGAGTCAAGCAAGCGACTATAGGCCACATGAGCACTCCAACATTATACATCAGCTATTTGAAAATAGCAGTTCTACAAGCTCACAACGCGTCGCGATGCGACGCCTTGTGAGCAGCTTGTAGATCGGCTATTTTCAAATAAAATCTTTCAGTTAAATCTTTCGGCGAAATTATAATAAGCAGATATGGCATGCCCGATCACTGCAATCAGTTCGTGCAGAACAGCTGGGGCACTGCGCCAAAGCAGCAGAAAAACAATGATGGCAACAGCAACAGAAGTCCCCAATCTGCCCAAAGTAATAAAATTTGCTTTTAAAAACTACAGTAGTGACAGTACGAGAAGAACGGCACAATGCACGACATGCAAGGCTACTATAAAGGACAAACCGGGCACCACATCAAACTTTGTCCGGCACTTGAAGAGCCATGAAGTCAAGTAAGTGAAACCAACGTAAATGCACGAACTGTGGCCAAAGTAGCTAAAAAGCTAACATTAGTAGAAGACTAGAAGTGTGTGTGCATGTGTGTTGGAAATGAATAATACTACTAGTAGACGTAGTCGTTGGTGTTTTGTTTATGACCCCAGATAGCTAACGCCAAGCTATAAATAATCAACAACAACAGTAGCACCAGCCAGCGAGATACGTACTTGTAAACATGAAAGTCACTCACCACTGTCGAATTAGGATCACACCGATCATGATGTACTGTAGTGAAGTGACAGTATACTTTATCCATGGTAACAGCAATAAAGTCTCTGCGTAATCCATCACTTTCTCACGTTGCCACTTTTCCATTCATCCGCAGGTTTAATAACTTTTAACTTCACTAAATCACTCCCACCAAACTTGAATTCCTTCCTTCCTTATTCCTTCCTTTTTTTCCACCATTAGTTTCTCTCTGCTATATATAAGCTTAAAGAGATGCCTTTATTTCACTGTTTTGTAGCCTCTTCTCTTTTCTTTTTTTTTTACCAAGGACCCCTTTGCAAAAACAACACTGCATATGTGTACTGTAGTAGATGGCTAAACTGTGCCTGATGGAAAATGACATATTAAAATACTACAAAACAAACAGACACGTCAAGATTATAGGCCTAATAGGCCTATAGATAAATGCCATTAATGTATTTCCTTATCCAATATTCATTAATAATTAATATAATTATAGGCTTTGTCTTTGATTGACCCAACTGCACCCAAACAAAAAAATGTACTGTCAGTAAATTATAATTAATGGGGTGTGTGTGTGTGTGTGCGCATGCAGTTTTATGTCTGCTACACAGAAATGTCACACACCAGGCAATAACCTTTCTTGTTTTCTTCTGTTTCACAGATATGAAGAGTACAAGAGGTGGAGGAATCAGCCAGTGCCTGGTCCCAGGCAGTCAGGGATTGGACAAATGAGCATTTGCGCCTGTCGTAGACATGCGCAGAGCAAGTTCAGTCAGGGAACCTCAGTCAGCGCGCCGGCCGTTAATTGGGCCACCGCAGCATCAAGCTCTCATCCACATGATTCACTCAGCCAATCACACGCTCACCCCATCTCATACCGGCTACTTGAACCAGAGGTTGCAGTCCTCTGCCTTCTTGCTTGCTTACACTGCTGTTGTATCAGCGTGCTGCTGTCATACAACCTGCGCTCAATTCTGCTGCTGCTGCTGCTATACTGTATACTCGTGCTGCTGTATACAAGTGCGCTCAATTCTGCTTGCTTACTGCTGTTGTATCAGCGTGCTGCTGTCATACAACCTGCGCTCAATTCTGCTTGCTTACTGCTGTTGTATCAGCGTCCTGCTGTCATACAACCTGCGCTCAATTCTGCTTGCTTACTGCAGTTGTATCAGCGTGCTGCTGTCATACAACCTGCGCTCAATTCTGCTGCTGCTGCTGCTATACTGTATACTCGTGCTGCTGTATACAAGTGCTCAATTCTACTGTCACCAGTCTCGCCACTGCTACAGTGGCGTCCGGGCGAGTAGGCTTGCTTGCTGCTGCTTTTTGTATACTGTGCGCTGCTGTATACAAAGCGCTCAATTCTACTACTGCTGCTAATGTCAACAGTCTCGCCACTGCTGTGGCGTCTGGGCGATTAGGCTATGCACTAAACGTTGCTTTCATACAATTCTGGTAAGTCAGTGAGTTTAATTGGTTGGAAGAACGTGCACTGCTTTTGTTCACCGACGGAATAACTTAGATCAAGTTGAAGCTGCTGCTTAAATGTCCTCATCTGTTGCCATTTTTATCGTTGTGCCTCGATCACACCGAGATCGCTTTTTTTTGTTAGCCAATGAATTTCACGTCGGGTCCTGTCCTGCTCACAGCACTAGTCAAGGAAGCAGCTTACCTGCCGTCTGCTCTGCTTTCCGCCGTTCTTCACATTAAATCCAGGCCAAAGTTTATAATCAGTTTTATGACTGGTCACGCTTGGTGCGCATTCTTGTCTTGGCTGCTACTAGTCAATATGTGGACGTAATATAGATTCAAGGCAACGGGATTAAAAGCATGCATTTGTCCACAGTGTAGAGTAGGAGAGTGGCAACACGCTTTGTATAGTTCCAACATTGTTACTTTGGCTGGAACTATCCCTTGAGATAGAACGAGCACTTCCGCATTCCATTGTTGCCAAGTGAGTCAACACTAATGTCGCCACTATTACTAGATTACTCTGAGTATGTCCGCATCGCGTCTGTCAGGCATGTTGCCACGTCTGCACATTAAAAGCGTCTTGGGCTTGTTTTTTTAAGTCACTTGCCGGGTCAACGTTGTTGTTTAAACCCGCGGTTCATTCGAGGCACCCTCGATTTTATATGATGATAAACTTATTTGACGTTGTTGGATTGTTTTCATAATGATTCAAGATAGTTTTGTGGCTTGTTTTCGTTGACCCAGCTGCTTGTCTCTTCCAATATGGCAACACAAGTTCTCTGATCAGAATGAAACGTCCAATGCAGCATCAGTTAGAAGTAAATGGAGTTGACCAGAGCAACTGAGAGAGCAGTGAGGTTGCTCTTGGTTGCATAGGCCCACATGGCACCTGGGTCCCAAGGAATATTTCAGTGTGAATTGTACCGTATCATGCACCTAGTGTTGGGCAGAGCCATGCTGGATATTATTATTTTTATTTTGGCTGGAGGAATCAATATCATGCCATTGATTCATGCTAACTACCTTTAAACTAATTGATCCTGCTGTTCAAATAAAAGATTTACCTGGCTATAAGGTGGATGCTTGCACATTCAGGAATCTCAATTATTTTTAGTAGGCCTATTATGAGGTATTTAGGATGCTAATTGATAGTGATAGTGGGTGCCCCCCCGCCCCACTGGCCCCAGTGCGGGAGCGCACTCGTCCATTTGTTTGCATTGCACAGTACGCTATTTCCGAACGCGCCCATTGTGTCAGTGGGTGCTTCAGGCCTCAAGCACCCCGACTCGATGCCGATGCCTATGCTTGGAGAAATAGGCGGCATGGGTTACAGCAGAGCCATCTAATAGAAGAGTTACGATGAGCGGGCAGAAACCGAGCACTGTTCATGCAGCCTGAAAGGCGGACAAGTGGAGTTTCGAATACATTGTTTTCAACGACGGCAGTGCAAATAAGAAGCTATTTAGGCATGTGTGCAACATGACATGTTTTAAAAGTATTATTCAGGACGATTAAAGTCTCTGTAATGTGTTGTCATACGATTACTACAAACAATCTAAAATAAGGGATTTAAGAATACTAAAGCTGGGCTGTTGCCTGGGTCAGGCATTTCTGCCTACTTCCGTCCTTCTACCCATTTGTATTAGAAGAGCCACGCCATTGAACTGGCCCCATGAAGTGAACTGAGTTTCGTAACTCCGTCTTACTCTATGGGTCTGTTTTACAGGTAAGTACTTTGGTGCGCCAGGGAAGTGTTTAACATTAAATAAAACGCACAGTCTGTCTTTAAAGACAGGAATTGGCTCATTGCTAACATTTCTGCTATGCTTAGCCCAGGAACAGAGGCGTGGTGTTTTTCCTATGCTCAGCCAGGAAAAGAGGTATGGCGTTACCACGCTGCTAACACTGCTGCTAAATGATTGATTTGATTTCTATCAGTGTTACGGCTTAGATGATACTACACCGTGACTGAAGCTAATTTGCCTTAAAGTCAACTTTAGCTATATCCATGTCATTTTAAAGCGATTCATAGCTGTTCTCATGCTGCTTCTGTCTCCATTTCCTGAGCGACAGCCCTTTATACTGATGAGATGAACCTTGGATGCTGGGAAGGTCCTCCCTGTGGGTTGCTGTATACAGTCTTCATCGCAGCTGCAGCCATTATCAGATAGGCTCACATTGGTGGTATACGTGGATCTGCTGCTACTAAAACCATGAGGCAGGTCATCAGTTAATCAATCCGCATCTTCACCTACTGTAGGCTGCTTTTGTTCTATTAATTCTATATTCACATGCAGTCGCTCAGCCACCTAAGTAGTGTTTCGGTTGAAACATCTGTATTCTTGATATGTTGACATGGACGCAGCTCCTTCTACGGTCTTGGGGGAAGAGTATGAAGGGAGATGGGTTGCAGATAAATGGCTGAATTTAATACTTGCCGGCAGATGCAAGTCTTCCGTGTTATTTGAGCTACCTTATAAGCAGCGGTAGCATGCTTTTGGTCGGATAAAAACCTGGAATGGGAAACAGATCAGTCATAATGAGGGAATCTGCATCACCCATCAATAAGGACGCTCCTCTGTTCCATCTATCGACACGTTACTCAGTGGTATAACTTGGACCCGTGTTATGGATTATTTCATTCTAAGAGCTGTTCTAATTCCAGGTTTGTCAACGTAGAGATGCTTGTCCTGTTTAATTTCATGTTCTAGCTCAGAGGCCATGCTGATGGTTTCGAAGCTGCCTGGTAACCTTAAATCAAACCATGGTAAATTATTCCTGCCTTCTCTTAATTGCAGCTGCAAGCTCATGAGGTTACAGTATGTTGCAGGGTCCTATTCATCTTTCCAAGTTGCTTTCCGTGTATCCTATCATAGTAGTGCTTTTAGTTAATTGCTTTAAATCTCAAGGCATTATAACTGGCGTTCAGCTTTACTCCAGAGCTTCAGTGAGTAATCTACTGGCATCCTATAATATATATATATATTATTTTTTATACTTCTATGTGGTGAATTCTATGCATGATATTTCCACTTCTGACTTTGCTTGGATGCCCACCATAAAATCACTCAAAACAACTAATTTCATTAAGGTATATCTGTGACAGCAACTAACACTGGTCTTGCCCTTTCTCTTCCATGCCTCGTTTTCTGCCATGCTGTCCATCCGCAATGTCATGAGCCCCTATTCATGATGGATTCCGGGAAGCCATGGCCGGTCCTGCAAAAGCTGCTACTTCTGCGTCAAAGCCGTGGGCTGCCTCCTAATCGCTACACGTCACACTTTAGGATCGGCACAGCAGCACCAAAGTTCCAAATGCTACACTCTTACAAGCTTTGGGCTGGTGGTCTTCTGCAGCTGTTGAAAGCTATGCTCTGCTAAACTCGAATGCTTTTTCAGGCTCAGAACTAATGAGCTCTGAAGTATGTTGGTTACATTGCTGCTGCTACATATATTCATTATTTTGCTCCTTATGCTGCAGGATATTATTAATACTCTTAAAACTGTTTTCTGCATGATCTTTCTGTTTCTTAGGCCGGTGGTCTCTGCTGCTTACGAAAGCTATGTTAGACTAGTCTTGAAAGATATTTTACAGGCTCAAATACTAACTAGTCGCGAATAGTGTGTTATTTGCTACAGATTTTTTTTTTTTTTTTTCTTACTTACTACAGAAGTACAATTATTCTTAAAACTGTATTTTGCATATTACTGTGGCAGAACTTGCCGCATTGCAGCGTTGCCGCCGCATCATGATCATGCATGCGATCATGTTGCAAGCTAAAATGTGAAGCTCCAGGTGGTAGACTACTGGGTACTGATTTCAGATATTAATGATAATGATAGAATGTCCCTTTCGGTGATCCTGGTTGGGTTGGGTTATTTGTGCAGTGGGTCATGTTGGTTTTGCAGCGCGCAGCGAACCAGGACACCGTTTAGGACTCCTGAATTTCAGGGATCAACAGGCGCTGTACTGTTGAACACATTGACCTAGTCATCACATAATGCTAGAACAGCCGCTGTACTGTTGAACAGGCGCTGTACTGTCGAACACATTGACTAGTCATCACATAATGCTAGCATGACCTATGTCTGATCCATGTCCTATGACCCTTGTCGCTGCGCGGAATGGATATCGGTATGGTCTTCCTGTTACAGGAAACAACAGGTGCTCTGTTGTACACATGTATAGCTTAGGGTTGGTGATGATCTGCTTTTTGGGGGTTTCGGATGTTTTGCGCTGTTGGGGGATTCAGATTCCCTATGGTTGGGACTGATGCGCTTGACCTGAGTACCTAAAAGCAGATCCAATACATCGCCAAACCATAATAAATATATTGCATTGATTATCTTATATTCAATAAATATATATTACATCCTCCTTGAGTTGTCTGACTGAAATGAGCATTTGCGCCTGTCGTAGACATGCGCAGAGCAAGTTCAGTCAGGGAACCTCAGTCAGCGCGCCGGCCGTTAATTGGGCCACCGCAGCATCAAGCTCTCATCCACATGATTCACTCAGCCAATCACACGCTCACCCCATCTCATACTGGCTACTTGAACCAGAGGTTGCAGTCCTCTGCCTTCTTGCTTGCTTACACTGCTGTTGTATCAGCGTGCTGCTGTTATACAACCTGCGCTCAATTCTGCTGCTGCTGCTGCTATACTGTATACTCGTGCTGCTGTATACAAGTGCGCTCCCACCTCCACCCCAGCTACCACCTGTCGTTTTGGATCTGCTGTTTAGGTACGGGGGATTCAGAGTCCCTATGGTTGGGACTGATGCGCTTGACCTGAGTACCTAAAAGCAGATCCAATACACCGCCAAACCATAATAAATATATTGCATTGATTATCTTATATTCAATAAATATATATTACATCCTCCTTGAGTTGTCTGACTGAATTCTCTCTTCCTCTTGGTCAGCCCCTAGAGGTATATAGCCAGACACACCCCAAACAGAGGGCCATCACCAACGCCATCGTTGAAGACCTAATAGTGCGGTGTAACCTTCCCCTAACTATAATGGAAAACGAAAACTTCCGTCACTTTCTCTCCGTAGTAGACCCCAAGTACACGGCCACCACTTATCGCTCTGTAATGAAGCAAGTACAAGGCTCTGTAGCAGAGACCCGCACAAAGCTCAAAGGGATCATCTCAGAAGCAGAAGATCTTTCAGTGACTGTAGACATATGGTCAGATCGTAGGATGCGGGGCTTTTTGGGTATCACTGCCCATGTCCTCACTACAGACAAAGGGCTGCGACTGAATTCCCACTTGCTGGCCTGCAGTAGGTTCCGAGGATCACATACAGGAGAGAGGATCTCTGAAGCGTTTGAAGCCATCTGTGATGAATATGACATCAAACACAAATTAAACTTCGTAATCTGTGACAACGCAGCTAACATGAAAAAGGCCTTCTCGATCTGCTTCCCACCCCAAGAGGAAGAAGACCAAGATGATGATGATGAGAGCCTAGACGACTCAGAGATATGGGAAGATCTATCTGCGACTGATAAAGACATTGTTGAACAGGTGAATAGACAGACAGTTAAACATATTTGCCTATGATGGTTATTGTAGTAGTTATTACATTTTCTGTTTTGTAATCTACAGGTCAGCCTTGTTTTGTTTACTCATTGTACTATTTATTTTCTGTCTTGTGCTCTCTGACAATACTGTTTATGTGAAGAAAACCAACTGAATGTAATTGTTTGAATTCAACAGGCACTAACCAAAGGAAGCCCCACACGCCTACAGTGCTTTGCTCATACGCTACAGTTGGTTGTAGGTGATGGCTTTAAGGAATCAAAGGCCGTAAGAGGTGCCACGGCAAAGTGCTCCAAACTCAGCTCTGTTCTGCACACATCTAGCTCCTTCCATGACAAGTTTGAAGAAGCGTTTGGCGATCGAGGGATTCCTGCTGCTGTGACCACACGATGGAGTTCAACCTACCGCCAACTGAAAGCACTGCTCTCGTTTGACCAGCAGGAACTGAGTGATGTTGTACAGGATGCAGGTTAGTGCTCCTGCTGCTCTGTCTGCTGTGTACTGTAGGTGGCCAGATCATGGCTTTAGCACAGGAGAATGGGTTTTCTAATCAAAGGGTCCCATACCGACTTTAGAATACCAATACCGTGACTTATCTCTCTCCTCTCTCTCTCTCTCTCTCTCTCTCTCTCTCTCTCTCTCTCTAGGTAAACAGGAGCTGGAACTCTCAATGAGAGAGTGGAATCAACTCAAAGAACTGCGTGATATCCTCAAGCCCTTCGCCGAGGCCACTGATCTCACACAGGGCGAGATGTGCGTGACTGTCAGCGCCGTTCTCCCCTGTGTGTTGTCCCTAAACAACCACCTAGAGAAACAAAAGCAGGTTGGTTATAGTTTCATTTTAAAACATTTGAACTACAGCTTCTTTCTTTCTCTCTCACACACACACACACACACACCCCTAATTCATTCATTTGTTCAGGCTCGCTTCCTGGGAAGTATGGTCAGGTCCCTTCAGACCTCCCTCAAAAGAAGATTCCGTGGCATCCTGGTCAATGTGAAAATGGAAACGGCAGCACCAGACGATCCACAGCCTCTGCCTTTTGCGGACCCCCTGTATATCCATGTCTGTGTCATGGTGATCAAATTATGATGATCACAAAACTACCAATATATCAATTAACTGTTCACAATATTTCATGCTATATTAAGTGATAATAATTTGTTTTCCATTAGATCTGATCCTACGGGAAGTGCCAGCTGACCAGACACCCCAGAATCCAGAGAGAGAGGAGGAGGAGGAGCTGTTGGAGGAGGATGGCTCTGAGTCTGGACTCTTCGCAGGATATCGGAAGCACCGCAAGCAGCAAGACAGAACAAGGCCAGAAACTCAGCTGACCAATTACCTTGCCCTTGAGACTGATCAGAGTTGTCTCACATTTTGGGAGGCAAATAGAACGTCCCTCCCTGCACTTTATCCGATTGCCATTAGAGCACTTGCAGTGCCCGCAACTAGTGCGCCAGTCGAGAGAGTGTTCAGCCACGGTGGCATTATTTTGAGACCACAACGTTCGCGGATGAAGGGTGACACCCTCTCAAATCTTGTGTTTCTCAAGTGCAACAACAAGCTCTGAATGTACTGTATTTAATACAGGTATACTTGCACTACTTGTTACATATAGTGTTAGATAGAACTTAGGTTTAACCCTACAGTATGTAAAGGTTATCTTGGAAAAGTTGAATTTCCCAAGCTCTTATTTTCTTTTAGAACTCTAACTTTAAAATATTTTGCTCTCTTTAGAATTGTCTTGGCAAACACCTCATTTATTTTAAGTTAAATGTTGTTTTTATATAAGCACTTGCTTATAGTTCAGTTGTATCAGCTTCAGGTCTAAATGAATGCGTTTAATGTATATTTCTCTTTGTTCTACTCAAACCAAACGCCTCAAGAGCTTTCACAATGTGCCACCAATCACTGGGCCATACACTGGCAGCCTATTTGGCAACAGGCCTTTGGTTTCTCTACTGTTTGAATATTGAATATTCACTTGCATTTAGTGCATTAATAGTTATAGCAAAAGTAATGTCCTTGAAGTTTGTTGTTTGTTACCTTTGACTTGGCTTTGTTTAATGTTTACATGAGCACTTTGTTCACTTGCTCTAACTTTGTTTACAAAAAATACACTTGAAAACTACTCAGAAAGTCAGTGCCAGTTTCAGTTTGAGGCTGCCAGCCTGGGGCAAAAATAAAAATGTTGTATCAAACATGCCATTTCTTTAGTGTAATTTAGCCTTTCCCTAGTTCTAACTAAATGATCAGACATGTAATGTTGTAATGGATTAATGAACAGCTTTATGCTGGTTTAATTCTTGACTTTAAGATACGGTTTCTCTCTTCAAGATATAAACCTGAGTGCTTTGTGGGTGGGCTGGGGAACAATAGTAGTGAGGGACTTGACACAACCTTGTGACTCGACTTGTGACTCGGCTTGACTTGCCCACAACAGAAAGACTTGGGACTCGACTTGGACTTGGGACCAAACGACTTGGGACTCGACTTGGACTTGGGACCAAATGACTTGGGACTCGACTTGGGACTCGGACCTAAGGGTTGGATTGACTTGGGACTCGACTTGGACTTGGGACCAAATGACTTGGGACTCGACTTGGGACTCGGACCTGAGGGTTGGATTGACTTGGGGACTCGACTTGGACTTGGGACCAAATGACTTGGGACTCGACTTGGACCGGAGCGACTTGAACAATTGTCTGCTGGTTAGCGTAGCTATGGTTCTGCATAACGTAGCTACGGTTCTGGATAACGTAGCTCTACGGTCCTGGATAGCGTAGCTACGGTTCTGGATAACGTAGCTACGGTTCTGGATAGTGTAGCTACGGTTCTGGATAACGTAGCTACGGTTCTGGATAACGTAGCTACGGCTCTGGATAACGTAGCTCTACGGTTCTGGATAACGTAGCTATGGTTCTGGATAACGTAGCTTAAACCACACCCTCGAGTGTGATATTGCAATTATATTGCATATTGCAATTGCAATTATATTGCATATTGATATTGCAACTCACAAACAGTCCGGTTCCGGATGTTGCCTGTCTGTGTTTATTCATCTCCATGCCCAAATATGGAGGAATGACGTCATAGTATTGACAGCAGTATTGTCTTTAGCTAATAGCTACGGTATCCTGCAATATGATGTAATCATGGAATGACATCACAACGCTCATTGGCGGTGGAGCTGCTGTGTGAAATGTTTCACTGGACGATACATCTGGAAGGAGAACATAGGAAGGACCAGGCTGCTGTGGTGGTCGGACATGAGATCTACTGCTTTGTAGGAGACGTAAACCAGAGGAGACGAGATCCCATTGAAGTACACGTCTTCAACACAGCGTCTTTATGTTGGAGGAGGTTGACCCCAGGGGCCCCTGGAACAGGAGAACCTCACCTTGAGGTTCCCTCCAGGTGTGAGGGTCACACAGCTGTGCTGATTGGAGACACTGTCTACCTCTGGGGAGGTTTTGCTTACAGAAACTATACACATGAGTACGACAACCATCTTCATGCATTTGATGTCGATGCCCACAGATGGTTCAAACCACAGGTTTCTGGGACCGTTCCAGGGGGGAGGGCCCACCACTCAGCCTGTGTCTTGGGGAAGGTCATATTTATCCATGGAGGACGGACCCAGACTGGAATCACTAATGACATCTACAAATTGGACACCACCTCAATGGTCTGGTCTTTAATCAACACCAGAGGAACTCCACCTCCTGCTTCATCACGTCACTCTGCTACCATCATTGGGACAAAGATGTTTGTATTTGGGGGCTGGAGGTTGGGTCAGCACCACGACACCATCAGAGTGTTTGACACACAGACCAACCACTGTATGAACACACCTTCTACACAGCTTATTCCAGAAGGACGCTGGGGTCATTCAGCATTTACCTACAATGGAGAGCTGTACATATTTGGTGGCCGTAATAACAAAAACCATTACTTCAATGATCTGTGGAGATTCAACCCAGAGACCTTTGTGGTGTATTTCTCTGGTTGGCCGGCTTGTCATTTGTCGGGGTGAATGAAGACTCTGCAAGGTTTTCACTTATGTTCATTTATTATAAAAGATAAGGGTTACATTTGGGAAGGGAGGGAAGGAGAGTGAGCACTGAAAAACGGAACCTACACAGACCCTGATCAGAACTGAAAAACTGTTGCCTTTGTCTCCACTTTTATATTCTGTATATGCATTATATGCAACAACACCCAGAGTGTGTGTGTGTAAGGAACGCTTTTGCCATGACATCATCTATGTGTGTTCGGCCCAACTTGGGGTCTATTACTATCAATCAGCCTGGAAGTGTGCGTGTGTGTGTGTGTGTGTGTGTGTGTGTGTGTGTGTGTGTGTGTGTGTGTGTGTGTTATACGTTGATCCCCCAACATATGGTTTTAGTCTGAAACTGCCTGAGGCCCTCTGGCCTGAGATCAGATTTCTACCTTCAGTATGGAGCTTATCTGTACATTATGTTCCCAGTATTATTGAACGCTTTGTGTGTGATGCATAGCTGAACATAACATTATAAGCAATTACACAATCACCAACAGTTTGTGAAATAGATGTAAGTGATGTAAGTCTAAACATCTTGTGTGCATGTATGTGAGTGTGTGTGTGTGTGTGTGTGTGTGTGTGTGTGTGTGTGTGTGTGTGTGTGTGTGTGTGTGTGTGTGTGTGTGTGTGTGTGTGTGTGTGTGAGTGTGTGAGTGTGTGTGCGCCATGCATGCGTGTGTGCGCCTATGGGCCCATATCGTCTTTATCTTAACAACAAAACCATACCTGGATGTGAACTGCATTACAGAACATAACATTGTATGAATCCATGTAACTATACATGTCCCCATTTATGTGTGTGCGTGTGTGTAAGTTTGCATGCGCGCGTGCGTCTATGTGCGTGCATGTGTATATCCTACAAATTACTCTACATTCCTCCCTGTTTTCGAAGGCGCAAGCCGACAAAAATAAACAAACAACAACAAAAATAAATAAAAAATAAAAACAAAAAAATAAAATCAAAGCAACAAAACAGAACATCACAAGCCCCACCTCCCTAGAGCCAAAACAAATAACACAATACAACCCTACATAATAATGTTACAAGAAAACAGACATGCACAATAATACAACGTCATAATACAACGTCTACCGCAACCCTAAAAATATAAAAAATCGCCTAGAAAAACTAAAAAACATCACACTTTGTCTTCACCAGTCGGCTGGCTTACCTTACCTATGTAGAGACAGCGGAGAGACAGAAAAGACAGAGAGAGAGATGTATAGGTGTATGCTTATGAGATAGAAAGATAGAACAATGTTCCCTACGTGTAACTACGTGTCATGGGAAAATGAATGCGTGCGAATATCAGTCAGGGGACAGGGGGGTATTGGATTGGTGTAGTGCACCCCCTCCCTATGGACCATCCACTAAATCCTGTTTCCCCTGAAGAGGAGGGGAGGCTAGTGCTGTGGTCAACGCACAGTATATATATATATTTTTTTTTTTCAGATGTCGGGGTCTCTCTCTACACCCACCCCAGATCCATTCCTATAAGACTGAAAGTCCATTTAAACCAAATCAAATTCCTATACTAATTAACTGCAAAACCTGACAAAATGGTTAAACAAAACAAACAGACAAACATCAAATAATAATGACTAAACACACATCTGCTAACAGCCAGTATTAACACTGTTTGAGTCCCTTTGTCAGCAGCCATCATCAACACCAAAGCACTTTGAACACTGAATAAGTACAATGGCACTGTTTGCTGTACCAAATTCAACCGTCTATTCTATGTCCCAGAAGTCGTTTAATGTAACAAAAAAAGGGACATTCACTGATGTCAAATCACCAAGTTATAGAACACCATGAGAATTCTCACAGCCTGCTAAGGGGCGATACAGTTCCAACCCCCCTGGGGCCAACTCGTCCCTCTCAGCACAATTAGCTACCAGCTGATCCGTGCACTACAAGTCTTAGGGAACCGTGCAGCTGCCTCCGCTTCAACACTTCTTCCACAAAACCCACAGCCACTGAGTCAATCTGTTGTCAACCACCTGCGACCATTTAAGACATCAGACTCCAGCGTTAGTCATAACTCATGTGTTCATTCCTCATTGATATAGCTTACACTCCCTGTTAACAGGCATCACCGTCAGTGCCTCAAAATCACTGTCACCCCGTATATTTAGTTGCTTCTCCTCAAATCACATATCCTGTATAATTTGGCTTACTCTATGTCACCTATGCTGCTCTCATATCCGACTCTATTTTCATTTATTTAACTATCACTCAATTAGAACAATGACACCTTCCTGTCCTACTGTAGGTTCTAAAAGGAATTTGTGAAGTACACTCAGTCATTCATACATTCATCGCTTCTTCAAAGCCCATTCATTCCCCAGAGTTCACACTTCTCACACATCACCTCATATGGAAATTATATGCATGCATGTACCTATGTCTACATACCTATTAAGTCCTACCTCAACACTCTATTTACGTGTCTGTCACACTTTAGAATGCGTATTGCAATGTACTGTTGTCATATGTCTCATTCATCAACCATTCACTGTCACACCATATGTCTCATTCATCAGCCATTCTCTCCAGGTGGGGCGAAATACTTTTGCGGCGGAGACGTAAGTCCCGACCTATTATTTTCCGTTGTTGGCTTATTTTCGAGTAGGTCGTGGCTTAAATATTAATACGTCCAGACGGTTTAATAATTCGCCCCAGCGCTTTATTTTCGTCGTGGCTATGTCTGATTGCGTCACCGTTCGCGACGTATTTCATAATAGGTCGCGGCTGTTTGATAATAATCCGCCTCGGCGGTGTATTTTTCGTCGGCGTATTACAACTCGTCGTGCCGTATTAATTAGGTCGCGGCTGTTTGATAATAATCTGCCTCGGCGGTGTATTTTTCGGCCCGACCCTCGTCCGTGAACCCCTGGGGGGGTGGGGGGGGTCCCTGGGGGACCCTTGGGGGATCACGGAGGTCCGCATAGGAGCGACGAGAGTGAGTGAGTGAGTGTGTGTGTGTGTGTGTGTGTGTGAGCGTCTGAGCGCTTGTGCTCCTATCCTCCAAGGGCAGAAGGTTCCTATAACGACAGTGGGTGCCCACCTTAGAGTAGCCTATATATTTTAAGGCACCCGCCCCGCAACTTATTATTATTGGCTTATTATTTTGCCAGCGGGTGCTTCGGCTCTTGCGCACCCGCGGAGTTGACGCCGTTGTCTATAGGCCTACGTGCCAGGATGATTTTAAATAAATATGTCTCTGTCTCTGCGTCTCTAGAGCTATAACATATATACTGTAGCACACATCATGTGTGACACATGTGTGCACATACACACACACACACACACACACACACACACACACACACACACGGCGTACCTCAATGTCTCGGGTCACTCAATAGTTTCAATAGTGTTTGCATTCGCATAGACTAGCCCTAGCCCAGGTGAAATTGATACTTTTTTAATGATTCAAGGTCAAGTTGACCACCTCTCAAACACGCGCACACACGAACGCACATGCACGCACATGCACACATGTGCACGCACACACACACATTGAAAGTCAATGGAGAAAATCGGGGAAACACGTAACTCTGTCATTTCTCGACCGTTCCAGAAGCAGGGCGGCTCGCCGGAACCGGGCCGCCCCCCTGAACGAAACCAAATAGACCCTTACAGCTCAGACATCTTAGCATTAGTATGTTAGCATGATAGCATTAGCATGTTAGCATTAGCATGTTAGCATGATAGCATTAGCATGTTAGCATGTTAGCATTAGCATGTTAGCATATTATTAGCATGTTAGCATTAGCATGTTAGCATGTTAGCATGATAGCATTAGCATGTTAGCATGTTAGCATTAGCATGTTAGCATTAGCATGTTAGCATTAGCATGTTAGCATGTTAGCATTAGCATGTTAGCATGTTAGCATGCTAGCATTAGCATGATAGCATTAGCATGTTAGCATGATAGCATTAGCATTATAGCATTAGCATGTTAGCATTAGCATGTTTGCATGATAGCATTAGCATGTTAGTATTAGCATGTTAGCATGATAGCATTAGCATGTTAGCATTAGCATGTTAGCAGCATGTTCGCATTTTAGCATTATATCATGTTAGCATTAGCATGTTAGCATTAGCATGTTAGCATGTTAGCATGATAGCATTAACATGTTAACATTTTAGCATTAACATGTTAGCATGATAGCATTAGCATGTTAGCATTAGCATGTTAGCATTAGCATGTTAGCATTAGCATGTTAGCATTAGCATGTTAGCATGAGCATGTTAGCATTAGCATGTTAGCATGATAGCATTAGCATGATAGCATTAGCATGTTAGTATTCGCATGTTAACATGATAGCATTAGCATGATAGCATTAGCATGTTAGCATTAGCATGTTTGCATTGATAGCATTAGCATGTTAGCATGATAGCATTAGCATGTTAGCAGCATGTTAGCATTTTAGCATGATATCATGTTAGCATTAGCATGTTAGCATTAAAATGTTAGCATGCTAGCATGTTAGCATGTTAGTATTAGCATGTTAGCATGTTAGTATTAGCATGTTAGCATGTTAGCATTAGAATGTTGGTGGCAACGTAATGCGCAATGAACTAAGACAAAATACCTCATTGAAAGTCAATGGGGAGACCTGGCTCACATGTAACCAAATGGACCCTTCTGAGAGGCTAAATGTCATCAAATGGTGGTCCGTGGCTCAAATGCTGCACAGACTTGGCGAGCTTCAGGCACCCAGAAAAAATTCTTGAAATTTTGTTTCTAGTTCTGGGTGCCTGCCATGCAATGGCAGAAACACAGGTTGAAATCCGCAACCAATACTTAATAATTATCGTAGTCAAGACACGAAACTTCGACGTCTATGGCCGGCCGCACGGTTTACCAAAGCCCCACAATATATACATTGAAACGTGCGGCTCGGCCGGGAATGTGTGCTTGTGCTTTTCTTTCCGTTTCGGGTTACCGTGCCGACGTAATTCGCAATAAACGACGCGAAAAATGCCCCATGCTAAGTCAATGGGGAAACGCGGGTAAAAACAGAAAACGACACGTTACTTTGGAGCCACATTACTCTGGCATATTGTTACGTAGAAACACGATTTAAACCTCAAACAGCACACGAGGCCATCGACTTTGTCGTGGTTCAGACGGAATTCGAATACGTTGCACGGTTTGCCCGCTGTCGCAGTTCAAAGTGTGTGTGGTCTGAGCAAAAATCTCGACTCGCAGTGTCGCACGGCCAGAGAGAGAGCGGGTCAGAGGGACAAGACATTGTGAAGACTGTAGCGAAATTCTCCGAACAAATCGTCCTCACGGCCAAAATATTAACTTTACACGCATGGGTTTCGGTAATTTTGTAGCCACACTCGTCCTCTTTCACCCAATGTCACAACCACAGCCCAGATTCATACGGAACGTGAACTACAGCCCTGAAAGCGACAGGTGTACCATCATAATGTGTCATACAACTCCATGTTAAATGCATGAATGAGTCAGCAATTTTTTCATCACAAACACAATTTCTTAACTCGCTCTCATAACCACGTTTTTTATCGTACCAATACCACGATCGCACACGGCGTACCTCAATGTCTCGGGTCACTCACGGCGAAAACAAAAATCGCATTTGACGTTAACTTTTTGCGATAGAGCAATTTGTTCGGACATACGTTATCTCACTGAGTCAGTGTGGTTTTAACTTTCAATAGTGTTTGCATTCGCATAGACTAGCCCTAGCCCAGGTGAAATTGATACTTTGTTAATGATTCAAGGTCAAGTTGACCACCTCTCAAACACGCGCACACAAGAACGCACATGCACACATGTGCACGCACACACACACATTGAAAGTCAATGGAGAAAATCGGGGAAACACGTAACTCTGTCATTTCTCGACCGTTTCAGAAGCAGGGCGGCTCGCCGGAACCGGGCCGCCCCCCTGAACGAAACCAAATAGACCCTTACAGCTCAGACATCTTAGCATTAGCATGTTAGCATGATAGCATTAGCATGTTAGCATGATAGTATTAGCATGTTAGCATTAGCATGTTAGCATTAGCATGTTAGCATATTAGCATTAGCATGTTAGCATTAGCATGTTAACATGTTAGCATTAGCATGTTAGCATTAGCATGTTAGCATGTTAGCATGATAGCATTAGCATGTTAGCATTAGCATGTTAGCATGATAGCATTAGCATGTTAACATGTTAGCATTAGAATGTTAGCATGATAGCATTAGCATTTTAGCATGATAGCATTAGCATGTTAGCATGATAGCATTAGCATGTTAGCATGTTAGCATTAGCATGTTAGCATTAGCATGTTAGCATATTAGCATTAGCATGTTAGCATTAGCATATTAGCATATTAGCATTAGCATGTTAGCATTAGCATGTTAACATGTTAGCATTAGCATGTTAGCATGTTAGCATGATAGCATTAGCATGTTAGCATTAGCATGTTAGCATGTTAGCATGATAGCATTAGCATGATAGCATTAGCATGTTAGCATTAGCATGTTAGCATGTTAGCATTAGCATGTTACTATTAGCATGTTAGCATTAACATGTTAGCATGTTAGCATTAGCATGTTAGCATATTAGCATTAGCATATTAGCATGTTAGCATGATAGTATTAGCATGTTAGCATTAGCATGTTAGCATTAGCATGTTAGCATTAGCATGTTAACATGTTAGCATTAGCATGTTAGCATTAGCATGTTAGCATGTTAGCATGATAGCATTAGCATGTTAGCATTAGCATGTTAGCATGATAGCATTAGCATGTTAACATGATAGCATTAGCATGTTAGCATGTTAGCATTAGCATGTTAGCATTAGCATGTTAGCATATTAGCATTAGCATGTTAGCATTAGCATATTAGCATATTAGCATTAGCATGTTAGCATTAGCATGTTAACATGTTAGCATTAGCATGTTAGCATGTTAGCATGATAGCATTAGCATGTTAGCATTAGCATGTTAGCATGTTAGCATGATAGCATTAGCATGATAGCATTAGCATGTTAGCATTAGCATGTTAGCATGTTAGCATTAGCATGTTACTATTAGCATGTTAGCATTAACATGTTAGCATGTTAGCATTAGCATGTTAGCATATTAGCATTAGCATATTAGCATGTTAGCATGATAGTATTAGCATGTTAGCATTAGCATGTTAGCATTAGCATGTTAGCATTAGCATGTTAGCATGTTAGCATGATAGCATTAGCATGTTAGCATGTTAGCATTAGCATGTTAGCATTAGCATGTTAGCATATTAGCATTAGCATGTTAGCATTAGCATATTAGCATATTAGCATTAGCATGTTAGCATTAGCATGTTAACATGTTAGCATTAGCATGTTAGCATGTTAGCATATTAGCATTAGCATGTTAGCATTAGCATGTTAACATGTTAGCATTAGCATGTTAGCATGTTAGCATGATAGCATTAGCATGTTAGCATTAGCATGTTAGCATGATAGCATTAGCATGTTAACATGATAGCATTAGCATGTTAGCATTAGCATGTTAGCATTAGCATGTTAGCATATTAGCATTAGCATATTAGCATTAGCATATTAGCATATTAGCATTAGCATGTTAGCATTAGCATGTTAACATGTTAGCATTAGCATGTTAGCATGTTAGCATGATAGCATTAGCATGTTAGCATTAGCATGTTAGCATGTTAGCATGATAGCATTAGCATGATAGCATTAGCATGTTAGCATTAGCATGTTAGCATGTTAGCATTAGCATGTTAGCATGTTAGCATTAGCATGTTACTATTAGCATGTTAGCATTAACATGTTAGCATGTTAGCATTAGCATGTTAGCATATTAGCATTAGCATATTAGCATGTTAGCATGATAGTATTAGCATGTTAGCATTAGCATGTTAGCATTAGCATGTTAGCATTAGCATGTTAGCATGTTAGCATGATAGCATTAGCATGTTAGCATTAGCATGTTAGCATGATAGCATTAGCATGTTAACATGTTAGCATTAGAATGTTAGCATGATAGCATTAGCATTTTAGCATGATAGCATTAGCATGTTAGCATGATAGCATTAGCATGTTAGCATGTTAGCATTAGCATGTTAGCATTAGCATGTTAGCATATTAGCATCAGCATGTTAGCATTAGCATATTAGCATATTAGCATTAGCATGTTAGCATTAGCATGTTAACATGTTAGCATTAGCATGTTAGCATGTTAGCATGATAGCATTAGCATGTTAGCATTAGCATGTTAGCATGTTAGCATGATAGCATTAGCATGATAGCATTAGCATGTTAGCATTAGCATGTTAGCATGTTAGCATTAGCATGTTACTATTAGCATGTTAGCATTAACATGTTAGCATTAGCATGTTAGCATATTAGCATTAGCATATTAGCATGTTAGCATGATAGTATTAGCATGTTAGCATTAGCATGTTAGCATTAGCATGTTAGCATATAAGCATTAGCATGTTAGCATTAGCACGTTAGCATGTTAGCATGATAGCATTAGCATGTTAGCATTAGCATGTTAGCATGATAGCATTAGCATGTTAACATGTTAGCATTAGAATGTTAGCATGATAGCATTAGCATTTTAGCATGATAGCATTAGCATGTTAGCATGATAGCATTAGCATGTTAGCATGTTAGCATTAGCATGTTAGCATTAGCATGTTAGCATATTAGCATTAGCATATTAGCATTAGCATGTTAGCATTAGCATGTTAACATGTTAGCATTAGCATGTTAGCATGTTAGCATGATAGCATTAGCATGTTAGCATTAGCATGTTAGCATGTTAGCATGATAGCATTAGCATGATAGCATTAGCATGTTAACATGTTAGCATGATAGCATTAGCATGTTAGCATTAGCATGTTAGCATTAGCATGTTAGCATGTTAACATGATAGCATTAGCATGCTAGCATTAGCATGTTAGCATTAGCATGTTAGCATGTTAGCATTATAGCATTAGCATGATAGCATTAGCATGTTAGCATATTAGCATTAGAATGTTAGCATGATAGCATTAGCATGTTTGCATGATAGCATTAGCATGTTAGCATTAGCATGTTAGCATGATAGCATTAGCATGTTAGCATTAGCATGTTAGCAGCATGTTAGCATTTTAGCATGATATCATGTTAGCATTAGCATGTTAGCATTAAAATGTTAGCATGCTAGCATGTTAGCATGTTAGTATTAGCATGTTAGCATTAGAATGTTGGTGGCAACGTAATGCACAATGAACTAAGACAAAATACCTCATTGAAAGTCAATGGGGAGACCTGGCTCACATGTAACCAAATGGACCCTTCTGAGAGGCTAAATGTCATCAAATGGTGGTCCGTGGCTCAAATGCTGCACAGACTTGGCGAGCTTCAGGCACCCAGTAAAATGTCTTGAAATTTTGTTTCTAGTTATTATTACGATTACGATTAAGTATGTGTTGCGGATTTCAACCTGTGTTTCTGCCATTGCATGGCAGGCACCCAGAATAAATATCGTGTACCCAGGCACGTTCAGTTTGTTACATACTTGGTCCCGAGATTCGGGACCCACCCCTACTCAGAATAGATTTAAACTCTAGGCCACATGACTCAGAATAGATTTAAACTCTAGCCCACATGACTCAGAATAGATTTAAACTCTAGTCCACATGACTCAGAATAGATTTAAACTCTAGCCCACATGACTCAGAATAGATTTAAACTCTAGCCCACATGACTCAGAATAGATTTAAACTCTAGCCCACATGACTCAGAATAGATTTAAACTCTAGCCCACATGACTCAGAATAGATTTAAACTCTAGCCCACATGACTCAGAATAGATTTAAACTCTAGCCCACATGACTCAGAATAGATTTAAACTCTAGCCCACATGACTCAGAATAGATTTAAACTCTAGCCCACATGACTCAGAATAGATTTAAACTCTAGTCTACATGACTCAGAATATATTTAAACTCTAGCCCACATGACTCAGAATATATTTAAACTCTATTTAAACTATGGTGGACATACCTCACCTTTGTGTTAGTGACAAAACAAACATTAAACTATGTTCATTGTTAATGGCGTTTAATGTTTTTGTTTTTGTTTACAAGAGGGTCCACCTTGTTCAATTCATCAAAAACATTCAGAGACGTAAAAAATATACACTTCTAGCTAAAGAACAGAACAGGAATTCATCATAAAGGAGGTAAAAAGGGAAAAGAAACATATACAGTGAGGGGGAAAAGGGGGGGTGCAGGGTGGGGGGGGGGATTCAGGTTTTACGGGGGCCAGTTTGGAATTGCACCCGGTGGGTGATCACAGATCGGGACTGTGTAATAGAGTCTCTGTATAGCAATCAACAATGTTACTATAGCAATTACATCTCAAAATATACATATATATATATACAAAGCAAAACAATTAGGGGCTTGTTTAAACACATCTAATGTAGGTCGCTGCGGACATCAGGCTGTTTTAGCCGTTCATAAATCAGTTTCATACATCATCATTCTATAATTAACCCATCTTGGGCGGGAACCCCTTTTGGTGTTCGCATTATGTTATGCTTTAGCTATTGAAAAATAGCAGATCTACAAGCTCGTAGCGTGCCACCGAGTGGCGCGCTACGAGCTTGTAGGTCTGCTATTTTTTTTTTAAATCAAAGAACGACTGACATAGAAACATGGCTTTTTCAGAAAACTGTCAGAATGTAGAAGACATTTTTAGAATCTGATCTCAGGTCAGAATGGGAATTGAAAATATCCTTGAGTAAAAGTACAAAAGTATCGGCATCAAAATGTACTTTAAGTACTGAAAGTAAAAGTATTCATATCGCAGAATGTCCCACTTCACAATTCCAAAATGTCTATTGAAAATATAGCAGATCTACAAGCTCTCAATGTGTCGCGTTGCGACGCAGTGTGAGCCAGGGGGTCCCTGGTGCAACACATTTTCAGATGGGGATCCCTGGTACAACACATGTTCAGATGGGGGTCCCTGGTACAACACATGTTGAGATGGGGGTCCCTGGTACAACACATGTTCAGATGGGGGTCCCTGGTACAACACATGTTGAGATGGGGGTCCCTGGTACAACACATGTTCAGATGGGGGTCCAGATTTTACAGAGGCCAGTTTTGAATTGCAGCCGTCCGTAGGTGCCCTTTGAGAGCGGTTTTGAAGGAGTCAAGGGATTCACATGTCTTAATGACTGTTGGTAGGGCGTTCCACATTTTGGTGGCATAGGAGCGAAAATAATTTAGTCCCTTTTTTGTGCCGAATCTGGGTTGTACAGTCATGGTTTGTTGCAATCCCTCTGGTGTTGTGGGTGTGGACTTCGTTTGTATTAAGAAAGTATTTAGACAGGTGCATGGGTATCTTGGTGGTGTATCGAATCTTGTGGACCAGACCCATTGCAAGATGCTGTACTCTATCGTCGACCCTAAGCCATCCCAGCCTGTCAAAGTGGTCAGGGGTGAGGTGGGTTCGGGGGGTGAGGCCAAGTAGGAGCCTGACCAGTTTGTTTTGGGAGGTCTGGAGCCTTGTTTTAAGGGCCTTTGAGGTGCTGTGGTACCAAGAGGTGGATGCATAGTCAAAGAAACCTTGTACGAGGGCTCCTGCTAAGGTCTTCAAGGTGTTTTTGCGGACCAGTGATCCCTAATCTTGTTCTTTGATTGACTTTTTTGATTACGTTGGTGGCCATTTTATCACCGGAAAGATTGGCCTCCAGGATGGAACCTAGGTAGGTAATTTGATCTTTTCGTGTGATAATATTGTCACCCACTCTAACCAAGAAGCCATCTGCCTTGCTGAGATTACTATTTGATCCGAAGAGGATGGATTCAGTTTTTCCCAGGTGTAAGGATAGTTTTTTATCAGCGAGCCAGGTGCAGATTCTACCGAGTTCAGAGCTGAGGGTCTTTTCAACCTGCAGTTTGTTCCTGTCCGAGACCAGCAGTGCTGAGTCATCTGCGAACAGGAACAAGTTGCAGTCACAAGCTGAAGTCATGTCGTTAACATATATTAGGAACAGTAAAGGCCCTAGTATGCTTCCTTGTGGGATGCCACAGCTCACTGGGAGGGGAGGGGACAGTGTTCCGTTCACCTCCACCATCTGTTCTCTCCCCTCCAGGTAGGATTGCATCCAGCTCACTGATGTGCTATCAAAACCAATAGCTTTAAGCTTGTTAACCAGTATGGAGTGGTTCACGGTGTCAAAAGCCTTTTGGAGGTCCAGCATGACCATGGCGCAGTATTTTCCAGCGTCCACCTCGTGTTTGATGTGGTCGCTCAAATAGAGGAGGCATGTGTCAGTGGAGTGGGATGTTCTGAACCCAGATTGGAACTCGTACAGCAATTTATTAGTGGCAAGATACTTTTCAACCTGTTCATAGACTATTTTTTCCATCACTTTTGAGATGGAGCTTAGAATAGAAATAGGGCGGTAGTTGCCGGGTTCTAATTTACTCCCTTTTTTGTACAGGGGGGTTACTTTGGCCAGTTTAAAATCTTGGGGGATGTGTCCTAGCCTGGTTAATAAACCAGACTAATATCGCACGGATCCGCGGGATATTAGTCTGGGGAGGCTCAGCTTGGATTTCATTTCCAGGGAAACATTTTCTCTTTGACGCAATTGGTCAGAGCTACTGTCAGTCAAAGGTCTCAAGCATTGAACGTCACTGTACCAAAGCCCGCCCATATTGCATACCGTGTCCCTATTGGAGGCCACATTCTCTGGAGTAAAGGAAATGGGCGTAAAATTGAGCCTCTCCAGACCGAAATCCGCCGGTAGGCATTTTTTTTTGCCAACGGCTGATTCGGTCTGGTTTATTAACCAGGCTAGATGTGTCCCTGTTTGATGGAGAGGTTTACTATGTGGGTGATGACGGGAGCAATGGAAATGGCTGAGTCTCAAATGAAATTTGGAGGGAATATTGTCATGGCCAGTGGCCTTGTGGGGTTGGAGGGCACTCAGTTTTTTAAGTACCTCCTCAGTTGTTACCATTGCCATTTTAAAATCATCTTTACAAACACCTAGGTTTTTGTAGAAGGCTTTGATGTGCTCTACACCAAAATGCCCAGAGTGGGAGGGCAGTTTGTTAACCAGCATTGTTGCAATGTTTGTAAAGAAGATGTTCAAGTGGTTTGCTACGTCAAGCTTGTCAGTGATAAGGGTGTTATTCGATTTGATGTTTATGTTAGTAAACCTGGTTTTTAGTTTCTGACCACAGCCTAGTTGGTTGTTTAGTAGCTTCCAAAGCTCCCGAGGATTGTTTTTATTTTCCTCGGCTTTATCATTGATAAAGTTACTTTTTGCTGATTTGGTCATGGCAATAACACCGTTTCTTAGCTTGTTACACTGGGTTTTTAGGATGTACAGTTTAGTTTGGAGATCACTGTCGAAGCGCTTGGCTAGCATGGACTTGCATTTAAGAAGTTCAGAGCATTTGTTGTCTCTGGCTTTCATTGCAGTCAGTATGTCCGAATTCATCCATGGCTCCGAGCGGGTTTTGACCCTGACGGTTCTCAAAGGAGCCATGATGTTTAGTACTGATGTAAATTTGGTTTTAAAGCCAAGCCATAATTATTCGACTAGTGAGCTCCTGAGCACATCGGACCAATCCAGACTCTCCAGTTCAAGGTTAAAGGCCTCCCTAGAGTAGGTTTTGAGGTCCCTAGATATGACTGTTTTGTGACAGTCAAACCTTTGTTTTGTTTTTTGCGGGTACAGAAAATCATAAAATGATCGCTAAGCCCACATGCAATAACCCCTTTCTTTGAGATTCTGGATTTGTCCGTAGTCAGAATGAGATCAATGACAGTTTGAGTAGAATCACACACTCTTGTGGGGTGGGTAATTAGCTGACTGATACTATGCAGATCACAAAACCGACAAAATTACTTAAACACAGGAGCTTCCTTACGATGCATATCCGTATTGTAGTTGCCAATCAGGATTTTCTCTACACATTCCTCCCCAGCTAAGCAACCCTCAAGTATATCATAGAACTCATGCTGATCAGGCGGTCTATAGACGGTGCCCACTAATACTGATTTAGCATTTTTTTTAAATTAATTCAACCCACACAGTTTCAATTTCATCATGCTGCAAGTCAGTACGAGTAATTAGGTGAGTCAATATATGGTTTGACCCCAAAAAAATTGCAACAAAAGGTTTTTCAATGGATTTTGGTAGTATTGGGCATGCTAAATAACATACTAAAAGTTTACCAAAATCAACCTCCCAGAAAGCCGCCATTTTCAAGATGGCGTCCAAAATGGCTGCGGGGAGCTTAAAATGGCTATATCTCAAGTGGAGAAAATGTTTAAAAGGATTTCTCAACTGATTCTGGTACCTCTGGGCATGCTTAAGGACATAATAAAAGATTAGGAAAATATACCTTCCGGAAAAGCGTCATTTACAAGATGGCGTTCAAAATGGCAGCTTAAAATGCTTAAAAAGCACGAAAAGCTTAAAATGGCTATATATCAATAGAAAAAAAATACACTAATGATTTTTCACTTGATTATGGTACCTCTAGACATGCTTATGATCATACAAAAATATCTAGGCGTTATTTTAAAAATGGCTGCCTGGAGCTTAAATTGGTTATACCTTAAAGTTGGTTACTATTCAACCAAAAAAGGTGGTTCTGTTGTTGGTCTTTAGTCATCATCCTCCCCAAGCTCCTCTGGAAGAAACTTGTTATGTGGATTGTCACATTCCTGAAGTTGACATGGTCCACAGACAGTAGTACAAGGTAGTCCATATTTTGGGACCGTACCTATGTTCCCTCAGCTCTATGTTCCCTCAGCCTACGACAACCTACGTCCTCCCTCACCCTAACCCTAACCTCCCCCGGGGCAGACACCTAAACCTAACCGCAACCCTCTCCCGACCCGCAGCGCACCCCCGGGGCAGACACCTAAACCTAACCGCAACCCTCCCCCGACCCGCAGCGCACCCCCGGGGCTGAGGGAACATAGGGCTGAGGGAAAATAGGTATGACCCCCATATTTTCTGCATGAGCAGCGGAGTGTCCTGCAAGCTGTGGAACAGTTACAATGAATGACCTTCAAGAGACTGTCTGGAGCAACATTCATTGTTGACATGAGTGGGACAAATCTATTGTCCTGAAGGTGCCACCCCCAGTTCAGGGCATCCATACCATCTTCTGTTCCCATCCAGATCATGATCTGGTAGTATGCTCTACGACAGTGAAATTTGGTAGCAGATTCAGTTGGTGGCAGACGTTCAGGCGTTACAGTTGATGAAGCTGAGACAACTTTCTTGCTGAAAGTTTTATATCGCATTGATGCGAGCGAATCTGTGCACTTTCCACCAAAGAGGACAGCCATTACTTGGCATCCAAGGTCATCGATCACGTCTGTGGTCTGGTTTGGGACAGTAAAAGCATTTGCACAAGATTGAAGGACAGGATCACCTTTTACAAGCTTCTGAAAAGCAGTCTTTTTGCCAACCCCAAAGATCCGAGAAGTCGTGTCACAGCCAGTCACAGCATGGATGAACATCATCTGAGAACACATTTCATGTCCGAGTACTTCCTTTAAATGTTTTATGTCATACACTTTAAAACTGCCATCAGCTTTTGTCTTGTCTGATCTGAAATAAAGGCACTTACTATCTCCTTGTGCATAGTAAAGGAGTAAGACAAGGAGATCAGTATCTTCTCCAATCAGCGTAGTGGTGTGAAGAAGAGATGCATCCACTGCAGCCTTTGCTATGTCTACATCAGCATCTCCATGTGCATTGATCACAATGCAATTCCTTTCTTTCAGTTCAACACTTATCATTTGGATCAGTCTCTTTTTATTCAGATCTCTTGACAGGAACTCAATCTTGTGCAAATGCAAATGTGCAAATGCAATCTTGTGCAAATGCTTTTACTGTCCCAAACCGGACCACAGACGTGATCGATGACCTTGGATGCCAAGTAATGGCTGTCCTCTTTGGTGGAAAGTGCACAGATTTGCTCGCAACAATGCGATATAAAACTTTCAGCAAGAAAGTTGTCTCAGCTTCATCAACTGTAACGCCTGAACGTCTGCCACCAACTGAATCTGCTACCAAATTTCACTGTCGTAGAGCATACTACCAGATCATGATCTGGATGGGAACAGAAGATGGTATGGATGCCCTGAACTGGGGGTGGCACCTTCAGGACAATAGATTTGTCCCACTCATGTCAACAATGAATGTTGCTCCAGACAGTCTCTTGAAGGTCATTCATTGTAACTGTTCCACAGCTTGCAGGACACTCCGCTGCTCATGCAGAAAATATGGACTACCTTGTACTACTGTCTGTGGACCATGTCAACTTCAGGAATGTGACAATCCACATAACAAGTTTCTACCAGAGGAGCTTGGGGAGGATGATGACTAAAGACCAACAACAGAACCACCTTTTTTGGTTGAATAGTAACCAACTTTAAGGTATAACCAATTTAAGCTCCAGGCAGCCATTTTTTAAATAACGCCTAGATATTTTTGTATGATCATAAGCATGTCTAGAGGTACCATAATCAAGTGAAAAATCATTTGTGTATTTTTTTTCTATTGATATATCGCCATTTTAAGCTTTTCGTGCTTTTTAAGCATTTTAAGCTGCCATTTTGAACGCCATCTTGTAAATGACGCCTTTCCGGAAGGTATATTTTCCTAATCTTTTAGAATGTCCTTAAGCATGCCCAGAGGTACCAGAATCAGTTGAAAAATCCTTTTAAACATTTTCTCCATTTGAGATATAGCCATTTTAAGCTCCCCGCAGCCATTATGGACGCCATCTTGAAAATGGCGGCTTTCTGGGAGGTTGATTTTGGTAAACTTTTAGTATGTTATTTAGCATGCCCAATACTACCAAAATCCATTGAAAAACCTTTTGTTGCAATTTGTTTGGGGTTAAGCACTTTTTTTTCATAGAATGACTCACCTAAATGTATTCAGTATCTTGGTGAATATACATGCACACGCCACCACCATGCCTGTTTAAATAATAAATAAATAAATCACCATCAAATTTGGTAAAAAAAATACATATTTAGCCCCATGCTCGAATGCCCCCGCCCCCCTGTCAAAAAGAGCTAAATTCCCTAAAACGAAAGAAAGCAACAAATGAAAGAAAATTAACACTCACCTTTTAGTTTCTCTAATAACAACCTAAAACATGAACCTTGGTTGAAAAAAACTAAAGATGTCCTTTAAGGGGGTTCCAGGGGTCCTTGGGGGGGTTCCAGGGGTCCTTCAGGGGGTCTACAAGCTGCCTGTGAGCGGCACAGCTGTGTGTGTTTTTGTGTGTACCACGGAATGTAATGATTTGATTGGCTGACGTCGTCATCATTATGATGCATGATGACAGTCAAGAGTGCCGCTCACTTCACACAGGTGTGATTCTTTGAATAATAATGAACATTGTATCAAAAACATATCTGGTCTTATCTGTCTGTCTCTCGTCATCATCATCATGATGATGATGTCACATGTGTAGTAACCATGGCGACCTGATGTGACCGTCGCATAGAGACTATCTCTGCTCACACAGAAACACTGAGGAGCCAGGCCTCCACAACCAGAACCCAACACATAGCGGTTCAGTGGACGTGATCTGGAAGGTGTGCAGGTGGGTCAGAGTGTCCTCTGAGGACACGTCATAGAAGGACAGAGTCCCAGCGGGACGGTCCACATACAGTGCTACTCTGTAGACCCCGTTGGAGTGTCCAGAGGGGCTGACAGGGAGGACAGTCATCTTCCCATTGTGGATGACAGAGTAACTGTTACCATCAGACACCAGACTCCAGGACATGACACTGCCTCCAAGCAGACAGCCACGTCCTTTCCTGCTGATTCTTCTGTCAGTCCCTGCTATCAGAACCGTTCCACTGCACTCTAACTCAGAGTAGCAGCGTTCGCTCACACTCTCTGCACTCAGAACCTGACTCGGTACATTAAACCTCTGAGGATGATCAGGATACTGATGACTCTGTCCCTCCACCAGTGCGACCTTCCTGTTGTCCTCAGACAGAGTGAGGTCATGGTGTGCTGTGTTTGTGTCCAGTGTGAGACGCTGGGAATCTGATGAGAAAACAACACAGTAAACATTAAATACATTATTCACTGACTGACACACACACACACACACACAAAGATGTGCACAGGCACATGCACGTACACACACACACGGAGATGTGCACGGGCACACGCACGTACACACACACACACAGAGATGTGCACGGGCAGTCGGGCACACGCACGTACACACACACACAGAGATGTGCAGGGGCGCACGCACGTACATGCACGTACACACACACACGAAGATGTGCACGGGCGCAGGCATGTGCATGCCCGTACACACACACACACACGTGAAGATGTGCATGGGCACACACACACACACACACACACACACGAAGATGTGCACGGGCTTACGCATGTACATGCCCGTACACACACACACACACACACACACGAAGATGTGCACAGGCACACACACACACACACACACACACACACACACACACACACACAAAGATGTGCACAAGCACACACACGGAGATGTGCACAGGCACACGCACGTACATGCACGTACACACACACACACACACACACACACACGAAGATGTGCATGGGTGCACGCACGTACATGCACGTAGACACACATACACACACAAAGATGTCCACGGACACATGCACGTACATGCCCGTACACACACACACACACACACACACACACATGAAGATGTGCACAGGCACACGCACTCACACACATAATTATGCACGTACACACACGAAGATGTGCACAGGCACACACACACACACACACACACACCCACACACACATATGCACGTACACACACGAAGATGTGCACAGGCACACACACACATATGCACGTACACACACTCACTCACACGAAGATGTGCACAGGCACACACACACATATGCACGCACACACACACACAAACACACACACATGAGGATGTGCACAGGCACATGCACGTACACACACACACACGAAGATGTGCACAGGCGCGCACACACACACACACACACACACAGGCACATGAAGATGTGCACGGGCACACACACACACACACAGGCACGTACACACACACACACACACACACACACATGAAGATGTGCACGGGCACACACACACACACACACACACACACACATATATGCACGCACACGCACACACACACACACACACACACACACACACACACACACACACACACACACACACACACACACACACACACACACACACACACACACACATGAAGATGTGAACAGTCACACGCACGTACATGCACGTACACACACACACACGCACAAATATGTGCACGGGCGCACGCACATACACACACACACACACACACACATGAAGATGTGCACGGACACGTGCACGTACATGCCAGTACACACACACATACAAAGATGTGCACGGGCACAGGCACGTACACACAAACGAAGATGTGCACAGGCACACGCACTCACGAAGATGTGCACAGGCACACGCACTCACGAAGATGTTCACAGGCACACGCACTCACGAAGATGTGCAAAGGCACATGCACGTATATACACACACACACACACACACACACACACGTACACACACACACATGAAGATGTGCACAGGCACACGCATGCACACACACATGAAGACGTGTACAGGCACAGGCAAACACACACGCAGCCTTAACCCTTCATCGACCGGTGTCTCTCAGGGCTCTGTACCACTGGTTCTCAACCTGTGGATTGGGACCCCAATATTATTATGGGGGGTCCCCAGTTCAGTTATGATTATTGTGGGGGGTCCCCAGTTCAGTTATGATTATTGTGGGGGGTCCCCAGTTCAGATATGATTATTGTGGGGGGTCCCCAGTTCAGAGACTCGTAGCGCGGCAGACAGACAAGCAGGCAGGCAGGCAGGCAGACAGACAGACAGACAGACAGACAGACAGACAGACGACAGACGACAGACAGACAGACAGACAGACAGACAGACAGACAGACAGACAGACAGACAGACACTCACATCTTGAAAGGAGTCGAGGATTAATCCAGTGATCTATCCATTGTTCTCCTCCATGATTCACACTGTAGGAAGAAATGATAAAACATTTCTATGAATGATACAGAGAGTATGAACATGCATCACTTCATTAAGACTCTTCAGCTCACATTCACCATTAAACATTTATTGAATAAAGCAGTGGTTCTCAACCAGTGGTCCGGGGACCACGAGTGGTCCTTAAGCATTATGTTATACTTTAGCTATTGAAAAATAGCAGATCTACAAGCTTATAGTGCACCACAGAGTGGCGCGCTACGAGCTTGTAGGTCTGCTATTTTTTTTAAATCGTGAAAATATGGCACAAATCTTTGAATATATATTTTTTCAGAGCGAACGTTTTTTTTCCCGATGTCAGGCCTAAATATACTTTAGCTATTGAAAAATAGCAGATCTACGAGCTTGTAGATCTTCTATCTTTGAAAAATCGTGAAAATGTGGTGCAAATCTTTGAATATATAGTCTTTCAGAGCGAACGTTTTTAACTCAAATATTTGCTTCAGTGACCAATTTCGGGGGTAGACTACTTGATATGAAATAGTTTGAGCACCACTGATATACTGTAGAAATATAGGTTTTTCAGGAAACTGTCATGATTTACAAGACATTATCTTAATTTTGACGTCAGGCCTAAATGGGTTAAGGGGGCTCCAGGTGGGCCAATCAAATCCACTTTATTTATAAAGCAAATTTGTATACAACAAGGTTGAAACAAAGTGCTGTACACAAAGAAATACTAAAATATCAAAGAAAAAAGAAAAAACAACAACAGTACATAAACAGGGCAACATAAGGACACAATGCAGTGGAAGCAGCAACTCTTAATCATTATGTTCAAATGCCAAGGAGTACAAGTGAGTTTTCAGACGTGATTTAAACACAGACAAGGACTGAGAAGCTCTGCCATGAGGTGGAAGTTCATTCCACAGTGTAGACGCTACAACGGGAAATGACCTATTCCCCCCCGGGCGGGATTTCAGCTTTGATTTAGGGATCTTGAGAAGTGACTGGTCAGTCGACCTCAGGCCCTTGTCGATACTTTGGGAGCTACAAGTTCCGATATATAGACTGGTGCCAACTAAATGATGGAGAGTTGGTAACAAAGTGGACCCTTACAGATCTTTAACTCTTGAGACCCTCCCGGGTGCTTTTGGTTTCATTTTACGCTCTCAAGAGTTAAATTACTGTTAAACATCTGCATTAATTAATTTAAAAGAAGTCTCCACAATTAGAGAATGTAGAATAATTGTTATTAACGTTTGCCTGTTTCTCTACAACACAATATTGTTATATACGAAGGTTAGGAGATTTGGTCAGAAGTGTCTTTTAACCCATTTAAGCCTGACGTGGAAATAAAAAAAAAGTCTTCTAAATCCTGATAGTTTTCTGAAAAACCTTCTATATCGTCAGTGTTGCTCAGCCTTTTTCACGTCAATAACCCACAGAATTATCTGTATTTGGCTGCAGACCCCCATCTGAAAATATGTTGTTTTAGGGATACCACAGAAGCAAAGATTTGAGTGAAAATGTTCGCTCTGAAAGAAAATATATTCAAAGATTTGCGCCGCATTCTAATGATTTAAAAATTATCAAATAGCAACAAAAAACAAATAGGCGCGCTATGAGCTTGTAGATCTGCTATTTTTCAATAGCTAAAGTATAACATAATGCTTAAAACACCAACAGTGATACTTTTAATTGGTTTCATATTTGTAAAGCCCACACACAGACGTACACTGTGTTCAAAAGCACCGATTTATTGCAGAGAAAATATAACAGAGATAGGTTTGCATCCGACATACTAAAATATGTACACCCAAAACTGCTGAGTCAATCTAAGGTCGCCTTCACACCAGAACGCTTTACTGCGATTAAAACCAATCCTGATGCACACGTTTGGCAGGTGTGAAGCCTCATTCGAATCCTAATCAAAGAACCGCATTCTACTCTGCCAAAAAACGGGGGTTTCGCTTCGCTTCCAATCACACTTGATTTCGATTCGGTGCAGGTGGGATTGCAATCACATCAAATAAAGGAAATGAAGCAGACAATGTGGCGGCTGAATGAGGAGTAAAGTTGGAGACGGAGAAGGGATATTTTACGCAGCGAGATGTCCCGTTACCATGAATAGACGTGATCGAATGAGGAGAACGAAAATATGGTCAGATGAGCACATTAAGTTAACACGTAAAAACACTGCAGTGTACAGAGCTGTCTGTCTGTCTGTCTGTCTGTCTGTCTGTCTGTAAACATGGAGGGCTGTCACTGTGTGCGGGGATCCAAGTGCTGGAGACTTTCTTCATATTGTTTAAATATTTAAAAAAATTAAACACATGCTTAAGCATGATCTATAAACTGTATAGCTAACATGGCATGTGCATAGTAGCATACTAATTTAATATGATGATCGGATAGCCTAATCTATAAGAGTTTGTAAACTAATTCCATTTAGGCCGGACCTATTTTTAACCAAGATGGATGGACACAGTCCAAGTCGACTCACTTGACAGTCTCCAGTCCAGCAGAGAGCAGCGTCTGCTCAGCATCTCCTCCTGGGTGGTTACGGCTGAGGTCCACATGCTTCAGATGGGAGGAGGGGTTGAGGGCTACAGCTGAAGCCAGAGAAGAACAGCCTTTCTCTGTGATCGCACAGCCTGACAACCTGCAGAGATATCCACACTTTAACAAACTGCTGTTGATGCTCCAGTACAGAGAAAACTCTATTTACCTCAGAGTCTGCAGTACAGATCCACACAGAATAAAACTCTATTTACCTCAGAGTCTGCAGTACAGATCCACACAGAATAAAACTCTATTTACCTCAGAGTCTACAGTACAGATCCACACAGAATAAAACTCTATTTACCTCAGAGTAAATCCTTCTCCATACTTTCAAGGCCATCCATAACCTCGCCCCCCCATACCCGTCTGACCTTGTCCACGTCAACGTCCCCACCCGGTCTCTCAGGTCTGCCTCCTCCCTCACCCTGAAAGTCCTCCCAGCCCGTCTGTCCACCATGGGGTCAAGGCAGGCCTATGACTCGGCGTGACCTGTGTTTTCTGCTGCAAGCTGTGTTTTGTTCTGCTTTTAACTGTTTTTGTACTGTTTTTAACATGTACGGCGACCTTGAGTGCCCTGAAAGGCGCCTTATAAATAAAATGTGTGGTAGTATGATATGGTTGAATGCATGAGATGTCTTTAAGGGGGAAAACGGATGTGACGTCAGTGCATGTTGACGCGGGCAGCGGATACGAGGGAAGTTTGTGTACACTACTACGACTGGATGTTACGGAGATTTATTGTGCTGTTGCAAATAAAATACTACAGAGCTTATAGCGTTGTGAAGAGCCTTTATGGAATAACATGATATGGTGTCAGATCTGGGCAACGTATAAGCGAGTTTTTTTTTAAGAGAGAAAAAAAAAGAAAGAAAGACGAAAGCGTTTGTGCAGTGAATGGCAGACGAGGAAATGGCGCAACCTACACCTACAGCTACGTTCACCATACAGCCTCCGGAGCCTTTCGATTTCACCAAACCACAAGAATGGGAGCGTTGGATCCGCAGATTTGACCGTTTTCGACTTGCAAGCAACCTGAACGTGACGTCGGACGAACACCAGGTGAACACTTTAGTGTATTGCATGGGCGATGAGGCCGAAGATGTGCTAAGAGGGCTAACGCTAACGGCAGACGAGAAGAAAAACTACACGTCTGTTAGGGGGAGCTTTGATGCATTTTTTGTGCCTAAAAAGAATGTAATCTACGAAAGAGCCAAGTTTAATCTACGTGTGCAACAGCCGGGAGAAACTGTGGATTCTTTCATCACCGCGCTGCATGGGTTGTCTGAACATTGCAACTATGGGCAGCTACACCACGAGCTGATCCGGGACAGGATAGTGGTTGGCCTGAGAAATGTCTCGCTGTCGGAAAAGCTACAACTAGACCCTAACCTAACCCTTCAAACTGCTATTGCAAAGGCGAGGCAAGCGGAAGAAGTTAAAAGACAGCAGTCTGACTTAAGAGGTGAAGACACCAGTGCTAACAGGGGTGCTAACGTTGATGCTGTCCATGCCAAGAGCTACAGGAAGCCTACTTTCCCCTCAAAGCCTCAAAGACAGCCTCAGACACAGACGCAGGGCAGGTATAGACCAAATGCAGGGTCACAGCCTAACTCAAAAGCCTGTTACAGATGTGGTAGAATGCCCTCACATGGAATGATGGACTGCCCTGCTAAAGATGTTATGTGCCATAACTGTGGAAAAAGGGGACATTACGGAAAAGTGTGCAGAAGCGGTGCAAGATCTCTGAATGCCGTCACTACTGAGGAGGAGGAAGAAGACAGCTTTTTCTTGGGATCTGTGGACGCTGGAGAAGACCCGTGGACTGTGCAGCTACAAGTGAGACAGAAAATTGTGTGCTTTAAAATAGACACTGGTGCTGATGTCACTGCCCTGCCAGCCGACGTGTACTATGACATAATAGGGGGGCAGGATGTGAAGCACCTGGCAAAGTCAACACGCCCATTGTTTGGGCCAGGTGGCAATGTACTCTCCGTCCTGGGTGTAGCCAGAGAAACGCTGCGCAGTGGTGACCAGGAAGCCACAGAGTACATCTATGTTGTGCAGGACCTACATGCTGCGCTGTTGGGGAGGCCTGCCATTGAACAGCTTCAGCTTGTGCACAGAGTTCACAATATCACCATGGACACAGTGAAGCAACAGTATCCGAAGCTGTGTTGTGGCTTAGGTCTTGTTCAGAGGCCTTACGCAATTAAACTGAAGCTGGGAGCTGTGCCCTTCTCTCTCCACACACCACGCAGAGTCCCTCTGCCGCTCATGGGGACGGTGAAGGAGGAGATCGATCGCATGGAGGAGATGGGCGTAATCACCAAGATTGAGGAGCCGACTGATTGGTGTGCCGGAATGGTAGTGGTGCCAAAGAGGTCAGGTGCAGTTCACATCTGTGTGGACTTTACTAAGATGAACGAAGCAGTCTGCAGAGAAAAAATTATCCTACCTTCTGTCGAACACACTCTGGGCATGCTGGCTGGTGCTACAGTATTCAGCAAGTTAGATGCTAATATGGGCTTTTGGCAGATACCTTTGACAAAAGACTCTGCTAAATACACCACCTTCATCACGCCTTTTGGGCGCTACTATTTTAATCGCTTACCTTTTGGCATAGCGTCGGCCCCTGAGCACTTCCAACGGATGATGGTGACCGAGGTGACCTGTGGGCTAGCAGGGGTGCTGTGTCACATGGATGACGTCCTTGTGTGGGGGAAGACGCAGGAAGAGCACGATACACGGCTACATGCAGTGCTGGAGAAAGCACAGAAGGCCGGCATTACGCTCAACATGGACAAATGTGAGCTCACACGCCACACAGTCAAGTTCCTTGGCCATGTGATTTCAGCACATGGGGTGACGCCGGATCCGGAGAAGACGAGGGCAGTACAGGAGATGGATGCACCTAAAAATGTCAGTGAACTCAGAAGTTTTCTGGGCATGGTCAATCAGCTGGGACGCTTCCTGCCTAATCTGGCAGAAAAGGACAAAGTGCTACGAGACCTAGAAAAACCACTGGTATTGGGGGACAGAGCAGCAGGCAGCCTTTAATCAGTTGAAATCAGAGCTGTCATCCACACCAGTGCTCACACTGTACAACCCAAACAGTGTACTGAAGATCTCTGCTGATGCCTCTTCCTTTGGCCTGGGGGCTGTTCTGCTGCAGAAGAGTGACGCCCAGTGGTCGCCGGTAGCATATGCATCCAGGTCGATGACACCGACAGAACAGCGATATGCTCAAGTGGAGAAGGAGGCACTGGCTGCGACGTGGGCATGTGAAAGGTTCAGCTGCTTCATTCTGGGCAGGCCATTCCAGCTGGAAACTGACCATAAACCGCTGGTGAGCCTGCTGGGAGGGAAAGCTTTGGACGACCTCCCACGAGAATCCAGAGATTTAGGATGAGGCTCATGAGATACAACTACACAGTCAACCATGTCGCTGGCAAAAGCCTGTGGACTGCTGACACTCTGTCTCGTGCTCCTCTGAGAGCCACGAGAGCACACGAAACAAGCCTACTAGAGGACACCAACATCTACATGGACTCTGTCATCGGCAACCTGCCTGTCGGTGGGGATTATCTGAGCAACCTACGTGAGCAGTTGAGAGCGGACAGCGCATGCTCTGCAATGATGAGGTACTGCGCAGACGGCTGGCCTGACAAGAGCCAACTGCAGGGTGCGTTGAGGCAGTACTGGGCGGAGAGAGCGGTGTTGACTGTACATGATGGACTGCTGCTGCGGGGCACGAGGCTCGAGCCTTGCGAGATGATGTGCTGCAGAGGCTACATGAGGGACACCTGGGGGTGACAAAGTGTAGGAGTGTCCAGGTGCCCCAGGGCACGCTGAGGAGGAACCGGCATCATCTGGTGCCACTACAGACCGGCGGCGGATTGATCGACGACGCAGGGGCGCCGGTGGGGGAGGATTTGCCTGCTCCAGAGCCGACTCTCCCTGTGGTGACATCACCTGTCAGAGGGGATCCCACAGAGACTGTGCGTACCAGGTCTGGAAGGGAGGTTAGACTGTGTGAATTGTTATGCTCTAATGTTACCGTTTCTATACCTGAAAAGTTTAAGTTGAGAATTCTAGTATGGAATTATTTAAGGTATATTATCTAGTATTTTGCATGTTCAAACAGGGACAGCTAAGGAACAGGTCTTCCAGCAAAGAGGGCAGAATAGCCCCTTAAGACCTGCAGAGACAAAGGTAGTCCACCCTTTGTTCTCACAGAAAGGGAGATGTGGTAGTATGATATGGTTGAATGCATGAGATGTCTTTAAGGGGGAAAACGGATGTGTCGTGAATGCATGTTGACGCGGGCAGCGGATACGAGGGAAGTTTGTGTACACTACTACGACTGGATGTTACGGAGATTTATTGTGCTGTTGCAAATAAAATACTACAGAGCTTATAGCGTTGTGAAGAGCCTTTATGGAATAACATGACAAAATGTATTATTATTATTATTATTAGAGTCTGCAGTACAGATCCACACAGAATAAAACTCTATTTACCTCAGAGTCTGCAGTACAGATCCACACAGAATAAAACTCTATTTACCTCAGAGTCTGCAGTACAGATCCACACAGAATAAAACTCTATTTACCTCAGAGTCTGCAGTACAGATCCACACAGGATACAACTCTATTTACCTCAGAGTCTGCATTACAGATCCACACAGGATAAAACTCTATTTACCTCAGAGTCTGCAGTACAGATCCACACAGGATAATTTACCTCAGAGTCTGCAGGTGACAATGTGGACTCTTCACTCCGGCACATAGAAGCTCAATTCCAGAGTCCTGCAGGTTGTTCAAAGTCAGGTCTAATTCTCTCAAATGGGAAGGATTGGAGGCGAGAGCCGAGGCCAGAACTTCACAGCTTCTCTCCGACAACCAGCAGTTCTTCAGACTAAATGAAGAATACAACCAGATGAGGAGGGGGAGAGAGAGAGAGAGAGAGAGAGAGAGAGAGAGAGAGAGAGAGAGAGAGAGAGAGGGAGAGAGAGAGAGATTTTAAGACGAAGAAAATACGTATTCAGACCTACAAGCTCATAGCACGCCACTCGGTGGTGCGCTATGAGCTTGTAGATCTGCTATTTTTCAATAGCTAAAGCATAACAATGCTGACACCAAAAGGGGTTCCCGCCAAAAATGGGTTAAATGTAGTATCTCAGCATAAAGACTACATACATTAGTCACTGTATCTTATCAATATTAAGGTCAGTGTGAGTTACCATGATATCAAACCTTATGCACACTTAAAATAAAGTACCACCTCCATAATAACTGCATTATAATCACTTACTATAACAGAACGTAACCAAATAAAAATGGTAAATTAATCTGACCTGAGAATCTCCAGACAACAGTTTGGGCTCTTCAGTGCAGCACAGATGAGATCCACTCCGGAATCCTTCAAGACGTTTCCACTCAAGTCCAGTTCTCTCAAATGGGACGGATTGGAGCTGAGAGCTGAAGCCACAACTTCAATGTGTTCCTTCTTGAGGTTACAGCCAGCAAGTCTGTAATTACAGATTAAATGTAAAATCAGAGATGATCAAAACAGAACAGACCACGTTCACTGTCAAAGAGGTTCCCTGTGGAGCGGTCTGAAATGTGTGTGTGTGTGGATACTTTTCTGACTAAGCAAATAAGAGGCATATTGAATTTATATGTTATCATACCTTTCCACTGTTTTCAATTGATTGGAATACAAACATTAAATAATGAAAATAACAACTCGTTGCTGTTGCTCCACTCTGACAGTGAAGTGAAGAAATGTTCTGTCAACAGCCTGTACGACCGCATGACATTGTTAAATATTTTGGTTTGCTTAACAAAGTCCTCTGTGAACGCTAAGCAGACCTATTGCAAAATGCAACAACGTAAACATTTGGTCCTTGATCCAGACCTTGTAAGCAAACGTTAGGTGTGAAAGGCACCTAAAATATCTTCAATCTATTCTTCAGACATTAGCAGGATGTCAGTAAGAATAGAGAACAGAGAAGTGGAAGATAGATGGAAATCGTGTAACTTACATTTAAATGTATTAAGTAACAACGTAATGACCAAGCTCATTGTTTAAAAGACCATCCTCTGTACAGTTCATGTTTAGAACGTTTTGTGCATTTTGATCAAACTGTCGGGGGCTGACCAGCCTGCGTGGGGGCTTACTGATGTCTAGTTACGCCCCTGATACTCAACACCAATTAAGAATTAACATTAATATAAATATCATTCAAAACTAGGGGATGACACTATGACAGAACACATTCAACCACTCATAGTGTCATCAGAGGTGTTTAGTGTTTTACCCATTTTGACCTGAAATCAGATAAAAAAAATCAAAGAAATGTCTTCTACATCCTGACAGTTTTCTGAAAAAGCTGTTTCTATGTCAGTCGTTCTTTGATTTTTCAAAAATAGCAGACCTACAAGCTCGTAGCGCGCCACCGAGTGGTGTGCTACGAGCTTGTAGATCTGATATTTTTCAATAGCTAAAGCATAACAATGCTGACACCAAAAGGGGTTCCTGGCCAAAATGGGTTAAATGTAGTATCTCAGCATAAAGACTACATACATTAGTCACTGTATCTTATCAATATTAAGGTCAGTGTGAGTTACCATGATATCAAACCTTATCCTCACTTCAAATAAAGTACCACCTCCATAATAACTGCATTATAATCACTTACTATAACAGAACGTAACCAAATAAAAATAAAAATGGTAAATTAATCTGACCTGAGAATCTCGTATCTCAGCATAAAGACTACATACATTAGTCACTGTATCTTATCAATATTAAGGTCAGTGTGAGTTACCATGATATCAAACCTTATCCACACTTCAAATAAAGTACCACCTCCATAATAACTGCATTATAAGTACTTACTATAACAGAACTGCCTGAACCAGCAGACCTCCTAACCGTCTCTGGTTGTCCTCCAGTGAGAGACCATGAAGGAAACGGACAAAGAGGTCCAGGTGGCCCTTTTCGCTCTGCAGAGCTTTGTGCATAGCAGCCTTCAGGAAGTCAGACAGGGAGCTTTTGTGGTTGAACTCATCATTGTTCAGGAATGCCTTCAGGACCGCCAAGTTCTTCAGAGCCAAGTTATTCAGAGTGAAGAAGGAGAACCATCGCCACTTGTTCTTCTGTGTGAAACAGTCAAACAGGTAGACAGCAGCCAGAAACTCCTGGATGCTCAGATGAACAAAAGAGTAGACGGTTTTACCCTGGTTGTATTTACTGTCTGGTTTGAAGATCTCTGTGCACAGTCCTGAGTCCACTGGGCCCTCTCTGATGTCAATTCCACATCTCTCCAGGTCTTCTTGGTAGAAAATGATGTTGCTTTTCTGCAGGTGTTCAAACGCCAGCTGTCCCAGCCTCAGGAGAAAAGCTTTATCTGCCTCTGTGAGTTCCTCTTGTTTCCCACCATGCCTTAACCACTTCCTCTTCGTCAAAACAAACAGGAAGTGGCTGTAAATCCCAGCCAGGGTCTTGGGGAGCTCTCCTCTCTCATCCGTCTGCAACATGTGCTGCAGAACATCGACAATGATCGAACAGTAGAACGGGGTTTCACACATGATGTGGAGTTGCTTCGATGCTTTGATGTGTGAGATGATTCTCTCGAAATGAGAAGCCTGCTTCTCATTTCTGCATCTCTTCTGGATGTACTTCACCATCGCGTCATCAGTGAACCCTCTCACCTCCGTCATCACGTCAACCAAGCCATCAGGGATCTGTTTGGCTGCTGCAGGGCGTGTGGTTATCCAGAGGTGAGCAGAGCGAAGCAGGTTCCCTTTGATGAGGTTGACCAGTAGAACTTCCAGAGGGACAGCCTTGGTCAAATCATTAGAGCAGTCATGCTTAGTTTCAAAGTCCAGCTTCAAGTGGCATTCATCGTAACCATCCAGAACAAACATAACTTTGAAAGGACTCTGGTCGTAGTTGGCGTTTCCTGACATCTGCATCTCAGTGAAGATGTAATCAAGACCATCTTCTGGAATGCATTTGGTTACGTAAATGCATTCGTGGATAAGCTGTGCCAAACTAAACTCTCGCCCCTTGAGCAAATTGAGCTGGCGGAATGGGAGCAGGAAGATGAGATGGGGATCTTGGGGATCTTGATATTTCTTCTTTGCCCAGTCAGAGAGAAACTTGTGTACGAGAAAGGTTTTCCCGACTCCAGCGTCACCAGTGGACAACACTGTTCTTATGGGTTTGTTTGGTCGATAAGGGTGTTTGTAGATTTTACTGAGTTGGACATCCTGGCCTGCGTTCTTCCTCTCCATCAGAGTGACCACAGGATCGCTGCTGATCTTTGTTTTATCAATATGCGTGACGGTGAGACGCGAGTAAGATTCTTCAAATTCCTTCTTGTCCTCCGTTGGTACTGCCCCTACAGGTAAAGACGCAAATGGTTCCCTAACGTTTGTCTGGAGCTTCTCTTGGTAGTGTGTAATAGGATGGTCACCTTTTCGTGTTTTCACCAGGACAGCTGAAAGGAACAAAGCAATTCATTTAGAAATTGAGAGAAATTAGCAGATAGGGACATTATTGTTAACATAACAGGAAATAACAGGGAAATTAATAGAACGGCATGATTTGTTTACATGATAAATAACATGTTACGACTTCACTTGTTTTACTAAATATAATTTAATTAATGCCATAATGGAAGTCAATGAGACAAGGAGTATTGCATCAGAGTGATGTCACAGATACCTGACGTTTCCAATACTTCAGATCTTCAACAGAACTAATTAAGTCTAACTAACGAAGGCCTCATCCAGACTCAGCGTTTGTGAAATATGACACATTTAAAGTGTTTGTTATTTAATAGCCATGTAAATGGTAAATGGTGCATTTATATAGCGCCTTTATCGAAGGCGCGTTACATAGATTGTGTATTACATTCACCCATTCACACACACATTGAAACACGGATGGCAGCGGAAACCATGCAATGCACCAACCTGCACATCAGGAGCAATTAGGGGTTCAGTGTCTTGCTCAAGGACACTTCGACACTAACTCTGGGAGAGCCCGGGTTCGAACTGGCAACCTTGCGGTTACCATCCGGCCACTCTTACCCTGAGCCACCGCCGCCCCCTAGTGGCCACTCTACCCCTGAGCCACCGGCGCCCCTATCCATGTGCCATGTGCATTAACTGGGGGGTCCTTCCCATTACATCCGTTATATCTGTTTTTGAAAAGCACCTTTTTACATAAAGGACCCACAAAGTGCTTCTTCGTTTATTTATTCTCAGAAACTCTTCATGTTTTGTTCTCATAAAGGTTCTGCCAAAAGTTCTAGGCGATATACTGTGTATATATATATATATATATATATATATATATATATATATATATATATATATATATATACTGTGTTTGTGAGCGGTTTCAATAAAGTGTTAACTTGTCTCTTCATCTACCTTTTGGTGTGTTCGGAAAGCTCTCCACTAGATCCTTCCTGCGGATCTTCTCCAGAACATTCTTCAGGATCTGATCTGCATTACTGGTGTATGTCTGCACGATCAGATCCACAGTCTTCATCCTGGCAGCGTTCTCCAGAAGGTACTTTGGGATCGGCTGGAGACCTTCCAGGTTTACAGGTAGTTGGAGATGCCACTGGAACTTCTCAAACTCCTCGTTTCCCAGATCCTCCAGAATGTCCAACATGCGGTCCTTATGTGTCTCCATGGTCTAGTCCTGTAGAAACAGAGGATGTTAACATCTCCATGGTCTAGTCCTGTAGAAACAGAGGATGTTAACATCTCCATGGTCTAGTCCTGTAGAAACAGAGGATGTTAACATATCCATGGTCTAGTCCTGTAGAAACAGAGGATGTTAACATCTCCATGGTCTAGTCCTGTAGAAACAGAGGATGTTAACATCTCCATGGTCTAGTCCTGTAGAAACAGAGGATGTTAACATCTCCATGATCTAGTCCTGTATAAACAGAGGATGTTAACATATCCATGGTCTAGTCCTGTATAAACAGAGGATGTTAACATATCCATGGTCTAGTCCTGTATAAACAGAGGATGTTAACATCTCCATGGTCTAGTCCTGTAGAAACAGAGGATGTTAACATCTCCATGGTCTAGTCCTGTAGAAACAGAGGATGTTAACATCTCCATGGTCTAGTCCTGCTGTAGAAACAGAGGATGTTAACATCTCCATGGTCTAGTCCTGTAGAAACAGAGGATGTTAACATCTCCAAGGTCTAGTCCTGTAGAAACAGAGGATGTTAACATCTCCATGGTCTAGTCCTGTAGAAACAGAGGATGTTAACATCTTCATGGTCTAGTCCTGTAGAAACAGAGGATGTTAACATCTCAATGGTCTAGTCATGTAGACACAGAGGGTGTTAACATATCCATGGTCTAGTCTTGCTGTAGAAACAGAGGATGTTAACATCTTCATGGTCTAGTCCTGTAGAAACAGGATGTTAACATCTTCATGGTCTAGTCCTGTATAAACAGAGGATGTTAACATCTTCATGGTCTAGTCCTGTAGAAACAGAGGATGTTAACATCTTCATGGTCTAGTCCTGTAGAAACAGAGGATGTTAACATCTTCATGGTCTAGTCCTGCTGTAGAAACAGAGGATGTTAACGTCTCCATGGTCTAGTCCTGTAGAAACAGAGGATGTTAACATCTCTATGGTCTAGTCCTGCTGTAGAAACAGAGGATGTTAACATCTTCATGGTCTAGTCCTGTAGAAACAGAGGATGTTAACATCGTCATGGTCTAGTCCTGTAGAAACAGAGGATGTTAACATCTTCATGGTCTAGTCCTGAAGAAACAGAGGATGTTAACATATCCATGGTCTAGTCTTGCTGTAGAAACAGAGGATGTTAACATCTTCATGGTCTAGTCCTGTAGAAACAGAGGATGTTAACATCTTCATGGTCTAGTCCTGTATAAACAGAGGATGTTAACATCTTCATGGTCTAGTCCTGTAGAAACAGAGGATGTTAACATCTTCATGGTCTAGTCCTGTAGAAACAGAGGATGTTAACATCTTCATGGTCTAGTCCTGTAGAAACAGAGGATGTTAACATCTTCATGGTCTAGTCCTGTAGAAACAGAGGATGTTAACATCTTCATGGTCTAGTCCTGTAGAAACAGGATGTTAACATCTCCATGGTCTAGTCCTGTAGAAACAGAGGATGTTAACATCTCTATGGTCTAGTCCTGCTGTAGAAACAGAGGATGTTAACATCTTCATGGTCTAGTCCTGTAGAAACAGAGGATGTTAACATCGTCATGGTCTAGTCCTGTAGAAACAGAGGATGTTAACATCTTCATGGTCTAGTCCTGAAGAAACAGAGGATGTTAACATCTCCATGGTCTAGTCTTGCTGTAGAAACAGAGGATGTTAACATCTTCATGGTCTAGTCCTGTAGAAACAGAGGATGTTAACATCTTCATGGTCTAGTCCTGTATAAACAGAGGATGTTAACATCTTCATGGTCTAGTCCAGTAGAAACAGAGGATGTTAACACCTTCATGGTCTAGTCCTGTAGAAACAGAGGATGTTAACATCTTCATGGTCTAGTCCTGCTGTAGAAACAGAGGATGTTAACGTCTCCATGGTCTAGTCCTGTAGAAACAGAGGATGTTAACATCTCCATGGTCTAGTCCTGTAGAAACAGAGGATGTTAACATCTTCATGGTCTAGTCCTATTGAAACAGAGGATGTTAACATCTCCATGGTCTAGTCATCTAGAAACAGAGGATGTTAACATCTCCATGGTCTAGTCCTGTAGAAACAGGATGTTAACATCTCCATGGTCTAGTCCAGTAGAAACAGAGGATGTTAACATCTTCATGGTCTAGTCCTGTAGAAACAGAGGATGTTAACATCTCCATGGTCTAGTCCTGTAGAAACAGAGGATGTTAACATCTTCATGGTCTAGTCCTGTAGAAACAGAGGATGTTAACATCTCCATGGTCTAGTCCTGTAGAAACAGAGGATGTTAACATATCCATGGTCTAGTCCTGTAGAAACAGAGGATGTTAACATCTTCATGGTCTAGTCCTGTAGAAACAGAGGATGTTAACATCTCCATGGTCTAGTCCTGTAGAAGCAGAGGATGTTAACATCTCCATGGTCTAGTCCTGTAGAAACAGAGGATGTTAACATCTTCATGGTCTAGTCCTGTAGAAACAGAGGATGTTAACATCGTCATGGTCTAGTCCTGTAGAAACAGAGGATGTTAACATATCCATGGTCTAGTCTTGTAGAAACAGAGGATGTTAACATCTTCATGGTCTAGTCCTGTAGAAACAGAGGATGTTAACATCTCCATGGTCTAGTCCTGTAGAAACAGAGGATGTTAACATCTCCATGGTCTAGTCCTGTAGAAACAGAGGATGTTAACATCTCTATGGTCTAGTCCTGCTGTAGAAACAGAGGATGTTAACATCTTCATGGTCTAGTCCTGTAGAAACAGAGGATGTTAACATCGTCATGGTCTAGTCCTGTAGAAACAGAGGATGTTAACATCTTCATGGTCTAGTCCTGAAGAAACAGAGGATGTTAACATATCCATGGTCTAGTCTTGCTGTAGAAACAGGATGTTAACATCTTCATGGTCTAGTCCTGTAGAAACAGAGGATGTTAACATCTTCATGGTCTAGTCCTGTAGAAACAGAGGATGTTAACATCTTCATGGTCTAGTCCTGTAGAAACAGAGGATGTTAACATCTTCATGGTCTAGTCCTGTAGAAACAGAGGATGTTAACATCTTCATGGTCTAGTCCTGTAGAAACAGAGGATGTTAACATCGTCATGGTCTAGTCCTGTAGAAACAGAGGATGTTAACATCTTCATGGTCTAGTCCTGAAGAAACAGAGGATGTTAACATCTCCATGGTCTAGTCTTGCTGTAGAAACAGAGGATGTTAACATCTTCATGGTCTAGTCCTGTAGAAACAGAGGATGTTAACATCTTCATGGTCTAGTCCTGTATAAACAGAGGATGTTAACATCTTCATGGTCTAGTCCTGTAGAAACAGAGGATGTTAACATCTTCATGGTCTAGTCCTGTAGAAACAGAGGATGTTAACATCTTCATGGTCTAGTCCTGTAGAAAAAGAGGATGTTAACATCTTCATGGTCTAGTCCTGTAGAAACAGAGGATGTTAACATATTCATGGTCTAGTCCTGTAGAAACAGAGGATGTTAACACCTCCATGGTCTAGTCCTGTAAAAACAGAGGATGTTAAAATCTTCATGGTCTAGTCCTGTAGAAACAGAGGATGTTAATATCTCCATGGTCTAGTCCTGTAGAAACAGAGGACGTTAACATCTCAGCATCATTTCCTAAATGCTTTGGGTGTGAAGACACAGAAGACAAGCTTTAGATGTAGTTTAATGTACATCAGACAATACACAGTGGTGTATACATCTTATGGTTCTACAAACTATATGTGAATTAACGTAATGTCTTAACATCAAGATACAGGTCAATGGAAGCAAAGCCATATAGACTGAATACTGTGTGTGTGTGTGTGTGTGTGTGTGTGTGTGTGTGTGTGTGTGTGTGTGTGTGTGTGTGTGTGTGTGTGTGTGTGTTTGCGTCCGAGCATGTGCGCATGTACGTGTGCGCATGTGCGTGCGTGCTAGGGCTGACCCCCAAATAATCGATTAATCGACGTCCGTTCGATCGACACGGGACTCGATCTTGAAATAAAAAATCTAGTCTATTAAAAAAAAGCAGACGATGGCTAATGGGCTAATTATGTTTCTATTCTAAAGGTTAGAAACTTGGCTAATTGGTATCATTATGTTTTTAGGTGCATGAGTTCAATCTGGATGGTTCATCTGCCGGTTCCAGCACGACTCAAACCACATTGGAGTCAACAGTGAGGAGGCTTACGGATCACAGGAAGGGTGCCTTAACCGCTGGACTTGTCTCAATGATTGCCATGGACATGAGACCAATAAACATTATAGAAGGAAAAGGGTTTAAACGTTTCATGAAAATAGTGGAGCCAGGCTATACTTTGCCAAAGAGAGAGTATGTCTCAAGTGAACTTACTGTAAAACACAAAGTCATAAAGAATCCAGTTCCTAGTGAAATTGAGAAAATGAGTGCGCTGCAGTTAGTTTCACAACGGATATATGGTCCAGTATAAAAATGGAAGGATATATGACGGTGACAGCTCACATGATAAGCAGCGACTGGGAAATGAAAAACTACGTGCTAGAGACCAAGATAATGGAGGAGTCTCACACAGGTGTAAACATTAACTGCAACAAGTCTTGGAGAAGTAGAAGTGGTTGAATATAAATATAAATCCATATTCTGCATTCCAAGAACATGAAGTTTTACCTGAGTTGTTGTGGTTCCACGTCACTCACCATAAAAGGAGAGTCTTCACCGCTCTCACAGGACAGGAAACAGGAACTGACCATAAAAGGACCTGACAGGCATGCAGGCAGGCAGGCAGGCAGGCAGACAGACAGACAGACAGACAGACAGACAGACAGGCAGGCAGGCAGGCAAACAGACAGGCAGGCAGGCAGGCAGGCAGGCAGGCAGGCAGGCAGGCAGACAGACAGACAAGGTGTGAGTTATATTTCTCTGGAAAATACATTGAAATATGATAAGTACAGTTACAGTTGTTCAACATTAAGGATACTTTATGTAATATGATTATATAGAGTAAATACTAAGTACTACATTTAAATATAGAAATATTGTACTTTTGACTCTGTTACGTTTTAGAGACAAACTTAATAGAGCGGCGCAGTCCCCCTTTCAGAACGACGAGTGGCCCAGGAAATGAAATGCATTGCATTCTGACCATAGGATTTTCTTTAAGTATTTATTTAAAGACGGTTACGGACAAAGCCAACTCGGATCGTGACACATCATGACAATGAACACAATGTTTTGGGCCGATCAAATAATTTATAAGAAGAAAAACAAAACAAATAGTGTTGTCTCCTGCCTTTATTTTCTTCTTTCTAATGATTTGATCGGCCCAAAATATTGTGTTCATTGTCATGATTTGTCACGATCCGAGTTGGCTTTGTCCGCGGCGTAACCGTCTTTAAAAAAAGACTTAAAGAAAATCCTATGGTCAGAATGCATTGCATTTCATTTCCTGGGCCGTTCGTTGTTCTGAAAGGGGGAGGGACTGCGCCGCTCTACGTCAAACAGTGTGAAAACAACCGATCTACAAGCACACATGTTGCACGATGTGTGCTGTTGATTGATTGAATACTTTAGTCAGAATTGTAAACAGTAGGTACAGTGTGACACGTTGTGAGCTTGTAGATCTGCTATTTTCACATCAATGCATTGGCTGTAACTCAGAGAGTACCACATAGAACCAAATGGACCCTTACAGGTCTGTAACTCTGAGAGTAGGATACCACATGGAACCAAATGGACCCTTACAGGTCTGTAACTCAGAGAGTGCCACATGGAACCAAATGGACCCTTACAGGTCTGTGACTCTGAGAGTACCACATGGAACCAAATGGACCCTTACAGGTCTGTGACTCTGAGAGTACCACATGGAACCAAATGGACCCTTTATGGCCATGAAACTAAAACACTGTTTAAAGTCTAGTTTCATATTCTTTAATTGATGAATGAAACAGAAACAGAACATTATATTTGGTTTTGGGGTTTTAGGAAGCCATGTTTTCACCCGCTGTAAATTATCACATGCAATCCTGGGCGCTACGCTCCCTCTGCCAACCTGGGGAGAGCAACGAACCGACCTCATACTGAAATACGCCAAGATAATAATCAAAGTAGATGGCTGTTTTCACTGTTTAAAATTCTTAAAATAACATAAAAAAAACTAATTTCACAAGGTGAACCCCCCCCCCATAACAAACAGTACACAACATACAGAATAACAGCAACATTTTATCCATAGGCTAAATGTGTAAAACTCTCACCAGACATGAAGTTCTTCTGTTTTCAGCGTGGAGTCAAAATGGAGCCGGAACAATCTGTCACTCTGATGATAAAGCAGCCTGACACACCTGTGTGTGTGTGTGTGTGTGAGAGAGAGAGAGAGAGAGAGAGAGAGAGAGAGAGAGAGAGAGAGAGAGAGAGAGAGAGAGAGAGAGAGAGAGAGAGAGAGACAAACAAAGCAATACATCAGGAACAAAGTAGTGTGCGTGCGCGCACACACACACACACACACACACACACACACACACACACACACACACACACACACACACACACACACACACACACACACACACACACACACACACACGATACGTGGGACGAACATGTAGCTCAGATAAGAGAGTTCTTTGCCCGGTTGGCAGAAGCCAACCTAGTTGTTAACTTAGCAAAGAGTGAGATTGGGAAAGGCTCAAGTGACGTATTTGGGGCACGTGGTAGGTCGTGGCCTGCAGGTCCACCCACGTACTGCTAAGGTACACGCCATTACTGATCTCCCTGTACCTCAGACAAAGAGCCAGGTCCGCCCACGTACCGCTAAGGTACACGCCATTACTGATCTGCCTGTACCTCAGACAAAGAAGCAGCTCATGAGAGTATTGGGAATGTGCGGAATTCTATAGAAAGTTTGTTCGTAATTTTGCGGAAATTACAGAACCCCTCACGAATCTCTTGAAGAAAACGGTGAAGTTTAGTTGGAAAGAGAAGTGTCAGATAGCATTCGAGCAGGTAAAGGCCATCTTAACTTGTCAGCCTGTGTTAGCGGCGCCTGCCTTTGGGAAACCGTTTAAACTGGCGGTGGATGCATGTGACGTGGGAATCGGAGGGGTGCTCAATGCAGGAGGACAGTGATGGTATACTGCCTCCCCCTGGCCAGCCGGGGCGCCTGATGGAGGGGAAAGGAACTGGTCTCTATACTGCCTCCCCCTGGCCAGCCGGGGCGCCTGATGGAGGGGAAAGGAACTGGTCTCTATACTGCCACCCCCTGGCCAGCCGGGGCGCCTGATGGAGGGGAAAGGAACTGGTCTCTATACTGCCTCCCCCTGGCCAGCCGGGGCGCCTGATGGAGGGGAAAGGAACTGGTCTCTATACCGCCTCCCCCTGGCCAGCCGGGGCGCCTGATGGAGGGGAAAGGAACTGGTCTCTATACTGCCTCCCTCTGGCCAGCTGGGGTGCCTGACGGAGGGGAAAGGAACTGGTCTCTATACTGCCTCCCCCTGGCCAGCCGGGGCGCCTGATGGAGGGGAAAGGAACTGGTCTCTATACTGCCTCCCTCTGGCCAGCCGGGGCGCCTGATGGAGGGGAAAGGAACTAGTTCGAATAATGTGTTCCTTCCACGCGCTACGTCCAACCGGGTAAAGTCCCCCCTGTCAGGTGTAAAGGAGCAACTTGGACACTCAGGCATGAAGGAAGCATGAGTTCAAGTCCGTTGCTCTCCCCTTGTCCCCCATATATGGGGACAATTCGAAATACTATTCGAAAAAAATACTAGCCATGGGAGCAACCTGTGACAACACATATTAAATGTGAATGACCTGAAGGATGCGCATGCGTGTGTGTGTGTGTGTGTGTGTGTGTGTGTGTGTGTGTGTGTGTGTGTGTGTGTGTGAGAGAGACAAAGCAATAAATAGTTTCATAGCTACTATTAATTCACAGATATAGCGACTCCATAAGCGTATTATTATGACTGTAGGAAATGGTTTTGGTCATACGAGGTTTTCACCTGACAGCAATATATCTATCTGACTATCAGTAGATATTGAGAAACGATGATGTCACCGTTGATGATGTCAACAACTTTAAAACGTATCGTATGTTGCATCAAAACTAATTTAACCCCCCCCCCCCCCCCCCCCCCATAACAAACAGTACACAACATACATAATAACAGCAACATTTTATCCTTAGGCTAAATGTGTAAAACTCTCACCAGACATGAAGTTCTTCTGTTTTCAGCGTCGAGTCAAAGCCGGAACAATCTGTCACTCTGATGATAAAGCAACCTGACACACCTGTGTGTGTGTGTGTGTGTGTGTGTGTGTGTGTGTGTGTGTGTGTGTGTGTGTGTGTGTGTGTGTGTGTGTGTGTGTGTGAGAGAGAGAGAGAGACAAACAAAGCAATAAATCAGGAACAATGTCTTGTGCACGCGCGCACACACACACACACACACACACACACACACACACACACACACACACACACACACACACACACACACACACACACACACACACACAAAAGTAGGTATCAGGGTCAATGCATGGATATAGTAATGAATAACTATTTACACACATGGGGGGGGGGGTATGTCACCATTACTGTATTAATAACAGTATTAATGACCTGAAGGATGACCTCAAACATAACGTTAATTAAATAATGTTAAATAATGTCATTAAAGTTTGTTGGTAATGGAGACAACTTTAGAGATTGTCCATAGTTTTAAATATTGTTGTGAATTATAATAGATCATTTCAGGTTGCTATTGAAGAGCTGTATGAGCAGGCCAGTCAGTGAAGCCAGTCAGTCAGTCAGTCAGTCAGTCAGTCAGCCAGCCAGCCAGCCAGCCAGCCAGCCAGCCAGCCAGTTGCTATGACTATGATGTCATAGCAACATTATGATGTCATAGCAACATTATGATTATTATTATGATTATTATGATGTTTGTTACGTCTCAGCTCACCTTCATTAAAATGGGATGTGGTGGTGAAGTGCCTTGCTCAGGGACACATGGGCCAAGGCCGGGACTCCAACCAAGGACCTTTCTGTTTCCCTGGAAAATATACTGAAATATGAAATCCTGGGCGCTACACTTCCTCTGCCAACCTGGGGAGAGCAACGAACCGACCTCATACTGTGAAATACTCGGAAGACAATATCGTTGCGATGCCATGTGAGCTTGTAGATCTATGTGAGCTTGTAGATCTACTACATTATTTCATACTCTTTAAAAACATCTCATTTCACAAGGTGAAAACTCACCTCCCACTCCCCCCTCCCCCCCCCATAGCAAACCGTAACATTGTTACATAATGTATACAACCCCCCCCCCCATAACAAACAGTAACATTGTCACTCTGATGATGAAGCAATGTGTCTGTGTGTGTGTGTGTGTGTGTGTGTGTGTGTGTGTGAGTGAGTGAGTGAGTGTGTGTGTGTGTGTGTGTGTGTGTGTGTGTGTGTGTGTGTGAGTGTGTGAGTGTGTGTGTGAGTGAGTGAGTGTGTGTGTGTGAGTGCGTGAGTGAGACAAAGCAATAAGTCAGCAACAAAGTCTGCACACAAACGCGCACTGTATACGGATACAACTAAACTTTGCCGTTTCATAGCTACTATTAATTCACAGATCTAGCGACTCCATAAGCGTATTATTATGACTGTATATTTAGAGCATTTAACTGTACTTAAAACACATTATAAACACACTTACGCAAACGCCACGTCTCCTGTCTCCAGGAAGAGCACTCAGCACTCGACCAGAGCAGTCGCATTCCTGAGCTCTCTCCAGCCAACGCAGCGACATAGCTACCGGTATGTTTTCCACTTTTTCCGCGTTTTTCCTCTTCTTCATCCTGTGGATTACGGACGCATGCTTTAATTCAACATGGATTTTACACCAAGAAGAAATGGAACAATACGGAAACGTAGCGGAGGAGTTTCACAGCGACTTTTACCTCCTAAATGGATTGGAATGTAAACACATTTCTTTTGGGTCGGCGGCGATTCATGGCCTGTTAACAGCAAACCCGAATCGCAAGTACAAGCCCCCGACTGGCAAGATGGATCGCAGAACTGTGATTATTCTTTGCCTGTTGCTATCGGGAGATATTCACTTCAATCCTGGACCGGTTACCCGATCACAAGCGAGACTGCACTCACAGCAGCAACTGTTGCTTCCGCAAACAACGACCGTTCCCATCGCAACGCGCCACGGCTTCCACGCCTTCCAGAGCGCCGCGAGCGCCTTGAGCGCCTCCCCCACGGAATGGACCACGGACGCAACTTCAAGATCAGCCCGTGAACTGCAGACAACCAACGCCAGCGGACCCCCACATACCACCGCAGGCGTCTTGTTCGCCGAAGCCACCCCAGCGGCAGTGATCATCGAACTGAACGAGGACCACCCCCCCCTCCCCCACACCCACAGTCAACCCAGGGCTACTGAGGACAATGGACCACCACCCTCCCCCATTCCCACCCCAGCCACGGACCCATACATCAGGATGGATCTGACTTGGCCTACAGACATTACCAGGTTCAACGGCGCCACCCCCCACATTCCACCGCCCCTCCCCACTCACACCTCAGCCGCGGACATTCCACCGCCCATCCTCAGTCACACCTCAGACTACTTCAACACCGACGAAATTAGCCCAATCATCGCATCCAACGGCCTTCACCTGTTTCATTTGAATGTGAATAGCCTGAGTCCCAAACTGGCTGAGATCAGACATCTGTTTCAAAACGGTAAGGCAAACATACTGTGTTTCTCTGAAACTAAACTTGATGAGTCTACTAAAGACCCAGAGATAGCAATAGAAAATTACTCAGTCATTAGAAATGACAGAAACAGGCATGGTGGTGGCGTGTGCATGTATATTCACCAAGATACTGAATACATTACTCGTACTGACTTGCAGCATGATGAAATTGAAACTGTGTGGGTTGAATTAATTTTCAAAAATGCTAAATCAGTATTAGTGGGCACCGTCTATAGACCGCCTGATCAGAATGAGTTCTATGATATACTTGAGGGGTGCTTAGCTGGGGAGGAATGTGTAGAGAAAATCCTGATTGGCGACTACAATACGGATATGCATCGTAAGGAAGCTCCTGTGTTTAAGTCATTTTGTCGGTTCTGTGATCTGCATAGTATCAGTCAGCTAATTACCCAACCCACAAGAGTGTGTGATTCTACTCAAACTGTCATTGATCTCATTCTGACTACGGACAAATCCAGAATCTCCAAGAAAGGGGTTATTGCATGTGGGCTTAGCGATCATTTTATGATTTTCTGTACCCGCAAAAAACAAAAACAAAAGTTTGACTGTCACAAAACAGCCATATCTAGGGACCTCAAAACCTACTCTAGGGAGGCCTTTAACCTTGAACTGGAGAGTCTGGATTGGTCCGATGTGCTCAGGAGCTCACTAGTCGAAGAAGCATGGCTTGGCTTTAAAACCAAATTTACATCAGTACTAAACATCATGGCTCCTTTGAGAACCGTTAGGGTCAAAACCCGCTTGGAGCCATGGATGAATTCGGACATACTGACTGCAATGAAAACCAGAGACAACAAATGCTCTGAACTTCTTAAATGCAAGTCCATGCTAGCCAAGCGCTTCGACAGTGATCTCCAAACTAAACTGTACATCCTAAAAACCCAATGTAACAAGCTAAGAAACGGTGTTATTGCCATGACCAAATCAGCAAAAAGTAACTTTATCAATGATAAAGCAGAGGAAATTAAAAACAATCCTCGGGAGCTTTGGAAGCTACTAAACAACCAACTAGGCTGTGGTCAGAAACTAAAAACCAGGTTTAGTAACATAAAAGAAATGTTTTTAAATCAAAATCGAATAACACCCTCATCACTGACAAGCTTGATGTAGCCAACCACTTGAACATCTTCTTTACAAACATTGCAACAATGCTGGTTAACAAACTGCCCTCCCACTCTGGGCGTTTTGGTGTAGAGCACATCAAAGCCTTCTACAAAAACCTAGGTGTTTGTAAAGATGATTTTAAAATGGCAATGGTAACAACTGAGTAGGTACTTAGAAAACTGAGTGCCCTCCAACCCCACAAGGCCACTGGCCATGACAATATTCCCTCCAAATTTCTCAGAGACTCAGCCATTTCCATTGCTCCCGTCATCACCCACATAGTAAACCTCTCCATCAAACAGGGACAGGTCCCCCAAGATTTTAAACTGGCCAAAGTAACCCCCCTGTACAAAAAAGGGAGTAAATTAGAACCCGGCAACTACCGCCCTATTTCTATTCTAAGCTCCATCTCGAAAGTGATGGAAAAAATAGTCTATGAACAGGTTGAAAAGTATCTTGCCACTAATAAATTGCTGTACGAGTTCCAATCTGGGTTCAGAACATCCCACTCCACTGACACATGCCTCCTCTATTTGAGCGACCACATCAAACACGAGGTGGACGCTGGGAAATACTGCGGCATGGTCATGCTGGACCTCCAAAAGGCTTTTGACACCGTGAACCACTCCATACTAGTTAACAAGCTTAAAGCTATTGGTTTTGATAGCACATCAGTGAGCTGGATGCAATCCTACCTGGAGGGGAGAGAACAGATGGTGGAGGTGAACGGAACACTGTCCCCTCCCCTCCCAGTGAGCTGTGGCGTCCCACAAGGAAGCATACTAGGGACTTTACTGTTCCTAATATATGTTAACGACATGACTTGAGCTTGTGACTGCAACTTGTTCCTGTTCGCAGATGACTCAGCACTGCTGGTCTCGGACAGGAACAAACTGCAGCTCTGAACTCGGTAGAATCTGCACCTGGCTCGCTGATAACAAACTATCCTTACACCTGGGAAAAACTGAATCCATCCTCTTCGGATCAAATAGTAATCTCAGCAAGGCAGATGGCTTCTTGGTTAGAGTGGGTGACAATATTATCACACGAAAAGATCAAATTACAGGTTCCATCCTGGAGGCCAATCTTTCCGGTGATAAAATGGCCACCAACGTAATCAAAAAAGGGGAGGCGTACTATCATCCGACAGAGCATTGCTCCGAAGGAGCAATGCTCCGAGGTGCGCTGCGGGTCGGGAGAGGGTTGCGGTTAGGTTTAGGTGTCTGCCCCGGGGGAGGTTAGGGTTAGGGTGAGGGAGGAGGTAGGTTGTCGTTCGGACCAATGCTCCGTCGGACAAAAGGCATGCACTCTCAAAAAAGTCAATCAAAGAACAAGATTCCTTTACAGGATCTCCTCACTGGTCAGCAAAAACACCTTGAAGACCTTAACAGGAGCCCTCGTACAAGGTTTCTTTGACTATGCATCCACCTCTTGGTACCACAGCACCTCAAAGGCCCTTAAAACAAGGCTCCAGACCTCCCAAAACAAACTGGTCAGGCTCCTACTTGGCCTCACCCCCCGAACCCACCTCACCCCTGCCCACTTTGACAGGCTGGGATGGCTTAGGGTCGACGACAGAGTACAGCATCTTGCAATGGGTCTGGTACACAAGATTCGATACACCACCAAGATACCCATGTACCTGTCTAAATACTTCCTTAATGTAAACGAAGTCCACACCCACAACACCAGAGGGAGTGCAACAAACCATGTACAACCCAGATTCGGCACAAACAAGGGACTAAATTATTTTCGCTCCTATGCCACCAAAATGTGGAACGCCCTACCAACAGTCATTAAGACATGTGAATCCCTTGACTCCTTCAAAACCGCTCTCAAAGGGCACCTACGGATGGCTGCAATTCGAAACTGGCCTCTGTAAAATCTGAATCCCCCACCCCCATTTCTCCTCACTGTATAATGTATCTTTTCCCTTTTTTGCTTCCTATATGATGAATTCCTGTTCTGTTCTTTAGCTACATAGAAATGTCTATTTGTATGTCTCTAAATGTTTGTATGTCTCTAAATGTTTTGATGAATTGAACAATGTGGACCCTGTTGTAAACAGTGTAATGCTTAATTGGGTCGTCCACTCACAGTTAACAGTCTTTGTATTGAGTTTGTGCTTAAAATGTACTGTAAATTCTACAAACTGTTAATAAATATTTAAATCAATCAATCAATCTGTTCATTACGTTGCTTCAGAATGAACTAGAACCCACATCGTACTCAATACCGCCCCCATCTGGCAGAGTCAGGTTACGTACATCCTGCATCATGTCCTGTGAAAGCACGCCTCTGGCACCTGATCCTGACTTCCTCCTTCACCATGTCTCCATAGTATACGCAACAATAGCATAACACATTTTACCCCCCAATTAACTGTATTAAACGTTTTATGACATTCATTTTCATTTATTTTCCTTTTTCTTTTAGGTTTTATGACCTCAATTACACTAAAAAAACTGAATTCAGTGGATTTTCTGTGGTCTGAAGTTTTATTTGGGGTTTGGAAGCCTTTTGAGCTACAATGAAAGCAGGCAAAACAGTGAAAACAGTGACATCTGCTGGCAAATCCCATTGGCATATATGGGATTTGCAGGGTCTTACATCACTTACTGCCGGCAAATCAGAGCACCTGTTTGAGCCAGAAAACCCCAGATCACAGCCCTGAAAGCGACAGGTGTACCATCATAATGTGTCATACAACTCCATGTTAAATGCCAGAATGAGTCAGCAATTTTTTCATCACAAACACAATTTCTTAACTCGCTCTCATAACCATGTTTTTTATCGTACCAATACCACGATCGCACACGGCATACCTCAATGTCTCGGGTCACTCACGGCGAAAACAAAAATCGCATTTGCATTCGCATAGACTAGCCCTAGCCCAGGTGAAATTGATACTTTGTTAATGATTCAAGGTCAAGTTGACCACCTTTCAAACACGCGCACACACGAACGCACATGCACGCACATGCACACATGTGCACGCACACATTGAAAGTCAATGGAGAATCGGGGAAACATGTAACTCTGTCATTTCTCGACCGTTTCAGAAGCAGGGCGGCTCGCCGGAACGGGGCCGCCCCCCCTGAACGAAACCAAATGGACCCTTACAGCTCAGACATCTTAGCATTAGCATGTTAGCATGATAGCATTAGCATGTTAGCATTAGCATGTTAGCATATTAGCATTAGCATGTTAGCATTAGCATGTTAACATGATAGCATTAACATGTTAGCATTATCATGTTAGCATGTTAGCATGATAGCATTAGCATGTTAACATTAGCATGTTAGCATTAGCATGTTAGCATGTTAGCATGATAGCATTAGCATGTTAGCATTAGCATGTTAGCATGTTTGCATGATAGCATTAGCATGATAGCTTTAGCATGTTAGCATTATAATGTTAGCATGATAGCATTAGCATGTTAGCATGATAGCATTAGCATGTTAGCATTAGCATGTTTGCATGATAGCATTAGCATGTTAGCATTAGCATGTTAGCATGTTAGCATTAGCATGTTAGCATGATAGCATTAGCATGTTAGCATGTTAACATTAGCATGTTAGCATTAGCATGTTAGCATGCTAGCATTAGCATGTTAGCATGTTAGCATTAGCATGTTAGCATGATAGCATTAGCATGATAGCATTAGCATGTTAGCATGTTAGCATTAGAATGTTAGCATGATAGCATTAGCATGTTTGCATGATAGCATTAGCATGTTAACAGTAGCATGTTAGCAGTAGCATGTTAGCATGATAGCATTAGCATGTTAGCACGTAAGCATTAGCATGTTAGCAGCATGTTAGCATGATATCATGTTAGCATTAGCATGTTAGCATTAAAATGTTAGCATGCTAGCATGTTAGCATGTTAGTATTAGCATGTTAGCATGTTAGCATTAGAATGTTGGTGGCAACGTAATGCGCAATGAACTAAGACAAAATACCTCATTGAAAGTCAATGGGGAGACCTGGCTCACATGTAACCAAATGGACCCTTCTGAGAGGCTAAATGTCATCAAATGGTGGTCCGTGGCTCAAATGCTGCACAGACTTGGCGAGCTTCAGGCACCCAGTAAAATTTCTTGAAATTTTGTTTCTAGTTGTAAAATAGTTATGTAACAAGCTTACAACACGTCGCAAGTATGTAAACAAGCTTGTAGATATAGGCTGTCTTTGCTATTATCATGACATGCCCCAAAACCAGGACAGGTTGAAAGAGTTTTAAAAACATCACATTTTTTCTTTTTCTCCAGATTGCCAGAACAGGTCAGGGATGTTATCGCGGAGCCCTTGCGATCACATTTGTGGCAAAAATGGGTTAATGGTTACGTCATTCACTATCAGGTCACGTGGTGTTCAGGTAGTAAAGTCAGCTGTTCACCGGCGGGTTTCATGAATGGAAGGAGAGGGGGGGGGGGGGGGTGAACGGAGGGAGAAGTCCAACTTTGTTGACCGCATTGCTTCATGAACGCAAATACAACGCTATGCTACCTGTAGTAGCCATTAGGATATTGACTTATTATTTGTTAGGTTGGCATACTATTTTTGAACACTTGGTGGCGGGCTTTAGATTTGACAGCACTGGGTGTGTATTTAAAGGGCACTCAGGTGCAGTGATTCAGGTTAGACACAGGGTATGGTGGTAGGACACCGTTCTTACCAGCCAGCAGCCAGAAGCAGACACAACAACAGGATAATCGCTATATTATCACTGGTATGTTCATCTCATCTGTACAACTCTGTCAATAAATACAGTCAAACTGAGCTCTACGACTGGACATCCGTCTGTCATGTTTCTGTTGTTCTGATGTTGTGTTTTTAAACTTTAATAAATGAACAAAACGCTGAAACGCATGCAGGATCTTGGAGAAGTGATTTCATTACAATTAAGCAGCGAGTCTGACAGGTAAACATTTCCCCCGCTTCAGCCTCTCGGCGACTAAATAAAATAAAATCGTCCCGATGGTCGCCATACACATACACTGCATAATATAATATATAATATATATAATATAATATAGGCACAGAAGGCTTGAATTGGTTTAGTTTACTTTTTGTGGCAACACTGAGTTTGAGAGCAAACAGCTCTCAGTCTGTGAGACTGAGTGTAGGACCCAAAACAGCTACAGGCTCATTTTAACAGCATTGCTGTTTTTAACAAAAAGTAATGAAGGGCTGTTTGGACCGCTCACTGTCTGCACACAGATACTGTACAGGACAGGACTTCCTTGCAAAGAGATTTTCTAAATATTAAATTGTGAAATAATATAAATTAAAAATATATAGCCTATATTATGTGTCTGAGCCACGGCAGGAATTGGAAACGACAAAGACTTTATCCCCCCACATAGGAGAATAAAACTTTGCAGGAGAATGCTGGAAAGTGGAAACACCAGCAATCACAGCATATATCATAAAAAAATATAATATATGTCTGAGCCACGGCAGGAATTGTAAACGACAAAGATTTTAGCCCCCCACATAGGAGAATAAAACTTTGCAGGAGAATGCTGGAAACACCAGGAGAACAGAGAGCTGCAGCAGGACATTAGAGAAGTGGCAAACAACAGAGAACACAAAGAACTGGGCTTATATAGACACGGGGATAACCAGACACAGGTGAACACAGCCGGCAATCAACACAGGGATTGTCTCTGGGGACAACCAGACACAGGTGAACACAGCCGGCAATCAACACAGGGATTGGCTCTGGGGACAACCAGACACAGGTGAACACAGCCGGCAATCAACACAGGGATTGGCTCTGGGGACAACCAGACACAGGTGAACACAGGGTCTGTCCACACCGTAGCCTAAAAGATTTTGCGCAGCCGACAGTTTCGGTTGTCGGCTGCCGACACTTTGACTTCTTCCGGGGCTTTGGGCGGTCCCCTCAGGAGACGCACACGGAAGCCTATTTATGGCCTGTAGTCCTCTATTTCTTGGTTGGCGAAGTGGGCGTGAGACTAGTGACAAGCTGTTGACACAGACAAAGGCGCATTCTAGTGTAGGCTATATGGTACTGCCATACCTGGCTATAGAGTCATGACTCTCTAGTCGACTGGTTAACGTACATGCCTTTGGAACGGGGGACCCGGGTTCGCCTCCCGGCCGAGGCTACACTAGTTTTGTTTTCGCCGACGACTTGCGCGACGGCCAGCTTACATCTGACGCTCTCCTCCGCGTCAGGTGTAAGCTGCCGACAAGCATAAAAATGAAGTGTGTCACCCGGTGGTGAGAAGGAGAAGGAGATTTTTGATTGATTGATTTAAATATTTAATTAATTTGCAGAATTACAATACATTTCAAGCACAAACAATACAAAGACTGTTAATAGGCCGTGTTGGGACCCATGAAAAAGTGCTTAGAAAATGAGTTTCGTTCCCATGTCAAGCGAACTACGCATTCAATGCATTTTTTCATAGATAATACCCTTCTAGACTTTGGGTTAAAAGTTCTACTCATAAAAACCTGCTGTTTTTTTTTTAAAGCCATAAATGTATAAACAGTGTATAACCAAAAAACGAAAATCGTGTGCTGCTGTTTTTGCTTGTAAAATGTGTTTTTGGCAACACAATTTTTTTCTCAAATGTCAAATGCATATACATAACATCTGACATAAGTATTGGTGCCTTTAGTTTACTCATATGTGAATTTATATCATGAAATGTAGCATATTTGTTAAAGAATATGCTTCAACTTAAGTGTTTGCCACACAGTACAATGAAACCTACACAGTAAATTGTGCCAAGAGCTTATGTTTCATACATAGAAAATGTCTCAACCTAATGTGTAATGAAAGGTAGAAAAGAAAATCAGGGCACCTTGGACCAACATGGCAGAAAATCTATCAAAATGTTACCACGCCCCCTAAATTGGAATAATGCAAAGAAATGGACAAGACTAAAAATTAAAGTACTAGAGGTCAGAATTATTACAACATATGGTATGAAACATTTATTTATTTACAAGTTCCGCAAAGTGTCACAGCATCTGTCATTTGTACATCCAACCCCCCCCCCCCCCCCCAAGGAAATATATGAAAATACAAAATAGCATACAAATGCATCACAATAAAAACCTTCTGTTGGCTGTGTAAGTAGTCTGTGCTGTTTGCATTTATGCATTGCATTTAAATGGATGTAGGCAGTGTGGCAATTCTTTAACACCTTAATAATTCTAGAACAAAACAAGTAGTAGGCCTACATGGTAACATGTTGGCTTACTCATCCCTATCACTTTCATCAGTCATCATCCCATGTACCTCTTTCTTCTGTTTCCTTTGACACATTTTCACAGTCCTGGCAGTGACATAAATCAGTGCAAGACAGTTTTGCAGACATACATGAACATCTTTCAGTCTCACATTTGCTTTTTTACAATTACAGTGGACTACCTGCACACTATCAGGGGCAGGATTTCTAGTCAGCCATGTTACTTTTAACTCCCCATCCTCCATGCCCCATCCACTGCCAATGGGTGAAGGAGCACACATCCTACTAGTCAGAGAACGTCTCATCACTGCTGCTTGGTAGTTTGCCCTTTTGCAATGTTGGTGGAGAGCATCACTTGTTGGGGGAATGGACAGTTCTGGCAAAGCTGATGATGCCGTACAGAATGATTTGTACCTTGCATCCTGAAACAAGTTCTGTGGATTGTGTTGAAGGTAGGAGGTGCTTTCAATGTGTAAACTGACTTCGGCAGTGGCTGTCTGTCTGGTCTAGACATTGTTTCAACAACAGAACTTTGTAGCATAATGCCATTTGTATGGTGAGTAGTTCCACAACCTGACAGTGTCTCCTCCCCAAAATCAATGTTATCCCACACCAGTATGGTAGGTGCCTTCTTTGAGAACCCCTTAGGAATTTTGTCTCTGCCCTCTAGAAGTTGTAGTTGAGCTAGGCTAGTGTCTAGACTGACAACTGTGTTCCATGAAGCACAGTGTCCTAATCTATTCAGTAGTGACAGAACATTGGATGAACCTGTTAAATGGCGAACAGTTAGACCAAGACACAGTGACTTAGGCGTCTGCTTCCGACCTTTAGATGCACAATGTATTGACAAACAGATAAAACTTTTAGGTTCACATCTTCAGGAATATCAACATAACAGTCTAGTGTTGGTTCCTCTGTTGCACCTATAATCCAGGAAATTACATTGAATAGTTCAACTGGCACAACAGATTTTGCTTCAGAAACATTCAAATCCTCTGCTGTGGGAGGCCAAGGGCATTTCATACCGGGAGTTTCATTTACAAGTTCAATATCAGTCCTGCACTATACAGTGTCCTTGTGTGCTCTGTAGTTTGTCCAGATGTGTGTTCATTGTCACTTTCAGCTTGGCTTACCTCGGTTGATTCAGTTGTGGTCGTGTCTGATGGATAGCCTGTCTAACGGTGTATCTGCTGATAATGTTTCAACAAAAACTAGTTCAGAGATGTTGCGCGTTGCAGCTGGGGGAAATCACGGGCCAACCGCCTTTTCAGTTTATCCTGCCTGCAAAATGAAAATATAGAAAAAGACGGGCACAAATGTATAAATAAAGGGATTTTTTCACAATGAGAAACAAATTAATTTAAACATAGTGTCATAGCCTTTCTTGTGAGCGAATAAATCAATCAAATTGAAACTTTTCAGTATGAAAGAGGTTCTTTTTTGTTTACTGAACTGTCAGGGACAGTTACCTGTAGTCTGAAGCATCAATATCCTCATTCTTCTTAACAATGTCTATGAACTTCTTCCTTAGTTGGTTCATTTTCAGGATGACTCGTTCGCAGAATATGTTGTAGCTGGCAGCAAAGGGTTGTTAATTTCTGAAAACACACACACACACACACACACACACAAAAAAAACTTAACATGTGCAAAGGTGTCTGCTGTCAACATTGTATCTAAAGACAGCCAAAATACAGAGTATATATATAGTATCACACATTTACAATTCAAAATGTAGGTGAAATTTGTTTTTGTATCTTCTATCCATTATATGGTTATTACAAGAAAGAAATAGGTGAAGGGGGGGGGGGGGCAAGGAGATCAAGGCAATAAAAGAAAATGCTCCCTCTCTCTCTGTACGTGTGTGTGTGTGTGTGTGTGTGTGTGTGTGTGTGTTGGGTGGGGGGCTGTAAATAACAGTGACCTGCCCCCTTGACCTCCATGCATTCCTAATAATGTAGTAATTCAATCAGCAGTGTTTCAGTCTCTGTTCTGTAGATAAACACTTTTATCAATGATAAGTATAATATAGTAATATATAAATGCACTACATCACAAGACCACCGCCTTTCTATCTGCAAACTTCCTTACCCAAAAAGACATGATATTCAACATATTCAACAGAGTGATCCCACAAAGCCTTGGCCTCAAACACAGCACATCAAAGACCTCTGATCTAATGGGAAAATGATAGGTCTGTATGTAAATACCGGTAGCACAGTTATCGTCATAATCAATATTTCACAGTCCAAAACTGGCATGCATTTTCCAGTCCAATGTTAACGTGTGTGTGTGTGTGTGTGTGTGTGTGTGTGTGTGTGTGTGTGTGTGTGTGTGTGTGTGTGTGAGAGAGAGAGAGAGAGAGAGGAAGGGGGGTCGCTTACCTGACAGACACTGTTTCTGCTTGTTTCTTCTTCCGTTTTCCACCAACAGTAATATATTTGTCCACAAAATGATGCAGATGGCTGGAAGGACATGGCCAGCAGAAGGGACGGGACTGTCCGAGGTAGCCGCAATTTGCAACTCTACTAGAGTTGCAAATTGCGGCTATGTCCGAGGCAGCGTTCTCCTTCTTTCCCCTGCACCGTCTGTGTGCAGCGTTTCTCGGCCAAACACAATCGTCTTTTACAAATAAAGCGACAGTAACACGTGGCGTGAAACACAGCGTCCTCGTTAGAGTCCTTTGATTCCCTTTTACACACTTTTCCCCGCTGTTTTGGTTTATTTTTCCCCTCTTGGCTGGTTAAACTGGTGGCCGCCATTGCTCTAATATTATTATGGGAAGGGAATAAAGCTGCTACGCGATTGGTCCACGTGACCAAAACAACACCACTCCCCTTGCACATATTATTACGCCTTGTAAGAAATAGTCCCGTTTTAGATCGCGGATTATAAAATAACTGCAGCGTCGGACGAGTAGAACTTTTTTATTTGTACTTTCTACCTATAAATCTCTTTTATGGAGAAAAAATTGTGTAGTCCCCCTTCCGTGGGAACGGACCTGAACGAAAAGGGACCTCACAATACGGCCTATAACTGTGAGTGGACGACCCAATTAAGCATTACACTTGTTTACAACAGGGTCCACATTGTTCAATTCATCAAAACATTTAGAGACGTACAAATAGACACTTCTATATAGTTAAAGAACAGAACAGGAATTCATCATAAAACAGTGTTCCCTGACCGGGAATCGAACCCGGGCCGCGGCGGTGAGAGCGCCAAACCCTAACCACTAGACCACCACGGAGAAGGGTTATGATGATGATGATGAGAAGGGCTGTGGAGGCTGAAGAGTACGGGCTATTTTATAAAGTTATCTTCAATGGCATCAAGGATCAGGGTTACAGTAAATGACAATGTAATTCAGCCAGGGGTGCCATGGATGAAAAGATTACAGGGGTGATCTGAAGCAAACATGAGAACCACTGCTTTACATTTCTTCAGACGATTTTTCTATGTTTTGTTAACAATTTGACAGAAGTTACTTCGAGGTGCCCACTGCCCAGATATCTCCCTGTATCCCGCGACATGGGCGGTCCCGAGAGGGGACGCACCCGGAAGCCTATTTAATGGCATGTAGTCCTCTAGTTCTTGGTTGGTGAAGTGGGAGTGACATTGACAAGATGTTGACAAACAGGCAAATTCTGGCGTTGGTGGTGGTGAGAAGGAGAAGGAGAAGGAGGTTGATGATGATGAGGATGAAGAGGGCAGCGGAGGCTGAAGAGAACAGGGCCACACCCAGGAGGAGGTTTTGGGTTCATCCGATCGGTATGCGAAGAGCAGAACAAGGGGAGTACCTGCACCTGTTCATGGAGCTACGCCAGGACGAACAACGCTTCCAAGAGTACTGCAGGCTCTCTGTGGAGCAGTTCGACTGGGTGCTGGACAAGGTGAAGGAACAGATCAGGAAGCAAGACACTTGTTACCGGCAAGCCATCAGTCCGGGCGAACGTCTTGCCATCTGTTTACGGTAACTACCATGTTCATTGTTGTTTACATTTCTACTGTGATCCGTCGCTAGTAGCCTTGGATCACAAGACGGACATCTGCCATGCCCGTCTATGTCTTGAGCTCCAAAATAGTGTTTGATTTCAAATATAACCTGCTTGCCCCATGACCAAGAATGTTACAATTGTGTACGGCCCCTCGTAAGTACCCATTTGTTCCGTATTGTTCTATAAAAAGCATTCTAATCCGATCGGTGGCCATTTTCTCTGTATGCTTTCAACTACGCGACCCTATCGGTTGGGGGTGTATTGCACTCTGTTACATTATAAGTAAAACTCTATGAGCAAATGAACACCAATCGGATTCGAATCCTTTTTATTGAATAATATGGAATATACGGGTACATCTAAGGGGTTGTGTACGATTGTAACATCCGTGGCCATAGAGTTAGCCCTTTTATATTGGAAATGTGTGTGTTTATGCAGATGTATGGAGCAAAAACGGAGAAAGTGCAAACACTATTTTGAAGATCATCGAAGACTGTCATTATAATATAACCGTCTTGTATCAAGACACTGGTGGAGAGACTGTAAATGGCAAATGCCTTAGTAATTAGCATTGTATTTGTGACGGGAGCCGGTTAAGTAAAAATACAAAATCAAGAAACACAGTAGGATTTAAAGTGCACTAGTTGAAAGTGCGTGTGTGCATTATACTGTGAGACTTAAGTTAAAATGTAGCCAACTACGCCACTTGCTTTTTGGCGAGGTGCAAGCCCTCAATAATACTCTTAAAACAATAAAAGGACACCCAGGTTCGAGTTAAAAACCAGTTAAAAAGAGCATATAAGTTAAAGGAAAACTGTTAAAAGACTGATGTCGAGCCAGGTTGTTGGGGAGGAATTAACAAAGTAATATGTATTGAATCTAGACAGGGGCACGCTAAAAGGCCAGTAGAAAATACAATTAAAAACGCCCTAAATCTAAAACCCTAAAACTCTAACTAAGAACTAAAAACGTAAACAAAACAACAAAACAATGAGCAGTGCCAATTAAAACGTCTGGAGCAAAGTGCAAAATGCAGGAGGAGGTGCGGTTGTGGGGACAGTCACATCGGTGCCTTCTTTTCTTCTTGATACTGCAACCAAAAGAGAGACTACACACAGTTAATCTGGTTTCAACAGTGCCTTCGGCTATGTGGATAGAGTGACAGGTAGGTCTCCGTGCGGCAATACTGCAAATCGGGTACTGTATGGTACTTACAGGCCAGCCCAGGTATTAACCTGAGCCCTTCTGTCGTAGGCGTGCAGTATTGCGACCTCTCTGCTTCCGTCTCTGGTGGTCCACTCGATCTCTGTGTCTCGTCTGCCCAAAACTGCTCGCGCACACCTCCTTGCTCTGCTTGCTGTCGTTTCTTTTGCTCTGCTCCGTCTCGTCTCTTCTCTTTCTCGACCGCCCCCACAGGCCGGGCCGGGCCGGGTACACAACATCCGGGAGTCGTGGTCGTGGCACTTACAGAGCGGGTTGAAGGCCTGGCTCTCTCGGCGGTTACAGCCCATCAAAGGTCAACCCGCTCACGGCTACCACTGGCCCCCAGCTGGAGTGTTCCGACCCCCGTCTGGCCCCAGCCCATGGGAGCTATATGGTCTGCGTCTGTTCAGCTCACACACACTCCAAACTCGCCTCTTCTCCAAACACTCTCCTCTGTCTTATAGGGCTGCTGATTGGTGGGCCACACCCAACCCAGCTGTAGGTCCTTGAAGTTGCAGGTCATTGATTAGCCAGGGTAGGTTGTGCCAGTCAGTGGAAAAATAAAGGCTATATACTGTAAAACATCATGCAACTCACACAAAACGAGCAAAACAATAAAGCAAAATCACTGGACAATAATATCACTCTATAACTCATAGCAAAAGGAAAAACATTACAAACAAACATGCAAAAGTATAACACAGAAAAAGCACAAAAAATATAATAAACCAAACACATCTATACATTTCCACCGGCTCACATATTCACATATCATACTATAAACGAGCGAATGTCTGTCTGTCTGTCTGTCTGTCTGTCAGAAACAAACACTTATCTCCTCATTGCCTGCACCAATCGCTCCCACTTTTCACACAGGCATTGACCATAATAATATGGAGGTCTTAACGAAGCCATTTTTCCAATAAGATTAATAATGAATTTATTAGTGAATAAAAACCCGTTTATTTGTCCGTGGTCTATCTCCGACCGAGCCACACTATTAGCACACATCTCTCCATGCCAAAATAAATCTGCACGCTCCCACAATCCAGCTAGGCTACTTTTTACCGACGCAACTGTCGTATTTACTGTACAGATATTGTTTTTACATCACCCATTTATATGAAATTATAATCCAACCCAGGGCGCAGTACCCCCCGCGGCCACCAGGGGGGTACTGAACAACTCATCTCCCCATAAATGCAATTACTACACTACTAACATGACAATGACTGTTTGAGACTTTCAGTTCTATGTATGACTATGATGTACTGTTTTTCCATTTCCAGTGAACAAGTCTATATTAAAGCAATTCTTCCTCAAAATACATATATCAATAATATGATATATTACATCACATTACCCACACTGTACATTTGGGAATACCTGTGCGACAGCCCATACTTTCTGTGCTGCATGTCAAACTGGGGTCTTTCATACTTTTCAAATGGGGGTCTGTGGGCTAATAAGTGTACATTTTACAGTCCTTGCCATGAAAACATTTCCCTACCATGCATTTATACAAATATTTTCATGTTATAGTGCTGTTTCTATTCACACAAAAAAGACACAAATATATTATACAAGTTAAAATGAAGAGCAATTAAATATATTTATGGGGGGCAATAGTCCATACAACGGGTAAGGACTATGTATATTAATACAATAAACAAGCAAAAGGGCATTGCCTGACCATGGATCACACCAAAGGACCTGCAACATGACTGAGGAACACGTTCCACTTCAAATCATATTTATCCAACTGATTATTCATCTTAAAGGATAACCTCTCCAAAGCAGCCACAATACCAAGCTATCAATGGTATACTTATGATTGTACTGCAGCATTTTCTTGCAAAAGAAACTACAGTAGCCTACTAATTAGCCTACTTTTGTGCCCAACCTAACTTCCCAAGACCATCTGTAAACAATTCCCCGTTCCCCCCTATCAGTAATGTGATCTATTACAACACATTACCCACACTGAACATCATTTGCTGTTCATATATTCAGAACGGGTAAGGAATAAAAGGTAATTACAACTCACCAACCCTGACTGTTAGGCATGGTGCATGTATTTAATGTTTCCACACTGTCATTCAGCTCTTTAGTCTTCCTTATTTTGTTTCAGATTCCTTACTTCAATAAATGTAGCAATAGCACAATGTAGAAAATATTAAGTCACACGTAAAAGTCATGTTTCCACAGATTGCTTGATTGATTGATTGAAGTATTTATTAACAGTTTGCAGAATTGGTACATTAACATTTCACATGAAAGCACTAACTCAACTTTACTCAACTTGAGTAAAGGTTTAGTAACTTTACTTGGCTTCCAAATATACATCATGTATTATAGTACCTAAGTAAGAGTACTCAAATATATCCAAATGTGTCTATCACCTATTTGAAAATGGCAGATCTACAAGCTTGTCGCATTACAGCGCATTGTGAGCGTGTAGCCTGCATGGCTATTTTCCAAGGATAAAACCATGAAATAGGTTTCAATTGGTTAATGTATTTCTTGTTATAATATACTTATTACTACTACTTTGAAGATTTACATTAGTATAACAAGAAATACATTAACCAATTGAAACCTAAAAATCACACCTTTTACCATGATACATAGTTTAAAATGCATCTTTTCACCATGATCATGTAAGATGACAACTGAATTTATGTGATAGCATAAGCCCCGAGCTGAATTAAGTTGGCAAATGTGACACGAGTTAAAGACAAAAAGCTGTATATAGGGCCAGATTTATTTAGTTGCAACTATACGCGTTCTTTATCCCAACTACACAAAATGTCTTGTATAGCCGTTATCCAAACTCACACCACGTGATATTGTGACTGAGCTTGTAGATCAACTCTGTTTTGGAAAAGCTTTTTCTCTGAATAGGGATGCTGGGTTCAAGTGGTTATTAACTTGTAAAATAATTGCCATCAAAAAATACATTATTTGCCTCAGAGATGTAGTAGAGTTGTGGGTCATAAACCTTAATCCCATTACCAATACAACTTGTAACATGTGAGTTTAGCTTGTGTTATAACTAGTGCTGTCAGGCGATTAAAAAATTTAATCGCGATTAATCGCATGATTTGTGTAGTTAATCGCGCGATTAATTGCAATTAATCGCAAAACCTTTTTTGCTCTAAATTAAATGATGAACTGAAAGAAAACGCTGTATTGTAGAGATGCTCCGATAAGGTTTGACAAAATTAATGTTACTTTTTTTATTTACCTTTTTTCCACATGACGTATGAAAAGACAAGTGCAATATGCATTATTTTATGGCTTGCCCATTTTCTCTATAATAATATATATTATGTGAAATTAGCACATTCAACACAAACAACTGTTTCCATAAAACAAACTAACATAGGCTACTTCTCTATAAGCAGAATCATGAATAGGCCTATTTAATTTATACAAAAGGAGAAGAGAGAGAGCAATGTGTTTGTGGCTCAAACTTTGTCTAATATTGTTTTAGAGCAGTGGTTCTCAAACATTTTCATGCCAAGAGCAAAGGACCCCCAATATTTTTTCAATCTACAAAAATAATCCCAAAATCGCTTATAAATTAAATTAAATTAAATTACTTACTAATCGCTTATTTGGCAACACTGTCCAGAAACGACCAGTGTTGCTTCTTTTTGTCTTATTTTGTATAGACCTAGGTGGCTTGTTTCTGCCATAGAGTTATACTGGCAACACCTCTGTCTTCTAGCTAGCTGCTGCTGCTGCTCCGTCTCGTCTCTGTGTGTGTACTGTCAGTCCCTGCTCCGTGACTGGGAGATGGGACTGTCGATAGTCTGGAATAGAACTTTCTGTTACAGTTAAATCAATATAAAAGTACCACACAACTGAAAAGTATCGCGACTGTGACCGCAAGTTAGAAACGTGTGTGGCTATAACGAGGCACAGCTGTTTACAATGCGATGCTAAATTAACAGCGGGGGTTTTGCTTTGGGTCTGGATGCAGGGCTCAGCAGTGCGACTAGGTACTCGCATTTGCGACTAAAAATATCACCGTGCGAGTTGTAAAATTAAATTTGTAGCACAGGTGCGAATACAGGATTTGACCATTCAATCGTGATAAAGACAAGTCTCTGGCCCAGGCCGTAGCGTAACGGTCTGGGCACCGGACTGGTAATCCAGTCGCAGTGTGCCGCGGGTTCGACTCCCGGACCCGACACGGCCTTTACTGCATGTCATCCCCCCATCTCTCTCCCGTTTCCTGTCAGCCTACTGTCTGTCCCTTCAAAAATCAATAAAAGGCGTAAGCCGCAAAAGAATATCTTAAAAAAAAAAAAAAGACAAGTCTCTGTCTACAGCAAGTGCACATTCTATTGTCGCGGTTCTATACCTACATTTATATTTCTGAACGGCGGTGTCGTTCGCCAAAAAGAGCAAAGCTACAAGCTAACAACGTGTCGAGGCTCAATGCTGTGTTCATGTGAAGATCTGTCCCTTTGCTCCCACCGCCCCGCCCCTCCCTGTTTTGCTGCTCAGTTCTCTTCTCTTCCCTGTCGGCAGCGAACGCAGCAGAATAGCATGGTAGCACAGAAGACAGAAGGAGTTGCTAGGACCCCGACACGTTTGTTGAGATGATCTGTATTGTATGTATATATGTATGCAATGCTTTTATACTGAAGGACTATACCGGATGTACCAGATATGCCAATCAACTCACGAGTGTATATAATGACTAATAAAAACACTCGTATTATCATGGTTACGAGCTGAAGGTATTGCTGCCTCCTGAGTACTTATTTACGTTCCTCCATTATGAGTGTTTAGCCCGACTAGCTCCAGGCATCTACCTTACTGCTGCAATGGCAGCTCTGTCAACAGGTTGTGGGCCCAGCAGGACGAGAGATGGTGATAGCCGGTGGAGTCGGATTTGTTTTAATGGAGATGAACGGAACTTTGAATTATGGTTGGTAAAATTCCTCGGGCACTTAAGGCAAAAAGGGCTTAAGCATACTATACTGAACGAGCCTGATATCGACGACGAAGACGTGCTCGATGGGGACGAAGCAGCCGCGAGAGACGCTGCAGCCGAAGCAAGAGCCACTGAGGACGCCGAGAAAAATGAGGAAGCATATGCCGAACTAATTCAAGTTCTAGATGATACAAGTTTGTCATTGATTATACGTGATGCAGCAGATGATGGGAGGAAGGCGTTGCAGATTCTGAAAGATCACTATGCCGGTAGGGGAAAACCAAGAGTGATTAGTTTGTACACAGAGCTGACGTCGCTCCAGAAGGCTGCTAACGAAACGATCACAGACTATATTATTCGAGCCGAAATGGCTATTACGGCACTGAGAAATGCGGAAGAGATTTTGAGTGACGGCTTACTGACAGCTATGATTCTGAAAGGGCTACCGGAATCATATAAGCCATTTTCCATCCACATTGCACAAAGTGACGACAACATCACCTTTGCCGACTTTAAAGCCAAACTGAGGAGATACGAGATCACTGAAAGGTTTAATAGCAATTCCGGAGATGACAGCGTGATGAGAATAAGAGGCAAGGACAAAGACGTGAGACCGACCTGTTACAACTGCGGCCAGAGGGGGGCATAAATCTTTCGAGTGTGAAGATGCTGCCGGTCAGCGAGAACAGAGACAGTGGTGCAGTCTTTGCAAAAGTCCCACGCACAACGATACCACCTGCAGGCGGAGAAGACGGAGAGATAACGTCAACGTGACGCAGGATGAAGAGGCGCACACGTTCACCTTCAAGGTGGGCCAGGTGAACCGCGACTTGGACGGCACCGGGAGACCGAAGCAGAGACTATGTCAGGGCATTGCTCTGAGCATCGGGCTGATGGTCGACACCGGGGCTACGTCACACATTGTGACCGACGTGAAGAAATTCCGAAACTTCGACGAGAGTTTCGAGCCACGGAAGCATGTTCTGGAGATGGCTGATGGAGTGAGGGCCTCTGGCATAGCGCTGAAGAGAGGTGCTGCAATAGTTTACCTGAGAGATGACAAGGGTCGAGAGGTGGAAACTATGCTGAAGGGGGCGCTGTATGTTCCATCCTTTCCCCAAGACATTTTCTCTGTGAACGCAGCGATATCCAACGGAGCCACAGTCTTCTTCAAAGAGAGACAGAATAAGCTCACCCAAAAAGATGGTACGACATTCGACAGTAAGGTACATGACCGGCTGTTTTACTTAAACACTGTTGATAAGATTGCTAATGTTGATGAATGTCATGGGTGTTATGATCTCAAAACGTGGCATGAAATTCTAGGACATTGCAACTACGAAGATGTGTTGAAATTGCAGAATGTAACTGAGGGCATGGAAATTAAGGGCAAGGTTGATATTTCCAAATTATCATGTGAAGTGTGCACAAAAGGTAAATTTGCTCAGAGCCGAAACAGACAGCCAGACCAAAGGGCTAAAGCTGCGCTAGAACTTGTACATACTGACTTGTCTGGACCAATCGATCCAACGGCTAGAGATGGATTCAAATATACTCTAGCATTTACTGATGATTATTCAGGAGCAACTTTTGTTTATTTCTTGAAATCTAGTGTGACACAGTCAAAGCTGCAGAGAAATTCATTGCTGATGTTTCACCTTATGGGAAAATTAAGTGTATTCGATCAGATAATGGTACGGAGTATACATCTGGTTACTTTCAAACATTGCTAAGCAAGAATGCCATCAGACATGAGACCTCAGCTCCTTATTCACCCCATCAGAATGGGACAGCTGAAAGAAATTGGAGAACGCTGTTTGAAATGGCCAGATGCATGCTAATTGAGTGCAATTTACCAAAAGAATTGTGGACCTATGCAGTAATGACTGCTGCTGTTATTCGAAATAGGTGTTTCAACAAGCGTGTAGGACAGACCCCATATTATATGCTGACAGGAAAGAAGCCAAACCTTTCAAGAATGAGAACATTTGGGTCCCCATGCTATGCATACAAGCAAGACAAGAAAAAGTTTGATTCACGATGTGAAGAAGGTATCTTTGTAGGCTATGACAAATACAGCCCAGCCTATTTGGTGTTTTACCCTGACACAGGGAAAGTAACTAAACACAGATTGGTAAAATTTATTCAGAAGAGTGTCGCTGAGAGCCAGACTCAAACAGGGCAAGATTTTGAGGATGGTGTTTGCAGTGGGATTCAGAAGAGTGTCACTGAGAGTCAGACTCAAACAGGGCAAGATTTCGAGGATGATGTTTGCAGTGGGAGGGGAGCTGTAAATTACCTACCTGAAGTTTTACTACCTGAAGTTGAGAAAACCAACGAGACACAAGAACAAGAGTCAGAGATGAGGGAACTGGTTGATAGTCAGGCAGGAGAAAGTAGCCAAAGTGCAACATATCCCAAAAGAGAAGTGAAACCACCTCAATATTTAAAGGATTATGAGTGTCAAGTCAAATCTAATGACCAGGATGATATAACCTTTGATTATTGTTATAGAGTCATTTGTGATGTGCCACACACAGTAAAGCAGGCCATGGCCTCACCTAACTCTGAATTATGGGCAAGAGCTATGGATGAGGAAATTGAATCACTAAAGGAAAATGACACGTTTACCCTGACTAAATTGCCAGAAGGCAAAGAAGTAGTGGGGGGTAGATGGGTTTATGCTTTAAAAACAAATGCAGATGAATCTGAACAATTCAAGGCACGTTATGTAGCCAAAGGTTTCAACCAAAAACCAGGTGTGGATTATGAAGAGACTTTTTCACCTACAGCAAATCTGACTAGTGTAAGGGTATTAATGCAAAAAGCAGCACAAGATAATATGATCTTACATCAAATGGATGTCAAAACAGCCTACCTGCATGCACCAATAGATTTCGAGATTTACATGAGACAACCAGAGGGATATGAAGTCACATCTGAAAATGGGGACATGCTGGTTTGTAAACTGAAGAAATCTTTGTATGGTTTAAAACAATCGGGTAGAAACTGGAACAAGATGTTGCATGATTTTTTGACTGAAAATCAATGTATTCAGAACCCAGTTGATTATTGCGTTTACACAAGGGAAATGAAGGATCAGAAGGTATTCATTTTATTTTGGGTCGATGATATAATTATTGCAACAAGTGATGACAATGTGATGACTGATGTCAAAGAGATGCTTACAGCTAAATTCAGAATGAAAGACTTGGGCAAATTGAGACATTTTATTGGTATTGATTTTGAACAAGGTAATCATTGTGTGACTATGTCACAAAAGAAATATGTTGATAAAATACTGACTAGGTTTAACATGCAGGACTGCAAGCCAAGGACGACGCCTAGTGAGGCAAAGTTGAACTACACTGACAGCAGTGAGCTAATGAGTGATGTCAGGAAATACAGGGAAGTTGTTGGAAGTCTAATCTATTTGACTACATGTACCAGGCCAGATCTGAGTTTTGTAGTAGGAAAACTTTCACAATATTTTTCTGAACCAACAGAAGAACAGTGGACCACAGTAAAACATGTGCTGAGATATCTGAAGGGAACCAGTGACAAACCCTTACGCTACAGGAAATGTGAAGAACTAGGATTGCTAGCTTATAGTGATGCAAACTGGGCAGAAGATACAAGTGACAGACGTAGCACTAGTGGTTATTGTGTCAGCTTAAACCCAGAGGGTCCTTTGATTTCATGGAGGTCTAAAAAGCAATGCACTGTAGCACTTTCAACTTGTGAAGCTGTGGCCCTGGCAGCAACTCTACAAGAGTGCTTGTATTTGGTTCAATTGTTACAATGTATTGATGGCTTTCATTACATGCAGCCAAAGATTTACGAGGACAATCAAGGTACAATAGCGTTAGCTAAAAATCCTGTACAGAGACAGAGGTCAAAACATATTGACATCAAATACCATTTTGTAAGATCAACTGTTAATGATGGTAAAATGATTCTCGAGTATTGTCCAACTGAACAAATGGTTGCCGATGTTATGACAAAACCAGCTAAACTGTTCCAATTGAAGAAGTTTGAAAGATTCATGTTTGGATAATACCATACAGTCCAAAGGTTTTTGTTTGTTTGTTTTGTTTTTGTTTACCAATTCACGATCAAGTGGGGGTGTTGAGATGATCTGTATTGTATGTATATATGTATGCAATGCTTTTATACTGAAGGACTATACCGGATGTACCGGATATGCCAATCAACTCACGAGTGTATATAATGACTAATAAAAACACTCGTATTATCATGGTTACGAGCTGAAGGTATTGCTGCCTCCTGAGTACTTATTTACGTTCCTCCATTATGAGTGTTTAGCCCGACTAGCTCCAGTATGGAGTTACATTTGTCTCTTTATTAACCAAACAAAAGAAAAATTAACCAAACAAAAGAAAAACATTTGAGAGAGAAAAAATCTAAACAGAACAAAAAACTATTTTTAATTCAAACAAATTAAAAACGCAATCAAAAAATATATTTGCAAGCAAAAAAAAATAAGATTTGAAAGAAAAGAAAAAATAATTGAGAACAAAACTTTTAAAAATTAAAAAAAAAAAAAAAATTAAAAAAATTTAAAAAAAATTAAAAAAAATTAAAAAAAAAAAAAAATTAAAAATTAAACTACATAAAACAAAATACTTACTAAATGTTTGGGTAATAATAATATGTGTTGTGCTAAATAAAATGTTTTTAATGTTTTTTTTCCTTCGTTTGCGAATGAAAGTTTTTTTTTTTCTCATTGCAAAACGCCTTCTCTCTCAAAACCTATGTCTTTGGTCTCGATTTTTTTTTTCTCTCTCAAAACCTATGTCTTTGGTCTCGATTTTTTTTTTCTCTCTCTTGGATTATTTGTGTGAGGGGTGAAAGTTCAGAAGGCGGGTCCTACGCTGAAAAGATGTAAGACACCTCTCCATTGGCCACTGTCTTAAACCCTTGCTTAGGGTGCAAATCTCAACTGTTTTGGACGGGGGTGGGCTCGTTGGAATCGTGTCGCCCCCCTGGGGGTGTCTTTGGGGGGCTCAAGGTTCAGGGACCCCCAGGGACCCCCTGGGACCCCCCAGGGACCCCCAAATGGTAACTCTGTCATTTCTCAACCGTTTTTGACGGGGGTGGGCTTGTTGTGATTGTGTCGCCCCCCTGGGGGCGTCTTTGTGGGTCTCAAGGTTCAGGGACCCCCCAGGGACCCCGCAGGGACCCCCCAGGGACCCCCTAGGGACCCCCAAATGGTAACTGTCATTTCTCAACTGTTTTGGACGGGGGTGGGCTCGTTGGAATCGTGTCGCCCCCCTGGGGGCGTCTTTAGGGGGCTCAAGGTTCAGGGACCCCGAGGGACCCCCCGGGACCCCCCAGGGACCCCCAAATGGTAACTCTGTCATTTCTCAACTGTTTTGGACGGGGGTGGGCTCGTTGGAATCGTGTCGCCCCCCTGGGGGCGTCTTTGTGGGTCTCAAGGTTCAGGGACCCCCAGGGACCCCCCAGGGACCCCGAAATGGTAACTGTCATTTCTCAACTGTTTTGGACGGGGGTGGGCTCGTTGGAATCGTGTCGCCCCCCTGGGGGCGTCTTTAGGGGGCTCAAGGTTCAGGGACCCCGAGGGACCCCCCAGGGACCCCCAAATGGTAACTCTGTCATTTCTCAACCGTTTTTGACGGGGGTGGGCTTGTTGTGATTGTGTCGCCCCCCTGGGGGCGTCTTTGTGGGTCTCAAGGTTCAGGGACCCCCCAGGGACCCCCCAGGGACCCCCAAATGGTAACTCTGTCATTTCTCAACCGTTTTTGACGGGGGTGCGCTTGTTGTGATTGTGTCGCCCCCCTGGGGGCGTCTTTGTGGGTCTCAAGGTTCAGGGACCCCCCAGGGACCCCCCAGGGACCCCCCAGGGACCCCCAAATGGTAACTGTCATTTCTCAACTGTTTTGGACGGGGGTGGGCTCGTTGGAATCGTGTCGCCCCCCTGGGGGCGTCTTTGTGGGTCTCAAGGTTCAGGGACCCCCAGGGACCCCCCAGGGACCCCCAAATGGTAACTCTGTCATTTCTCAACTGTTTTGGACGGGGGTGGGCTCGTTGGAATCGTGTCGCCCCCCTGGGGGCGTCTTTGTGGGTCTCAAGGTTCAGGGACCCCCAGGGACCCCCCAGGGACCCCCAAATGGTAACTGTCATTTCTCAACTGTTTTGGACGGGGGTGGGCTCGTTGGAATCGTGTCGCCCCCCTGGGGGCGTCTTTAGGGGGCTCAAGGTTCAGGGACCCCGAGGGACCCCCCAGGGACCCCCAAATGGTAACTCTGTCATTTCTCAACTGTTTTGGACGGGGGTGGGCTCGTTGGAATCGTGTCGCCCCCCTGGGGGCGTCTTTGTGGGTCTCAAGGTTCAGGGACCCCCAGGGACCCCCCGGGACCCCCCAGGGACCCCCAAATGGTAACTGTCATTTCTCAACCGTTTTTGACGGGGGTGGGCTCGTTGTGATTGTGTCGCCCCCCTGGGGGCGTCTTTGGGGGTCTCAAGGTTCAGGGACCCCCCCGGGACCACCCAGGGACCCCCAAATGGTAACTCTGTCATTTCTCAACCGTTTTGGACGGCGGTGGGCTCGTTGGAATCGTGTCGCCCCCCTGGGGGCGTTCTCAGGGTTTTGGAGGTTCGGGGACCCCCCAGGGACCCCCAAATGGTAACTCTGTCATTTCTCAACCATTTTGGACAGGGGTGGGCTTGTTGGAATCGTGTTGCCCCCCTGGGGGCGTTCTCAGGGTTTTGTAGGTTCGGGGACCCCCCGGGACAACCAAATGGTAATTCTGTCATTTCTCAACCGTTTTGGACGGGGGTGGGCTCGTTGGAATCGTGTTGCCTCTCTGGGCGCATTATCAGGGTTTTGGAGGTTCGTGGACCCCTGGGGACTTCCACATGGTAACTCTTGACATTTTTATGATAGATCTTTATTGATGGGAGGGAGAGACAGAGAGAACCATTTATATTCATCTGCATATTCTTCTTACTATAGCTCTCTCTCTCACACACTTTGAGAAATTACAGAGTTACCATTTGGGGGTCCCTGGGGGTCCCTGAACCTTGAGACCCCCAAAGACGCCCCCAGGGGGGCGACACAATAACAACGAGCCGTCCAAAACGGTTGAGAAATGACAGAGTTACCATTTGGGGGTCCCGGGGGGTCCCCGAACCTCCAAAACCTTGAGAACGCCACCAGGGGGGGGCGACACCATTCCAACGAGCCCACCGCCGTCCAAAACGGTTGAGAAATGACAGAGTTACCATTTGGGGGTCCCTGGGTGGTCCCGGGGGGTCCCTGAACCTTGAGACCAAAGACGCCCCCAGGGGGGCGACACGATTCCAACGAGCCCACCGCCGTCCAAAACGGTTGAGAAATGACAGAGTTACCATTTGGGGGTCCCTGGGTGGTCCCGGGGGGGTCCCTGAACCTTGAGACCCCCAAAGACGCCCCCAGGGGGGCGACACAATAACAACGAGCCGTCCAAAACGGTTGAGAAATGACAGAGTTACCATTTGGGGGTCCCTGGGGGGTCCCGGGGGGTCCCCGAACCTCCAAAACCTTGAGAACGCCACCAGGGGGGGCGACACGATTCCAAAGAGCCCACCGCCGTCCAAAACAGTTGAGAAATGACAGTTACCATTTGGGGGTCCCGGGGGGTCCCTCGGGGTCCCTGAACCTTGAGCCCCCTAAAGACGCCCCCAGGGGGGCGACACAATCACAACGAGCCCACCGCCGTCCAAAACGGTTGAGAAATGACAGAGTTAACATTTGGGGGTCCCTGGGGGGTCCCGGGGGGTCCCTTGGGGTCCCTGAACCTTGAGCCCCCTAAAGACGCCCCCAGGGGGGCGACACGATTCCAACGAGCCCACCGCCGTCCAAAACGGTTGAGAAATGACAGAGTTAACATTTGGGGGTCCCTGGGGGGTCCCGGGGGGTCCCTTGGGGTCCCTGAACCTTGAGCCCCCTAAAGACGCCCCCAGGGGGGCGACACGATTCCAACGAGCCCACCGCCGTCCAAAACGGTTGAGAAATGACAGAGTTACCATTTGGGGGTCCCTGGGGGGTCCCTGGGGGTCCCTGGGGGGTCCCTGGGGGGTCCCTGGGGGGTCCCTGAACCTTGAGACCCACAAAGACGCCCCCAGGGGGGCGACACAATCACAACAAGCCCACCCCCGTCAAAAACGGTTGAGAAATGACAGAGTTACCATTTGGGGGTCCCTGGGGGGTCCCAGGGGGTCCCTGGGGGTCCCTGAACCTTGAGCCCCCCAAAGACACCCCCAGGGGGGCGACACGATTCCAACGAGCCCACCCCTGTCCAAAACAGTTGAGATTTGCACCCTAAGCAAGGGTTTAAGACAGTGGCCAATGGAGAGGTGTCTTACATCTTTTCAGCGTAGGACCCGCCTTCTGAACTTTCACCCCTCACACAAATAATCCAAGAGAGAGAAAAAGAAAATCGAGACCAAAGACATAGGTTTTGAGAGAGAAAAAAAAAATCGAGACCAAAGACATAGGTTTTGAGAGAGAAGGCGTTTTGCAATGAGAAAAAAAAAACTTTCATTCGCAAACGAAGGAAAAAAAACATTAAAAACATTTTATTTAGCACAACACATATTATTATTACCCAAACATTTAGTAAGTATTTTGTTTTATGTAGTTTAATTTTTAATTTTTAATTTTTTTAATTTTTTTTTTTTTTTTTTTTTTTTAAAGTTTTGTTCTCAATTATTTTTTCTTTTCTTTCAAATCTTATTTTTTTTTGCTTGCAAATATATTTTTTGATTGCGTTTTTAATTTGTTTGAATTAAAAATAGTTTTTTGTTCTGTTTAGATTTTTTCTCTCTCAAATGTTTTTCTTTTGTTTGGTTAATTTTTCTTTTGTTTGGTTAATAAAGAGACAAATGTAACTCCATACTCCAGGCATCTACCTTACTGCTGCAATGGCAGCTCTGTCAACAACGTTGAATACTAAAGTTATTTAGAAAGTTTGTAATGTTAAAACATCACTTGATATAACTTTTGTTTTAACCAAACGTGGGTGAAACAGCGTGCAGCCGCGCACGTAAAGAGTGCACGTGCGCACGCACATGGAGTGGACGGATTGATTGATATACCAAAACAACCCTTGCTTAGCACCTCGTTAAAAGCGTGTGCGCAGCGCAATACGAATGGCTGACCTGGCTGGATATATTAGTCAGTGGCTAGCTCAGGTCCATAACTCTAAATGCAACGCATTAGACTAGAGCTATGGACCAGAGCTAGTCAGTGGCCTGAGGCAAAGATCCCCCCACCTTCTCCTTCCACCACGCCGAGGTGTAGCCTATTATGTCCGATGTTCTGTCTGAACTGAAGCAGTCAAAGCCAAGGAGAATGTTACATTACTAATTCACCATCGAGTAGCCTCTGCACTAAATGTCACACTCACATGATAGAACAGCAAGATAAAAACTGATAGTCTGTCTGTCCATACATTCATAAAATTAATTGACTATCTATCTATCTATCTGCATACCAAACTAGTAGTCTATCAGTATAAAAACAAATTGATTATATAGATTATATAAAAAAATATTATGTCCAGAGATGAATATCAATATTGTGATAATTTCTGAAAAGATATTGTGATATAATATTTTGTCATATTGCCTGCCCCTACCTCATATCACTTTATTAAAGAGAAATCACACCTGTGTGAAGTGAGGGGCACTCTTATCATCATACATCATGATTTAATTTACGTCATATTTAGCAGAATTTTGACCTAATTTCTCCGTTCATTGTAAATGGCAAATATTGAGACGTGTGGGGACTAAAGCTGTATATAGGAGGCCCTCAAAAACACATTATTTGATAACTTTTCATCGTGCTCCTAAAATAATTTGTGTGCTACTAGATTACTACTTAGGCGCACACGTGCTACTTGGAAAAATGCTAAGCGTCGAGCCCTGTCTGGATGGATGAATTCAATTGCACAGGTTTCTCAAGCTTTTTTGGACTGGAACGTACACGAGCAAAACCTTTGTGAAATGTAAATGGAAGGCTGTTACTCCACTTTAAACATCCTAACAAGGGGTCTGGGAAGGGAGTGCATTGCAGGAACCAGTATTCCTCAACATCCCGCCTGCCAATCGCTGTGTTTTTTTTGTTGCGTTAATGCGATAAAAAAATTAGTGCCGTTAATAAGGTGTTGCGTTAATGCATTAATAACGCGTTAACTTTGACAGCATTAGTTATACCATGATGATTGTTGTCTATACCTCTATTTCAGATACCTTACCCATGGGGATTCTATTGCCACCATAGCCTACAATTTCCGCGTGGGAAGATCCACTGTGTCTGAGATTGTGCCTACTGTTGCTGAAGCCATCTGGCAGTGTTTGGTACCAGAGTTGATGCCCGTGCCGACGAAGGACGAGTGGAAAGCTGTAGCCAATGTTTTTGAGCAGAAGTGGAACTTCCCTCACTGTGTGGGTGCACTGGATGGCAAACATATTGTCATACAGGCACCCAGACATTCGGGTTCCCGTTTCTACAACTACAAAGGCCAGTATTCCATCGTCCTTCTGGCTGTTGTAGATGCCAATTACCTGTTCCGCATGGTCGATGTGGGAGGTTATGGCGCATCCAACGACAGCAGCATCCTCTGGGCATCAGCGTTTGGTGAAGCTCTATAGCCGAGTAAATCTATGAAAAAAAAGCACCTTACCCTAAAAAAATTGCAACAAAAGGTTTCTCAACTGTTTTTTGTAGTATTAGGTGTCCCTAATAACATACTAAAAGTTTACCAAAGTTTGATCACCCGAAAGGTGTTATTTTCAAGATGGCGTCCAAGATCGCCAAAAAATCATTAAAATAGCTTAACTCCTTCATTATTTATCGTAGACAAATATTTTTTGTGTCTAACCCTATGTTTTTGGGGCCTGTGAATCCAGTGGACTTGTCCAAATGGCAGAGATACAATTAGATCATTGTGAAATCCAATATTATGTGTGTGACTCTATTAAAACCCTCTGAAATGGACACCCGTTTTCAGGTAGTCCCCCAAATGTGTTGTTGTAGGGGAGTGGCATGAACCACATTCAATATATTTTTAGGAAGGCTTTCTTTCTTTCTTTCTTTCTTTTTCTTTCTCACCTTTATTTATACTCGGAATACAGGCTAGCAGTGCCAGTGTGCTCACCGGGGCTGACAGTCATTTCAGCTAGTGGCAAAGCATACTAAAATGGTAGCCTGACCATGAGTGCTGGAGAAACTTGCAAAATTTGCCATGAAGCATTAAGAGATGCTTCTGATGTGGTTGAAGTCCGTCAGAAGGGAGCTGATGGAATCAACAGTGCAAGTGTGCGAAGAGGGGATGACATAGTCATTTCAGCTGGTGAAAAAGTACACTCAAAATGTCGACAGCAGTACATAAATAAGTTGATGAGCCACCCAAGAGAAGTGCCAGATCAGCAGATAGTCCTTTCAACAGCAAAACAGACTGTCTATTCTGTGGGACTACAGTACTTACTCAGTACTCACATGATCTTCAAAGTGCAGCCTTTAGATATGTACAGACAGATACATTTGTGGAGTCAATTCTTGAGTGTTGTGACAATCACTCAGATGAATTGGCCTTCACCGTCAAAGGCAGAATTGAATATTATGGTCGTGATCTACATGCTGCGGACGGTATTTACCATCAAACTTGTAGTGTAAATTTCCGTACTGGGCGTCCCTTACCAATACAATTCCAGAATGCTCCAGAGGCAAAACGTAGAAAGTCTGGCCGGCCCAAAAATGAAGATCAGGAGCAGGCATTCATGAAGGTTTGCTCCTACCTTGAGAATAATGACGAGGAACAGTTGACAGTTACACATTTGCATGATAAAATGAAGGAATTTCTGACAAATACAGATTCCGAACCAATTGTAAAGGCCTACCTTAAGACAAAGCTAAAAGAAAAGTATGGGGACAGTGTACATTTTTCTGAAGGGGAAGGCCTCAAAGACAGTGACAATGAGGGAAAGGACTTCACAAATACTGAGATCTTATTTTAACGCACAAGCAAAGGATGAAGAAACACAAAGACAAGTGATCATTGAAACAGCAGCAAGATTTTTTTTTTTTTTTTTAAGATTTTTTTTTGCGGCTTACGCCTTTATTGATTTTTTAAGGGATAGAAAGTAGGCTGACAGGAAACGGGAGAGAGATGGGGGGATGACATGCGGTAAAGGCCGTGCCGGGTCCGGGAGTCGAACCCGCGGCACACCGCGACTGGATCACCAGTCCGGTGCCCAGACCGTTACGCTACGGCCTGGGCCAAACAGCAGCAAGATTGATTAAAAGTGATATCAAGTCCAATGTCCCCAATGTTACCAATCAGTATCCAAGTGCAAAGTCACTTGAGCTTGATTCTGCCCTTTCATTTGTTCCTGGCACTTTGCAGACATTGTTAAATTGTCTTTTTGTGGGTAAGGAGACAAGCCGGAAGGTTGCAGCAATTGGACAGGCAATTGTCCAAGCAGTACGACCACGTGCCGTTGTAGCTCCCTTACAAGTTGGTCTTGCAGTGCAGGCACATCATTTGTATCGATCACGATTCCTTGTGGACACTCTTAATGGGATGGGATTTAGTTCATCGTATGCAGAAGTCTTGCGTTTTGAAAATAATGCAGCTTCAATTGCCCCAGATATGTTAGCGGATGACATAGATTTGCCAGACATAGCTCTTCTTTTTGCTGGTGACAATGTTGACCACAATATTCTTACTATCGATGGCCGGGGGACCTTCCACGGAATGGGTATCATAGCAGCACTCACACCAGGGCGAAAGAAGGATTGTGTAATTCCAAGGAAACAGATTACCACCCTGGATTTTTCAATGCAGAGTAAAATCCCAATCATCGAACATCGCTTTGCAAAACATGTGTGTCAAAACATTGTGTTCAAAGAACTCCCGGCATTGATCAACTGTGATAGGACAGTTGATCAACTGTGGGAGCTCTCACTAAATTTCAAGCAAGAAACCCCTGGGTGGCAGGGAATGATGCATACCATTCACCAAGGATTAGAACATCCAGGGCAATCATCTGTTGTGTTCTTACCTATGATTGACTTGTATTCTGGAGACAAGACATGCATTCTGTCTACACTGAATTTCATTTGTGATCTTGCCATCAAACATAATGTTCCACCTATTATTACGTTTGATCAGCCACTGTATTGGAAAGCTGCAGAGATCATCGTGGATGCGCCACAGAGTAGCCAGCTGAAAAGCATTGTGTTGATGCTTGGAGGTTTCCATACATTTATGAACCTACTTGGTGCCATAGGAACACTGATGGAAGGCTCAGGACTCAGGAACATTCTTGAAGGTGTATATGGCTCAAATGCCGTCCAACATATGATGACTGGAAAATCTGTACAAAGAGCTTTCCGTGGACATCTGCTGGTGGACAGATGTATCAATCACCTAGTAGTGTCAGATCTGTTGGAGGATAACCCACAGTTTGAGTCATTGATGGGTGAGGCAGAAGAAATGTACTCATCCTTGGTAGCAAAAGAGACAACCTTGGAGAGTGCAGTAGCATCGGATGTGTTGAGAGAAGTCAAAGACAAAATGGACACTAAGAAGGCAGAACTCAGCACAAGGTCAAAAACCAGTCGGCTGTGGTTGAACGATCAGACAATGCTGCAGTCGGCAAGAGCACTGATCAAAGCAGATCGCACAGGATCCTGGACGATGCACTTGCGTGCAATGTTGGACTGCCTGCCAGTATTTGCTGCTGCTGGGCACTACAATTACCTAAAATCAGTTTTTTTCTATGTCCAAGAAATGTGCCAACTAGAAGCCAGACATCCAGATGTCTATGTCAAATTTGCCAGGGGTTTCCATGTGATCCGCCGTAGCAACCACTACTGGGCAGGCCTTAGCTCTGACCTTGTCATTGAGCAGACGCAGACATTGATGCGGTCCTTGAAGAGTAGTGGAGGTTTGACTCATGGAAGTGGAATGACCGAAGAAATGCGTGCGTTGTGGACCATGTCCATACCCATCACATCCGAGTACAATAACGCCATGCAGGAATTCAATGATCTCATCTACACGACCAGTGAGCAACACAGAGAATCAACAGTTTCCAGGATGAAACGAGATCATGCTGACCTGGAAAAGATCAAAGAAAAACTTAGCACTTTCAAACCATTCTCTCTAGATCCATCTCTGAGAAACATTGTGACTGGTGTAGTCGCCAAAGAAGACGTGAATGTTCATGAGTTTGAGACTGTTGGCAATGAGATCATTGAAAACATGGTTGGAAACCCCGTTTTTGGGATCTCATTCAAACGAAAAGACCGGGTAAAAACCCTTGCAGATGAGTCTAGCGTCAAAGTTTCCCATGACCGAACGATAGATCCTGCCCTGTTGTTCCAGCGATTTATCATCATGTCACAAACCGGAGACCTTTCACTGGAAGATGTAATGACCTATGAGCTCAGCCCATTCCCTGCAGCCCTGTTTGAAGCCAAAGGAATATTGCGTAAGGCTGATAAACCCCAATTAGCACAGGCAGTAGCTGAACTGTCAAGCAAGAAATCAAACAAAACTATACTGGATTCGATCCCACCAACTGAACAGTATGTCCTTGACGGTGGCTCCCTGATTCATCGCTTGCCATGGAAAAGCAGTGACAGTTATGGTGCTATTGCGCTGTCCTATGCTGACTTTACCATATGCCATTATGGTAAAGCAGCTGTGGTTTTTGATGGTTATAGTGACACTCCTTCCATCAAAGACAATACGCATCAGCGACGTGGGCAAAGCACCCACCCAGTCGTTAGCTTCACTGCACAAACTGAGTTTGTGGGAAGAAAGGATGACTTCCTCTCCAGATCTTCTAACAAACAAGGACTTATTAAGCTTGTCACTGAGGAACTGCAGAAGAAGGGCTGCACTGTTATCAATGCACCAGGGGATGCAGACGTGGACATTGTCATGGTTGCAATCAAGGCGTCACAACATCAGTCCACAACCTTGATAGGGGAAGATACAGATTTGCTCGTTCTTCTTCTCTATCATGCTGAGACGAACAATAGAGGCCTCTATTTCCGTTCGGACAAATCCAAGGTTCCAAAAGTGTATGACATCAGCGAGATGAAACAAGTCCTGGATAGAGACTTGTGTTCTCAGATGCTGTTTGTTCATGCTTACACAGGATGTGACACAACTTCACGCATTTTTGGTGTTGGCAAAAAGACAGCGTTCCAGAAACTTGTGAAGGGTGAATCAACCATTCAGACCTGTGCGAATGGGTTTCTGCTCCCAAATCAAGCAAACAATGTCATAGAAGACCTTGGGAGAAAGGCAATGGCAGTTATGTTTGGTGGCAAGAATACAGATTCTCTTGCGTCTTTGCGCTACAAACTTCTAAACAAGAAAATTGTGTCTGCCAAATCATTTGTCAAACCAGAACATCTCCCTCCTACAGAGTCCTCGACTAAATATCACTGCCAAAGAGTTTATTACCAGATCATGGTGTGGACTCAAATGGAGAGTGGCCTGAATCCGGTGGATTGGGGATGGAAATTGGAGGACAATCACTTTGTGCCAGTTATGACCAATATAACTGCTGCCCCAGAAAGCCTACTGCATATGGTCCACTGTAATTGCAAAACCGCCTGCCGAACACAACGGTGTAGTTGCAGACGATACGGATTGCCATGCATGCCTGCTTGTGGACCATGTCAAGTCGATAATTATGAGAATCCGCATAATCAACCTTTATGGGAGGAAGAGTGTGATGACTAATTGTCAATCTGGTCTGGATAAAAAAAAAATACAAAATAAATACTATAGGGGTTAGCGGTACTGAGCCTTCACGTGGCGGCCCTGTTTTGACTAATTTCACAGTACCACATGGTAATAATGCATGTATTCCCAAAATAAATCATTGAAAACAAAATCACCAATGCTGGGAATTATGGCACATGGAAAAAGGAAAACAATCCATTTACATTGGAAAACGTTAATAATTGTTAACACAAATACACTTATAACCGTATTATAAAGACAATTGTTATTATAATAACTTCACTATAATTTTATTTATAATTTATATAAGACAATTGGATTATTAGATAACCAAAATATAGGGTTAGACACCAAAACTACTTGTCTAGGATGAATAATCAATGAGTAATGGTATATTTAAGAACTGGCGGCGGCCATCTTGAAAATAACACCTTTCGGGTAATCAAACTTTGGTAAACTTTTAGTATGTTATTAAGGACACCTAATACTACAAAAAGTTGAGAAACCTTTTGTTGCAATTTTTTTAGGGTCAAACCATATTTTTACCCGCCTACTAAGGGACGGAACACTGAACGTCCCTGAGGATGAACCACTCCCAAACGCTGAGGACCTGGGACCGGTCCCATATGTTTTCGTGGCAGATGAAGCCTTTCCTCTGCGGCGGGACATGATGCGGCCAGTCCCTGGAAGGTACCTCCAGGCCTACTCCCAGAGCATTTTCAACTATCGTCTGTCCCGTGCACGGATGATGGTGGAGATGACCTTTGGTTTGATGGCTTCACAGTTCCGTCTCTTGCACACGGTGATTGATCTGAACCCGGAGAATGCGGAGAAGGTTGTGAGAGCAATCACTGTCCTACATAACCTTCTCAGATGGCACCGGCAGTCATCTGCTTCCGACGTGGCAGAGGAGATTCCAGATTCCCTCCGCCCAACTGGAACGGTTGTTGAGAACAATAACCCAGATGAAGAGGCTCGCGCTGTGAGAAGTAACTTTGTGGAGTACTTCAACTCACCAGCCGGTGCTGTATCATGGCAGGACAACCATGTTTAATCCTCACCTACCCATTACCCTCATTTAATTTTCCTTCTCTATTTAATTTTTCTTCTCCTCGGATCGCCACCTTGTAGTGGTGGAGACGCTTGTGTGTTCCAATGAACCTGAGAGCTATGCCGTCTGGAGCTTTGCTCCTGGTAGGGTCACCCATGGCGGAAAGCTCAAGGGGGAGGTTCCAGACAAAGTGCGATCCAACCAAAGCAAATGAAAGCTGCAGCATACTTCACGCAGTGTTGCAAATAGCCTGCATCCTGCGACTCACTAAATTGAGAAAGGACCAAATCCTGTCACCCTCTGGGGGTTCTGGCCCTCTGGGATGCCAGACTCTAATGTTGTTGAATAAGGACTCATAAAATTTCTTTGGAACCCACCCCTGGGTCCCAGGACCCATTACATTGAAAACCTATTTACACCACTGGGCCCCTAGTTCTCTTGGACTCCATGTGACTGGACCCTCCTGACCCACATCTGTTAAGGACAGTGTCTCTGCACATTACACAAACGCACAGGCGTCCTCCATGAAGGGAATCTAGCCACTATGACATCCCTCATTTTACCGGTTTATTTAAAATCTTCCCTCAGTTCTTCCACCTTCCCAGTAACTTTGTCACTTCTACATTTCGCTGGTACTGGAGTCACTCTGCTGTCACCCACTGTAGGCGAGAACTTGATGCCAGCAGTCCTAGGGTCCTCACTGTGGACTGACATTTTTGTGCAACATACAAAAGCAGCTACCTTTTTCGAACAATAGTAGTCTATTTCCACAAAAAATACATCCATGTCCTACCCATTCCAAAAAAATACCTTGAGACTGGCAAGTCAGTAACTACACTGGCTTTGCGCAAATATTTGCCACGGACATGGAGAAGTCTTGCCATAGCCATATTTGTCTGTGTATGGAGTACTATGGCTGTCAATTGATAAACATATTTAACCCACCTGAGGCCGATTAAAGAAAAAAAGGCTTCTAAATCAGACAATTTTCTGAAAAAACAATGTTCCGAACTTCCTATATATAACTATTTCATGTCAAGTACCCCAAAAATTACTGTATATGTAATTGGCCGCTGACCCCCATCTGAAAATATGTTGTTCCAGAGACCACCCAGAAGCAAAGATTTGAGTTAAAAACGTTCGCTCTGAAAGAATATTCAAAGCTTTGTGCCACATTTTCATGATTTTTCGAGTGCCGTGCTATGAGCTTGTAGATCTGCTATTTTTCAACAGCTAAAGTATAACATAATGCTTAAAATACCAAAAGGGGTTCCCGTCCTGAATGGGTTAATCTGATTAATCAATAAGTACATGAATCGTGCCTCCCCCAAACAGTAAAATAACTAGTCTACAACTTGTCTGTCCACAACAATGGGCACTACTAGTACTAACTAATCAATCCACCCCTAAAATATGTAGTGAAAATGTAATTGACAAGAAACAAACAAAATAAGATGTGCTGAGCATAACATGCAATGAACCTGGACCGATTCCAGGTATTCATCACCAACTTGTTTTATGTATTTTAAAGTTGGGCCCATTTTACCTGTAACAGTGTATCGATTATTCATCGCGGGAGGAAGTATTGCGATATCTCGTAATATTGATATATTGGCACACCTGTATCATCACTGTGGGCGTAGACAGATGCTTTGCTTTGCGTAGACAGATGCTTTTTTTTTTTCAATTATTGGAACAATGACAAATACTCTCCAGAAGTAACAAGGTCTGGTGGGCAATGGAAAAAAAGGAACAATATTAAAAATAATTATTTTATATATAGACGGATAGGTTGAAATCAGGTGATCTATTCTGGGCCTGAACGTGCTTCTGGGAAGGAGCATGATAGCTAAAACAAATAGGCTAAATATGCGATTAACATAACAGTGAGTTAATTGCAATTAATCGACATTGACAGCCCTAGTACGGACACATTGGTGATCCTGCACCAGTCTAAACCTCTTTAACTGACAGTGAGCAGTGTCCCCATGAGCAAGTAACACATTTGGGAGGCTCCACACTATTCATATAGTTCCACACCCCACTGAGCAAGCATCCTCATTCCTCACCCCCCAGAAGGAATTTAGTGAGAGCGACAGACATTTGCCCTCACCGCCTGGCTTCCCTCCTGCAAGTCAAGGTTCTGTTCAAGACTACAATCATACAGCACCATTCTAATCTTCCGACTGCTTCAAAGGGCTGGCCAATAAAAAACTGACCAAGTCCAATGCAACGAATTTGGATTTAATTTTCCATGACTGCAGTGGGATTGGCTATTTTCTCCCGCTGTAACAATTTAATTCTGTCATCTTCTTAGTCATGTCAGTGTGAATTTGGCTACCTTAAAGTACCAACTGCTGACTAACCTCGACATTACTGACTGTTCATCAGCTGGATCTCCATACATAGAGAAGACAACACATCCTCTCACATCAACAGGATGACTAAACAAGTTCAGCAGAATAGTATAAAAGGAGCAGACCTCCCCTTGTATAAAATATTTCAACCAACACACTCAAGAATCTACAAGACCATCCATCCATATAGCTAGCCAACAACAGTCCCAGGATCTTGGGGACTGTCCAAGACAGGACACCGACCTCTTCAAGACTACATTAAAGACCTTTGACCTTCAGTAGACAATCACGATCAAGCACACCTCAGCCCATACGAGCCAACGTATCTGACCACTCCAGGTACCTTTACTAGATTCCTTACACCATCTTTCCAATGACACGTGTTAAACATCCCGGCTCAGGTTCTAATCAGGTCATAATCCTAGCCTTTGAATAACAGTCCTTTTTTGAACCATAGTAGTCTATAGCCTGGGGGAACATTAGACAAAAATAGCCCATCTACAAGTTTACAATGCAACGCATTGTGAACTTGTAGAGCGGCTATTTTTTGGCAAAGACTAGACTAGGGTTTAAGTGGTTAAGCACTAAGTTGAGCAACAAACATGACGTGAGAGTATTGAAATAGTTGACACCCACTACTATATTGTTCAAGGCTAGATTTCTGACAAATCTGCGTTCTTCTGGGTTTTAGTTGGCAGACAATCGGCACACAAGACCAGAGGCATACAAAAATAACCTTTAAAACTGATGTGTTACCCATCAGTTTTGTAACATCTGTCAATCTTCACACAAGCAAATCAAACTGAAACAGTCTAGTCTTCAAATATTTTAATTCACAGAATAAACAGAAAAAAATAGAAAAAGAACCACCGCTCATCCGCTGAAAAAACTTAAGAGAGGTGCTGGAGCCACAAAGGGAACATGAGAAAAAAATTAAGGGAAGCTCCGCACACAATCAATTTATTTACATAATCTACGGCCATCGACTGCAACAACCAAAACAAAGGCAAAAAAAAAAGCAAACTATAATGTGTCAGGAAATCTGGCCCTGAACATCACTCTCATTAGTTCGATCTCTGTTCTCATCTGTGTTTCAGGATCCAGGTTCCGGAGCTGGCTGGCTATGTAGAGGCCAAAATGGGCTGCCCCATCCCTATTCTGGAGCTCTGCCCTGGCCCACTGCTCGAACGCGTCTGGGGCTGGGGCGTCACGCGGCTGGGCCTCCTCCTGTCCAGTGTTCCTGGCCCTCCTTCGACTGGATGCTATTTAGTAAGGTCAAAGCATTGAACATTGAGCAATATTGCAATATTGAGCTGCACTGGATTTTGTATTGTATTACAGAGCTTGATTTAGGATGGTATTACATAACGTTCATGTAAGGTCTGAATTCTTACCACTTGTAGAAGTGGGGGGCCCTGCCACAGGACGAGCAGCTGGTGGTGGGGGACCTCTGGGTCCCCGTGCTGCTACCCCCAGGTTGGAATTGGCCCCGCGGTGGACTATAAAGTAAGTAAATTACGTGTTATATTGAGCTGAAGTGGATTTGTATTGTATTTCAGAACTTTCTTGTCAAATCTGAATGTCTTACCACTTGCAGAAGAGGATTCTGGAGGAGGATGCTGAAGACCAGCAGTTGAGGGACCCGGTGCTCCCAGCGCTGCTGGACTCACCGGGTGCACTATGCAGTAAGATTGAATGATGTGTTATATTGAGCAGGAGTGAATTCATATTGTATTTCAAAAAGTTTGTGTAAAATCTGAATATCTCACCAGTTATGGGAGTTTCTTGCGTTTGTCTCTCAAACATAGGCTGCAGCTGGGACATGGCCGTTGGTGAGGGACCCGGGGCTCCCAGCGCTGCTGGACTCACCGGGCGGACTATGAAGTAAGATTGAATTATGTGTTATATTGAGCAGGAGTGGATTTATATTGCATTTCAAAAAGTTTGGGCCAAATCTAAAAATCACCACTTATGGGAGTGGGTGGTCTCACATGGTGTACACCAGTACTCCCCCCGTGTGCCACCGGCAGTGATGGCATGGTCACGTATACTATTGGGTAATAATCAAACATGTCTTACACTAGGTTCAATCGTTTTATTATATTTGTAAACTGTAAAGCACAACTAGACTTGAGTAGAGGTTTGGGTTGTGTAGTTTACCTTGCCATGTTGGAAGTCCAATATGAAACAGTTGGGGATTTGAAATATTAGACATTGGCATAATCGTTCCTCTTTCTTTGTGCAGTGTAAAGGGGGAGACTATTCTGGATTATAGAGCAACTGTTGAACATATCTCACAAAGATTTTGAGTTGCATCATGGCTACATTACTACAAAACACAAACATCTACCAAAGTAATTTGTCTTGAGTGAGTCATCTGAATACCTTACCATATCTATGTCCAGCAGTGCTCCCATGTCCTCCTGTGTCCTCCAGTGTGGTGTCTATGAAGACATTTACATTTACTGTGTAGGCCTACATTTTGCTGTTGTATTTGTAAACAGTCTGACTGATATGTATCTCTTACCACCAGAGGTGGGAGGAAGTCCCTATGTTGCAAGTCCAAGTCGAGTCTCAAGTCTTTGCTCTCAAGTCAAGTCAAGTCTGAAGTCTTTGGCATTCAAGTCCCAAGCAAGTCCAAGTCCTGAACTTTTAGTTTCGAGTCCCAACCAAGTCCTAGGCATTTTGTTTCAAGTCCCAACCAAGTCCTTACCTTTTGTTTCGAGTCCCAAACAAGTCCTAAGCATTTTGTTTCAAGTCCCAACCAAGTCCTTACCTTTTGTTTCGAGTCCCAAACAAGTCCCACCAAGACATAATACTAATTAATGATATGTAAAGATTTACATAAATCATGAGCATCTATTGAGCCATTTAGATCATGTCAAAGGTCATGTCTCACCGAGACACAGGATCTGACACAAATTAAATGTTTCCCCTGAGCAAGCAGGCTATTATTATTACAATGGTAAAATGTCATTACTTGCACTGAAAAGGTGTTAAAATCCAGGGTAGAAGAGGAATGTTACATAATGCCTCGATCCACTTTTTCCACTCCCGATCCGATACCGATCTAAAATCATCAAAACCGATCCGATAACTGATACCGATCCGATATCGATCCAATCCGATCCAGCACATATTGAAGTCGCTCTATGCTTTCCCAAATCTGTCAGACTTTTTTTTTATCTTTACCTTTTATTACAGATTTTATAGTCTGGAATGTTGAATCAGGATTGATCAAGTGATAATATTATTACTCAAAACAGAGAACAACACCTCCCCAGAATAATAGTCAACAAACAAGTTCCACATGAGTATAGGTTGAGAATAACTGACCCATTTATTTTTAACAACTTGAGCCTATACTTCAAATGTGGAAGTGTTCTAGTGACAAATTTATTTTATTGTATTCTATGCCTTTTTTTATCCATACTATTTATTATTATTATGCACATTATGCACAAAATTTTAAGGACCCAGCAATTTGTATCTCTGTGACCCCAAATTATTATTTTGTATTTGTTTATATTGTAAAATCAATGTCAATTTAGAGTGTACAAATGGAACCTATCATTTGGCTGGGAGTGGGGACCCCTGATCCCCAAACCGTGCATACTGTCCTACAGCTACACAGCACACTGTCTGTCCGTGACAATGGAAATAGTGACGTCTGTTTATTTAAGCATTGGTTAGCACTTAAGCAGTTATTAGCATCATAGCATGGTCTGTCACATAAGTATTGACAAACAGCGGTCATATTTGTCAACCAACTGTTGGGGACTGTGGGGATATATCATTTTAAGAACATGAGCATGTCGTCATGCTCAGCTGTCAGCTTGTTGCGCTGTTCCGTCTCTCTCGTCTAAGATGTTGACGCTAATCAATGCTAAAGATTAGCTTGCATGGAGCTAAGGCTGAAACTTTGCTGCTGTTGTTGCCACGGTGGCAAATCCATTTTTGCACTCGGCTGTTGGGTCTTTTTTGTTTTATAATATATAATACTCCCATGCGGGAGCGGCTGTCAATGCGGCTTTCTCCACATTGAGTAGCAGCGCGCAGTAATGGCTAGTGGCTAGCCTAGCAGCCTGCACTGTGCAAGACTGCCACTGTGAAGTGTGACTGGGGCTGCCAATGCCTCTGTAGCGCACACTGCTGGAGGAATAAAGTCCTGGAGTGGAGTACTAGAATGGACTGGAGTGGAGTGCTTGCAGTGCTTGGAATGGATCGGTCATTTTCGCTGTAGTCCGATCCGATCCCGATCACGTTTTTTGGCTGATATCGACCCGATATCCGATCCGCGGCATCCCTTTATATACAAATACCAAACTATTTTACATGTCATAAAAAAGATAATCAGATGCTGTAAGGTATTAAGTTACTTGAAAATGTTCAAGTCAAGAGGGCTCAAGTCAAGTCAAGTCTCAAGTCCTTGGCGTTCAAGTCAAGTCAAGTCTCAAGTCTTTGGCATTCAAGTCCCAAGCAAGTCCAAGTCTATTTTTGATTTGATCAAGCAAGTCTAAAGTCATCAAAATCGGGACTCGAGTCCAAGACCCCACCTCTGGTATTTGTTGTCTGTAGAAATTGTGCTACTGTTATCTATTACAAATACCATTAACATTAAAATAAGATCAGGTTGTGTCAGAAGTGAAGTGGCCCTTTAAGGGAATTAGGCGTTGGCCCAATCATGACACTCCCCTGACTCGTCAAGTCTGATTGGGTACACCAGGCTGTAAAGGTGAGGGATCAGTGACTGAGAATCAGCAAACACACCCAGAGATCATCAAATGCTAACAACCAGAGAGAAGCAAACGCTAACACCCAGAGAAACAGCAACAGCAGGAAAGATACAGCAAAGTGCACCAAAGCCCTAACCCTGTCAACATGGCTGTGAGTACTAGCAATATTATATGTTAATTGGATACACTTAGTAACAGTGAAATGATTCCCCTCAAGGCTTTTCTCACTGTGGGAATTGTTTGAAAATGTGGTTTTTATATTTCATATTGATATTTCTCGCCCAATATCTGAAACGGACCCTAACTAACCCTAACTGGGGGGACACTGCGGGGGCACTGTCTGGGGAGGAACTGGGGGCCAGTGGCACTTGGGGACCTTACTAATCCCAATGAACTTTTGTTTTAGGACAAGGCAAAGCGCAGGCCGCCTCAACTAAAATCAGTATGCCCAATATGCTTTGGGGAATTTTATTTAAAATCCCACCTTCAAAGAAAACACCGCATGAAGGATGATGAGCGGCGCCTGGTACAAGATTATGTCCACGGCAGGTAAAGTCGACTCCAGGAGCATCATTGTTAAATGAAAATATGATTATTGTTTAATGGTGTGATAAGCAGACACTTTCTACACTAACGTGGCTTACCTTGTATTCGTTTGTTAGGAATCAGAAAATGGACAAGCATGTCTGTCCATTCTGCGAGAAGACAGACGTGTCAAGGTTGGACAAACATTTGAAAGACATACATGAGGTCAAGGTAAGTTAATGTTTTTTTGCTTACTACTAGAACCACCCAAACAAAGATTTATATTCAGATCACTTTGGCAAGATGTTCGCCCCCTTGGCTTCTTACGTTCCCCATGACATGTTGAAGTCAAATCCTGCCAGGGAACACATATTGGGTCAATAAAAAATGTACGACACAATAACCAGTGATTGATGAGGCTGTACTTTTCAACAGGAAAAGGATATGAAAGCACATATGGTGACAGCAAAGCGCATGCTTTGCCTCCAAAAGCTACGAGCCCTGAGGGACACGGGCTACAACATGGTCTCCTCCCTGGACCTGCACGGAGCTGGTGGTAGGTTCAATGACCATTACAATTATATTAATACTTGTGTGTTGTGTTTGTATTGGTATTGTAAACCAAAATCTCCCTATCAAATCTATGTTAAAACGCCCAATTAACTGACCCTAAACATAGGTTAATAATGTGTGTTTCAGAAGATCCTGTAACTCCACGACCACAGGCCCCCACCACCTCTGCCGCCACCCCGGCCAGCGCCCCTGATGGCGCCCCTGAGCGTAGCCCCTGCCGTCTCTGTGCGGCAAACAAGGCAGAGGTCTACAGGCTAAATGTGGTCGTGGAAGGCCTCAAACAAGAAATCAAAACACTAAAGGATTTCAAACTGTGCACCGCCACCGCCACCTCCTCCCAGGTGGTGAGGGTTAGGCGCCCCCCCACAGGCAGAGCAGACAGTTTGTATTGTAAGTATCCTTCATTCTTGGCATTTGATAGTTACTTTTAGGATCCAATCACATGTATTTTTTAGTAGACAGACTTCTATCTCAATCTAATTGTATGTACTAATATTGTGTCGTTCGCTGTTATTTATCAGATTCCTCGGAATCGGATGATGATGAGGAGGAGGAAGAAGAGGAACTCCAGCCCTGTCGGCCCTGCCAGCCCCCACCGGCCCTGCCGTCCCCCCCTTAATAAGCGAGGACACTTCGGAGGACGAGGAGGAGGACCAGGAGGAAGACAAGGAGGAGGAGGAGGAGGAGGAGGAACTCCAGCCCCTGCCAGCCCCCACCGACCCTGCCGTCCCCCCCTTAATAAGCGAGGACACTTCGGAGGACGAGGAGGAGGACCAGGAGGAAGACCTGTCAGAGGACGAGGAGGAGGACCAGACCCCCCAGAGAAAGAGGAAGGCCCTCTTCTCAACCTCCTCTGAGGAGTCCTCAGATCACATGGTCCCTTTCTCAGTCCGCCCCGCCGCCGCCGCCCCTGTCGGCCCCGCCACTGCCCCTGTCGGCCCCGCCACCCTGCCCACCACCCTAGGGAGATATGGGTTGCACTGGACCCCCTTCTCCTGGGATGCGACGGTGGAGGACCGCCCCATCCAGCCCCTGCTGCCCATTTCGGCCCAGCCACCACCACCAGCACCCCTGTCGGCCCCGCCACCACCACCAGAGCCCCTGATGGCCTCCACCAGCCCTGCCGCCCCCCACGCTTCCCCATAAAAAGGACTGAAATTAAAAAGCCTTTTTCTTTTTTTTACTAAATACAGTGTTTTATTGTGTGTGTGTGTGTGTGTGTTATTTTATATGGTTTGGTGTGGTGTGATGTGATGTTTCATGTGAACCAATATTTGCATGCTTTGTTTTATTTAGTTTATTTTGTGAGTGTCTGGCACCATGTTGGTTAAAGATGGGTGAAGAAACCCCTGAGTGTTAAAAAAAGAAATAGTGTTTTCATTTGTTTTCATTTGGTTGTGTGTCAAATACAGTGTTTTGACCCTGAAAACTTTGAATTCTGACTCATCATTCCACAAAAAAGGTGCATAACCGGTAGACAGAGCTTGTAGATCTTATTTGGTTCAATGCTTGTTTTAAGCACTTACCCCGACGTTTTACTGGCCTCACGGTGGTCCTAAGGTGTTCATTCACCTCTATTATTATTCTTCAGAATTGCCTGCTGAACACGTAGACATCTGAATCATGATCCCAGCAAGTAGAGGTCACGAGCGGTTCAGATCCCCAAAATCTAGGCAGGCTTCTTTAAAATGGGGGTTAGGGTTAGGGTTAATAGGGTTTTAACATGGGAGTTGATAGGATAATTTGGCTTGATCCATTTTTCCGATTTTCACCCGAATAACTCTAACTTTCACCCCACCATCCTCAAAATTCATAGGATAGTGCACTATTGGGTATCAAGCCAAATTTAAAATTGGAAAGTGCTGGAAAGTGGAAACACCAGCAATCACACATATCACCCATTCTTGAGATAAGGGACAAAACTTTTTTCAAACTGGATTTTTTTTTTTTTTAAGATACATTCAAATCAAATGGATGTATTTGTAGACACAGGTCTCAACTACCAATATTGAGAAGGAACAGGTTTTTCGCATAACATTTCTTTCTAAAATGGGACATTTATGCACTTAATACCCGATTCATGTCAACTCCGTCAGACACACTAAAATACCTTTTAATTGAATTTGATAATTTCAACAATAATATAAAGTCCTCAGTTCTCTTATAATGGCTTTCAGTAATCAAGTTAAGTAATACAATTATTTTAATATTGTTTTTTCCAATATCACACTATTATGAAATATCCAATTTCTCAAATCCGTCATTTCAACCTCTATTTTCAATATTATAACATGAAAACCATGTAAAAAAAAAAAAAAATCATCATTACGTATCATTTCAGTTGGTGTTTCAATACATATGCACAAAATATTTAACATCACATTTTCTATTTCTTTGGAAATTAACAAAAACATCACGGGACGAACATCTGACGGAGTTGACGAACATCTGACGGAGTTGACAAGTTTAACTGATTTAGGTTCTAGATCACCTAGGATCTTGATTCTGGTGACTAATCCCACATTTTCAAGGATGAGGAATACAGTGGTACTATTTATATTGGCCCTGTGACCATGGCAGCCATTTTCAAAATGGCAGCCACCTGCTGTTATCTTACAATAACTCAAGTTCTACACCACCTAGGATCTTGATTCTGATGACTAATCCTACATTTTCAATGAGGAGGAATACAGTTTTATCTATTTAGATTTATCCCGTGACAATGGCAGCCATTTAAAAAAATGGTGGACCTGCTATTATTTTACCAATTTAGTCAGGGAATAGGCCTATTATCAGAATAATGTCAAATCTGTGAATACATTTCTTACCAAGAATTTTTTCACCAATGTGTTTGTAAAGGTGTCTACTAACATATCCCACATTGGTTTCTATTGAACCACCCTTGAGGCATTTTTGACAGCTGCTGAAAGTTGGGTACCATACCAAGTGGCTATGGCAAAACTAGGGAGTCTATGGCCAAACTAGGGGTCAAACCCCTTGGGCTAAATTCGGCCATATATCCACTTGCCCAAATGTGCTGACCTCATTTTGTGATGATGGCTATGGCCGTTTTCAGCCCAAGGAGTGTTCTTCGTGCATAGCTAATGCTTGGAATGCATTCAGAATCATGAAAACTCCCTAGTTTGACATGTCACATGCTACTTAAAGCATAATGAACATTTTGCCTTATATAGGTTGTTGATGGTACCCCAACTTTCAGCAGCTGCCAAAAGGTCCCCTAGGGTGGTTGAATATAAAGCAATGTGGGATATGTTAGTAGACACCCTTCCAAACACATTGGTGAAGAAAATTATTGATAAGGAATTTATTACCAGATTGTATTAATATCCCCTGACTAAATAACTCATCTTCTAGACCACCTAGACCCGACTTCACAAACAGAGACCCGATTGACACCTAAACAACAAGTTTGGACAGCCCCACCAATTAGTGTTACGGAAAATAGCAAGTGTCTACCCTAGGCCCAGAGGGAGACACAGAACTTAGATGCGGCTCACATGTTGCACGACTCCTCAACAAGCTGCCACCAGGGATGAGAGCTGAATTCTGCCGCACAATGCTCTGCGGCCCAGGAGCAACCAACACCCTGTTGGAGTTCTCTGAGTGGTTGAAGCATGAGTCCTAGCCATATAGCCTGTGCAAAGGCAAACACCTTGAAGACCTGCTTGAGGTGAACAGTGAGCGAAAGACTGAAGACAGAAGATCTGCCTTCAGGACTATCAGGCAGGATGTGCAGACACTGAAGGCATCAGTGTCGTTCTGTGTCCCCAGCATGTCAACCAAAGCAATGTTACCAAATCAAAGGAGCCTTTACCTCAAGTCACCTGGGGCTGGGTGAGCAATCGTATCCTGTATCTAGCCTCACAACTAAATACAGACACTTGGCCAGACTGCCGTTTGAAAGGGTCAAACCCTTCATCCTGAGTGGGGAAGACCACCCCACCTAATCACACCAACCAAACAAGTGAGGTTGGGGCCTCCAGGTGGGCCAGTAGCCATCTGCACAAGACTGGGCTGGACCCTGCAGGAAAGCAATCTCCAGCCAAGACAATGTAAGTTGACTATAACAGAGCCCCAGAACACAGAGCTCATGAGAAGGATGGAGAAACACTGGCAGGAGGCCACCAAGATACAACGCCACACTGCAGTGGCCAGTGAAGTCAAACTGTGCGTCTGTACCTGAAAGAGACAAGTCAAAGGCCAGAAAGCCCACCTCCTTTTAATGTCCTGTCAGTAGCAACTCAACCTGCACCTGAAATAAGCCCTGACCCCTCCCAGAGAAAGTTCATCCTTGAAAATGTAATGATTAGTCGCCAGAATCAAGATCCTTGGTGGTCTAAAACTTGAGTTATTGGTAAAATAACAGCAGGTTGGTGGTCACTTTGAAAAACAATGGCTGCCATGGTCACAGGACAAATCTAAATAGTACCACTGTATTCCTCATCTTTTAAAATGTATTATTAGTCGGCAGAATCAAGATCCTATGTGGTCTAAAACTTGAGTTATTGTAAAATAACAGCAGGTGGCGGCCATTTTGAAAAACAATGGCTGCCATGGTCACAGGACAAATCTAAATAGTACCAATGTATCCCTCATCCTTGAAAATGTAGTCTTAGTCACCAGAATCAAGATCCTAGGTGGTGTAGAACTTGAGTTATTGTAAAATAACATCAGGTGGCGGCAATTTTGGAAAATGGCTGCCATGGTCACCACGAGACAAATCTGTGATGGCCCTATAGCCAAAAATGTTCCTTAAGGCATGCTCTAACTGTGTGCCAAATTAGAATACGTCCCATTATTCAAAAACTATAATTTTATTGTTTTAGGAACACTTTTGTCAACTCCGTCAGATACATGTCAACTCCGTCAGACACAAAACCTGACGGAGTTGACGTCTGACGGAGTTGACAAAATGTCATTTGTTTTCATCTTAACCCTCTGTAGTACAATGTAGCCATTTTGTTTTTGCTTAATTTGTTAGCTAAACCTAACCCTAAACTTTTATAATAAACATTATTTTGGAATTCTTAACAAAGATCATAATAATGTCCTGACGGAGTTGACATGTAAAAGCTGTGACCACCCTGATATCAACATTGTTTGTTTAAAATATCAAACAATTGAATGCTTTTCAGACCAGGTGCTCCACAGTTGCAACAAATACAAACGGGACTTGGAAAAGGAGTCTTCAGGCTAAATCTGTCGACAATATTTTCTGATTAATTTAAGACTTTTAAAAAACCTGACGGAGTTGACGGGAGACGTGGGACACACATTTGATATGAGATATCTAATGGAAAATATAAATTAAAATTATTGTGTATATTGTTTGCTATGTTGTTGACAATCTACTTTAATTTAGTATGTATATTTATGTGATTGTGACAGTATTAGACACTTTTTTAGCAGTTTGAAATTATGACCACTTGCTGGGGACAGGCTAAATACAGGCGTTTTGGGGTACAGTGCCTGCTTTTAACTAATTCAGATGGCATATGAAAACAATTATAATGAAATTAATGGCATAATAATACACAACTGTATTACATTTAACTTTGCAAGTGCTTTTATTTTTATTAAATTAATTTATTTTTAACAATAATAAGGCTCTTATGTGTGGGACATGTTTTTTCCACTTTTGTCCCTCATCTCAAGAATGAGTGATATATAATTAAAAAATATATGTGTCTGAGCCACGGCAGGAATTGGAAACGACAAAGATGTTATCCCCCCCAACATAGGAGAATAAAACTTTGCAGGAGAATGCTGGAAGCAACAGCATTCACACATACTGTACATCATTAAAAAATATAATATATGTCTGAGCCACGGCAGGAATTGGAAACGACAAAGATTTTATCCCCCCACATAGGAGAATAAAACTTTGCAGGAGAATGCTGGAAACACCAGGAGAACAGAGAGCTGCAGCAGGACATTAGAGAAGTGGCAAACAACAGAGAACACAAAGAACTGGGCTTATATAGACACGGGGATAACCAGACACAGGTGAACACAGCCGGCAATCAACACAGGGATTGGCTCTAGGGACAACCAGACACAGGTGAACACAGCCGGCAATCAACACAGTGATTGGCTCTGGGGACAACCAGACACAGGTGGAGATAACTGATAATAATCACAGGGAGGCGAGACAACGCAGGTAACAGTAACTATAGGGCAGCCACCAGGAACCTGCTAGGAACAATACTACAAAATAAAAGGAACACACTCTTCCCACATTTGGTATCTTTTTCATGCAGCGTAAGGTGTTTACAGCTGCAATACAAAGAGAGACTCCCTAGATATGTGGACAAATATCAAAATAGTATTTTATTTGCAACGTATTAAAGTTATAAACACATCAGGCACTGGTTTTTACACATCACCATACAGACAGGAATCAATCAGCCAATCTTCTGGATACTGTCCCAAAGCTACAGTAGACTGATTACCATTTATTAAACTCTAGCCCACTTTTTATCATTATGACAAACAATTGTTGTCTTTCCAAACCATTGTTTGGAATCATGTTAAAGGACAACTTTAGTTATTTTCAAACAAGGTTCATGTTTTAGGTTGTTATTAGAGAAAGTAGATGGGTGTAAATTTTTTTCCATTTGCTGCTTTCTTTCGTTTTAGGGATTTTAGCTGTTTTTGACAGGGGGGGGCGGGGCATTCGAGCATGGGGCTAAATATGTATTTTACAAAATGTTATAGCAATTTATTTTTTATTATTTACTATAGTCCTACTAGACCCCAGGAAATTACATCTGGCCACAAAAGATCACGGGATCTACTGAATGTGTCAAACTGACCTCAACTGACCATGCACCATGTTAACATGAAGGTCTCCATCTCTGCTAGCTTCTCCCTCAGCGTGTGAGCCTGAGGAGACCATGAGGAGCATTACAATATGCAGTAGGTGCTGTTAGACGACCAATATGGTTTGGGTTAGTTAGTAGGTGCTGTTAGACGACCAATAAGGTTTGGGTTAGTTAGTAGGTGCTGTTAGACGACCAATAAGGTTTGGGTTAGTTAGTAGGTGCTATTAGACGACCAATAAGGCGCAATTTGAGGCGCTTCCAATTCATGCCAGTCCACTTCCTCAAAAACAGTCTGGTTCCGGATGTTGCCTGTCTGTGTTTATTCATCTCCATGGCCCAAATATGGAGGAACGACGTCATAGTATTGACAGCAGTATTGTCTTTAGCTAATAGCTATCCTGCAATATGACATAATCATGGAATGACATCACAACCATATCATTGTTCTTTATAAATAACAGTCCGATGCACTAAACATCAGTTAGTGATTTGCAACAAGGGAACCTGAGCTGCCTTCATCCTAACAAGTTAGTCTGTAAGTTAGTTGTCAACGCTCATTGACGGTGGAGCTGCTGTGTGAAATGTTTCACTGGACGATACATCTGGAAGGAGAACATAGGATACCAGGCTGCTGCTGTGGTGGTCGGACACGAGATCTACTGCTTTGGAGGAGACGTAAACCAGAGGAGACGAGATCACATTGAAGTACACGTCTTCAACACAGTGTCTTTATGTTGGAGGAAGTTGACCCCAGGGACCCCTGGAACAGGAGAACCTCACCTTGAGGTTCCCTGAAGAAAAAATGTGTAATATGTAATGTAAATTATTCGCCGTTGACGCGTTATTTCCACGTTACACACTTAGAATCCATCCACCAAAAAAGTGCATTATAGCCACAGCGTCAGACACTATACAGTCACCTGTAGGCAGGAGACAGCAGCAGCGCACCAGAGAAGTGACAGATTAGAACGGTGGTTGTTGAACTTGCTGCCGCTGTCTGGCCTCTGGTTTGCGAACCAAATTAATTGCTTAGTGCTCAGCATCAAAGTATATAACTTAAGTTAACTTGCCATATGCTTAAATGTTCTATACGCCCATCGATTCATCCGCAATAGCTCGTTTTGGAAGCGTCAGGGCTTAACGAGACACTGCTGTCTCGTTGAACCCAGCTGGGTGAATAACCTAAATTACCTAATCAACGTCACCACGGTAAATTCTCCATATAACTATGAAAGCGCTAATGTTAATGTTCACTGCATACACGTAATATAGTTGACCAAGCAATGTTAGTCCACTGTAGACTACAGCAATTTAATTTCCGCAGCGCGCCTCATGTGTGCCCAAAATAACAGATCTGCAAGCTGTCGACACGCTGGAAACGTTTCTCATCTCCTCTGATAGATCATTTAATATGGACCTGATCTCCTCCATCTCCTCATCCGACTTGGTTTGTTTCTTTGGTGGCATTCTGTTTATTTTTATTTATGTAGGCTATTTAGATAGTCATGATATTATGTCCAGCAGCAGCAGCAGCGTGCGTGCGTGCGTGAACAACCCTTGGTCGCTAAAGTAGCCCATGCTCTTTGTTTTAATTTCCTCCTGGCTCAACACAGCCGCTAGACACTTCTTCAGCGTGGGATCCTCGCCTTGTGCTTGGATAAGGCTTTCCCTGGTTACAGGAAAACCACCCCCAGTTACCTCCCCCCCCCCCCCCCCTACCCTGGCATTAACACTCTGCAGTTGTGTCAACACTTTAAGAGCGGCAGACAACATTTTGTCACTCGCGAGAGCGCGCATGACAATAGAGTCGGACAAATCAGAATCATTCCCTGTTTTAGGCCCCTTTTCCACTATGGGGTGGAACCAGAACTATCCAGAACCTGAACCTATTTTTTTTAGTTCTGGGTTTGTTTCCACAGCGCACAGCGCGGTACGGCACGGTTTCAGACCAGGTTCTCAGAACCTTTTTTCGGCCCTGCTTTTGAGGTAGTACTAACGCTGAGTTCTGGGAACCTATGGGCGGGGCCAGCAGCGCTGCTGCTCTCGATTGGTCGAGCTGAGGTGACAGCACTCTGAGCATCTGAGGAGACCGGAGCGAGGAGAAGCGCACACAACACAACAGCGCACATTTTAAACTCCTAAGTGCGACACAGCGACAGTGGACACACATACAAATAACCTGGAAAAGCACACAGAAACACTATGGCCACGAGAGAGAGAGAGACAGAGCTTGTGTGTGCGTGAGGGAGAGAGAGAGAGAGAGCCATAAAGCTGTCGCGACGAGTTGTTTGCTTGCAGTTGTTGTTCTACACTACAGCTAACAGCTAGGCTAACTGCAGATGTGTGTGTGTGTGTGTGTGTGTGTGTGTGCGTGTGTGTGTGTGTGTGTGTGTGTGTGTGTGTGTGTGTGTGCGTGTGTGTGTGTGTATGTGTATGTGTTTGCGTGCGTGTATGTGTTTGCGTGCGTGTGCTCGCGCGCGAGAGCGCCATATAATCTATTCTAAATTGCCAGAACAGAATTTTCTTTCTTTTCCAGGGCAAGGCATTAGGCATATCATTACTAGAAATGTGCTGTACACAATACTACACATTGGAAGAATTAAATTCAACTAGCACAACGGTTAAATGATTTGTATTTGCACATTTCTTGATATTGACATTACAACTGGATTGGATGTTATGGCACAATTTGCTCAATCTGCTCAAGAGGCACTATATTTGCAACCCACACAATGTTAAATGCTATATTCAAAAGGTGGGTTATCATTTATCATCATATGAGCTATAGCCTATATGAGATATATTTTTCTCTTGCAGTTTAAGCAAAATATTGTAGACAGGTAAAGAACAACTGGTCGAATGCATTTAAAACGGGTGTTTTACTGTTGTCCCACTCCCCACATGGAAAGGAAATCCATATCGGCAAATATAGCCTATATATAATGTATTCTGCATATATCCATGTTCATATAAACTACAGTATGTGCATATACAGTATATCTATTATGTATAAGAAATATATGTGACAGCTGTGGCATGTGGCTGCCACAGCTGTGGCACATGTGGCATATAAAAATATGTTCATATTATTGGTTTAAAAAAGTACAATAAAGCAAATAAATTTGAAAATAGACAATCTACAAGCTCACGTGTCTCATCGAGCTCATCGAGTCATTATTTAAACATGAATATCTCTGTATTCCGGGACCCCCCCGGCCGTGCCAAGGGGGAGGGGGCCCTGCCGGCCGAGCTACTCAGCAGTGGGGGAATAGGGGGGGGGGGGGGGGCAGACTTAACAGGTTCTGGGTTCTGGTTATATGGAAACGGAAGCAGAACTTGGTTCTGGAACTACACATGGTTCTTGGTAGTTTTGGGTCCTGGAAAGTTCTGGTTCTGGTTCTGGTTCCACCCCATAGTGGAAAAGGGGCCTTACATGACTGTGCATGGGTGATCACACAGGCTGGAAAAGCCTCAGGATATCTCATAGCCAGGGTGTCGTTTTCAATAGCACATTCCACCACAGGACGCTCTATCACCTCCAACACAGGATACACTTTCCCACCTGCGATATCATTCCCCATGACAAATGAAATCCCCTCAATGGGTAATTTGTCACGCACTGCCACATTAAAGTACCCAGAGACCAGGGCCGACTGTACATATAGCGTGTGCAAAGGTGCAGAAATATAGCCCATTTCCACCCCTCGTATCACTGCACTAGACCCGCAGGCCGTGTCGCCATTCAAAGGCAGTACCCCCGCTAGTATTACACTTTGTTGGGCCCCAGTGTCTCTCAGCATACGTACCGCAGTACGCTCAACAGAATGCTGTGACACAGAAATCTCACCATCAAATACAAAGGGATCAAAACTGGAATCTGGACCAGGACGGGCACCCACAAAAGCAATTCCAACACTTTTCTCCATTCTGATTGTCGACCAGTTGAGTGTACCACCGCGACCAATCTCTCCCTGTTATAGGTTCCAGTCCCGTTGATCACACCCCTTTGTCGGTTATCAAGATAAATCCCTGATATGTTCTGATGCAGTCAAATCCTAGGCCCCTACCGCGACTCGCCGATAGGCCACCGGAAATGCACTGTTCAGTCACTTTGAGAGGACACAACACGGCTCTCATATAGAGCGGAGCAGCCTTTCTTTACAGGAAAACAACAAGATATCCCAGCGACTCGCCTGAGGACACTTCCTGCTGTTGACTCCCGGTGTTATTTTCTGATTCCCTGTCCACTGTGCATATGTTCAGAAAGGTACGAGCTGCAATATTGGGACAGCAATAGGACATACACTGTCGCAGAGATTGTATCAGACTCAGACCAACAAACAAACATATAAACAAACAAACAAACAAATATACATTATATTACTCACCAGCATAGATGAACGGATAGCAGAAGTAGTAGTTTAATCCAATATGCGTTTATTTCTCCACAAAATCAGCAAATATATGGTTTACAGCAAATATGATAAAAATGAACAAAAATGGTAAAAATACAACCAAAAATGTTTAGAAACCCTACTGGTTCCGTAAAATATCCAGTGAAAAGAAAATATCGAAATAGGTAAGAAAGAAATTACTTGAAAAAAAACTAATCTAAAGAGAAAGAAAAAGAAAACAATGGTCTTTGGGATCACAAAAACAGAGTACTGTTCTCCCCAGAGGCTACTGCAAGGAAAAAAGAAAGGTCCCTTCCTGCTCTCCCCTACCTCCTCAAATACTCCTTTCTTTAGACCCCCCCTCCAATCCTTATCTTGATTGACCATTTGGCCCTGGCCTGCTCCATCAATTTGTTATTATAAACACTTCACAAAGTTAAACTCTCTTCCAAAATTATGACCCCCCCCTATTCACCTCTCACCTTTCAACATCACGAGTCAGTCAGTACACACATTTTAACATACTCATTTTTATATTTATCTAGAAGCTTTAACCTGACAATGGCTTAGCCTGTCTACTTTTACATACTCACTACTCTACCTTCCTCCTTTTTTTGCAGGGAGGCGAAAAAATCTTCCCCTTTTCTTTTGTACTCATACTTGAAAGCCATTAAAATACAAAACAAAATCATTATTATTATATCCCATCTAGAGAATAACCGTTACATGAGTAAAACTGTTAGTGTTGTATGTTACGCTAAAAACTTTGTTTACCGGTACATCATACTGCCACACCCATTAAACCTGAACTACATCCTAATATGTGGCACAATAAATGAAATAAAAAAACACACATCATAATGCTCTCTGCTTTGAGAGGGGCAGAGGGGCAAACCCCTCCCCTAAACTTTTGACCGTCAGGGAAAGGGGACAAAGAGGGGCATAGTTAACACAGCCACACACCCACACAATCTGTTATCTTTCTATCCCTCCCTCTTATCTCTAGACTCAAAACCAGTAAAAACAGAAACAAAATTAAAAACAACAAACAATATTTTTATACGTACTTAAAAGTAATCATGCTTCTATACCAAACATCATTTCTACTCAAACAATAAAATGATCTTAGATACTTCAACAGTTTATTCATCACTAAGCCCTAAAAAACCTCTCTCATGGGCCTGCTTGTGGTTTCTCAAAAATCGCCGTTCCTGTAGTAGGATCTCACACTGGCTCCTCGACCCCTCATAAGACCTGTCCCAAATCTTCCCTCAGCCCGGCCAACTTCGACCTTTCTGCCCTGTTGCAAAACCGGACGTCTCTGGTCAGACCTCAAATCTCTATCCTTCGCTCTGGCCCCCGCAATGTTTTCACCCATAGCTGGCGAAGATTTACGGGCCCTGTCTTCCTGGCCAGAACGTGCTTCTTGCACATGAAAGGTGGGGGATGACTCGCCTGCCCTGTTGTACCCATGGTAAACGCGACCCCATGGCTGTTCCTGTTGATTACCATTCTGGGGTCGCCTAGTATACACTCTGGGAAAGCTCTCCTCATAACCGGAAGGCGGTGCCACTTGCTGGCGCGGTGACCTTTTCCTCAACTGTGACTGGTCCTGAAAGTTCACCCGCCCCTGATCTGTGACCAGCGCCTGCTTTTCCCGCCTTCCTCCAAACCTGGCTTCTTGCCCTCCGCCCCCTTTAACCTGATCCCATGCAACTTCATTGAGGCCTACTGCCGGCCTGTTAACACTGATCAATCCCATACTTTTAGTACCATTTTGTTCTTGCCATTGTCTTGCTCTGCACTGGCCAATTAAATGCCCCACCTTTTTGCAATAGTGACAAGTGCTCAGGTGAACGCTGAGTCTGTGCGTAATTACGCGCATCACCAGATTTCTGAGCTTTCTTATTACTTGACTCTGAAGCGTCAAAACAAACTCATCCGCGAAGATAGCAGCTTCCCCCACTGACGCCACTCTCTGTTCATTCAAGTGCATGCATATGTTGTCGGGCAAGCCCCTCTTAAATTCCTCTATCAACATTAGTGCGCGCAGTGATTGCAAATCAGTTGCTTTGCTTGCCATGCACCACCTATCGAACAGAGCCTCTTTTTCCCGAGCGAACTCGACAAAAGTGTGGCTAGCATTTTTAGAAAGCTGCCTAAACTTCTGACGAAACGCTTCAGGCACTTTTTCATATGCACGCAGAATGGTTGCTTTTACAATGACATAAACCACACTATCCTGAACAGAGAGCGCGGACCAACCACGGCCCGTACAGGACCAGACCATATACATAAAGAAAAAGAACGTTTTACAGCATATTAGGCTGCAATATTCATATCATATTCATATTAACCCATTTTGGCTACGGTTCTGGATAACGTAGCTTAAACCACACCCTCAAGTGTAATATTGCAATTATAACAGTTACCCTTAAAACTAATAAAATGGCTGAAAAAACATATATTGTTTTTAATGACAGATGTAGTCACTACAACCACAAATGTCCCAAGAAACTAGCTAGCCTAGCCACCCAGTTGCTGGGAGAACAGAGCAGCTGCATTCTTTGTTTTGATTAGGTGTGGAGTGGTTTTGAGGCGCTTCCTATTCATGCCAGTCCACTTCCTCGCAAATAGTCTGGTTCCGGATGTTGCCTGTCTGTGTTTATTCATCTCCATGCCCAAATATGGAGGAATGACGTCATAGTATTGACAGCAGTATTGTCTTTAGCTAATAGCTATCCTGCAATATGACGTAATCATGGAATGACATCACAACCATATCATTGTTCTTTATAAATAACAGTGTAATGCACTAAACATCAGTTAGTGATTTGCAACAAGGGAACCTGAGCTGCCTTCATCCTAACAAGTTAGTCTGTAAGTTAGTTGTCAACGCTCATTGACGGTGGAGCTGCTGTGTGAAATGTTTCACTGGACGATACATCTGGAAGGAGAACATAGGAAGGACCAGGCTGCTGTGGTGGTCGGACACGAGATCTACTGCTTTGTAGGAGACGGAAACCAGAGGAGACGAGATCACATTGAAGTACAAGTCTTCAACACAGCATCTTTATGTTGGAGGAAGTTGACCCCAGGGACCTCTGGACCAGGAGAACCTCACCTTGAGGTTCCCTCCAGGCGCTGGGGTCACACAGCTGTGCTGATTGGAGACACTGTCTACCTCTGGGGAGGGTGGACACACCCAGGTTACTGCAACGTGCTTTATGCCTTTGATGTCGACGCCCACACATGGTTCAAACCACAGGTTTCTGGGACAGTTCCAGAGGGGAGGGAGAACCACTCAGCCTGTGTCTTGGGAAAGGTCATATTTATCCATGGAGGATGGAACCAGACTGGTGGTAATGACATCTACAAGCTGGACACCAGCACAATGGTCTGGTCTTTAATTAACACCAGAGGAACTCCACCTCCTGATTCATACTGTCACTCTGCTACCATCATCGGGACAAAGATGTTTGTATTTGGGGGCAATGGACATTGTCAGTACCACAACACCATCAGAGTGTTTGACACAGAGACCAACCATTTGGTGATCACACCTTCTACACAGCTTCTACCAGAAGGACGCAGGGATCATTCAGCCTTTACCTACAATGGAGAGCTGTACATATTTGGTGGCCGTAATTATAACAATGACAATTACTTCAATGATCTGTGGAGATTCAACCCAGAGACTTTCTCCTGGAAGAAGGTTGAGCCCAAGGGGAAACGCCCACATGGGATGATGGATATGTGCTGTTGCATGCTGGGAGATCGTGCCATCCTCTTTGGAGCAGACAACAGACCAGGTGACCTGTATGTCTTAGACTTCAGTCCTAGCCTCAAGACATTATGCAAGCTAGCAGTTATTCAGTACGGTCTGGAGCAGTCTGAACTCACACACAACATCAGGTGGGAACTGGTAGCCATGACTAGCAACAGCAGCTGAGAAAATAAACATACCGGTAGTCCTAAAACTGAACAAAAACAGTGAGCAAACAAAAACAGTGGCTGCTTTGTGAACAGAAGCTATGTTTAGCTCGCTGCGTAGCCACATATGTATTAACAGAAGCTATGTTTAGCTCGCTGCGTAGCCACATACGTATTAACAGAAGCTATGTTTAGCTCGCTGCATAGCCACATACGTATTACGTACACGTGTGATGAGAGCAGAAGAGTAGTGCTGCCAATGAATATTCCATATTCCAATGAATATCCGAATGTAAAAAATAAAAATAATAATCGAATATTTTAAATTAAGATACAAATTAAAAAAATAACAATAAAATTGCTGTGTGAGTTCTGCCGATACTCTGTGCCACGTAAAAACTAAAACATTATACAAAAATTAGGCTCTTAAGATAATTATGAATCATTCATTTGATCTCGCAACACTCAAGAGAGGGAGGAATACTTTGATTTGATTAGTTTTTTATCCATAAACCAACACGTCACGTGACCTGGTAGAATTGATTTGAAGACGTTCCCAAAATCCAGAAGGGGGTCAGTGGAAAACTATATAATCAATTATTTGGGGGTGGGGCGCTCCAACCATGGGATACATTCTATTTACACCGAAAAGGACAAACTAAAATCACAAAAAATATAAAATATAATACTTGGATAATTTGGCAGAAACAGAAAATAGGCACAAAGAAAATCACAACAATATTTACACGATCCGTTCCCAATTCAGGGACACATTTAATTTAAAAAGACAATTATCGTTTATTCAGTTTTCAAAATACACTTCTAAAGCAGCGGCAGGCATGTAGCATAAAAGAATAATGTTGATAAAATATGTCAAATTTCACAACTCAAATTTCAAAATAACTAAAGACTGTTTAGCCCCTCCTCCTTTTTTTGGGAGGGGGGGACAAAAATTTAAATAAAAAACATTTGGTTATAAAGTTAAAGTTCTGTATTCTGATGGAAATCCTTCCTTTAGGGTCGATTTGAGCCAATTAGAGCACACTCGATGCTGAAATAGTATGTACAGTGTTTCCACTTTTCAGTTCCATGAAATTGTGAGTTTGTGAAAATGATTTGCTCCATAAGTGAGTGTATACTGTACACACTGGTTTAGATGGAATGTATACATTCTGCATCGGTTCCACATGCAGTGAATGGCTATATGTGTTATTTGAGTTGAAGTTTGTTATTTGAGTTGAAGTTTGTTTTGTCGTTTTGTTTGCAAAGGCCTTTATAAGAGTTCATACGTTTATGTACATGTAAGTGTATAGGTGTGTAATTCCGTTGATGTGTTTTGATATTGTCTGTTGTTGGTGGTGTTATGGTTGTTGGTATTTTAGTAGTCGTCTGTCTGACCAGTGACGACTGCTGTATGCTGCATTATGAATTTGTACACATGCTGCAAACCGAGAGCTGGTTGAAACTCCTCATGAATACTTGGCTTGTTTAAGCTCCAATGTTCTTTTTCCTAACCTGACACTGCCAGATCCAAGAAGCTTGCTACACACATTTGTTTCACAGCTTATTGGGATCTGGGATCTCGGGAGGCAATTTGATGACGGGGCTGTTCCTTTTTTTCAAGATACTTGGTATATGATTAGTCTGTCTATCACCGTGTGGGCGTGCAAACACAACCAATCATATCGACTACGTGACGTAGGAGTAAAGCCATATATAGACATATTTCTCGTCCGACGTACGTCCGAAGGTGTCGCACGCCAGAATCGCCGATCTACAAGCTCACAACGCGCGTTGTGGGCTTGTAGATCGGCGATTTTTCGCGAGACCGACCGCAGATCAGCGTAGCCGAGCAGCGCCCCGGAAAAAAACTACAACACAACAGCGGACAGCCGCTTCTATATAGGGTCACATCCGGTTAGCTCACGCTGATTGGTTCGAACCGGGAGCGGTTTCGGTGTTAGCTCAACTCCCTGAGAGATCTCAGATGGATGCTGTCTTGGGGAACATGGTTACTCAATACCGCCCCCATCTGGCAGTCAGGTTATCTTTTTCCAGCCACAGAGTGAATATATTGATTCTAATCCAGGTGTTCTTCCACCCTCTTCCAGACAAGCTCGGAGAGCTCAAGGAGATTTTCGACAGGTTGCCCGATGATAAACAGGTCATGATGTCCACGAGTGTCCTGAATGAAGAGGTCCTTCCTCTGCAGAAAGTTCATGAAGAATAAGGTAATTATTTACGCCTCTTCTCTTGCATCACCCACACCTCTCTCTCTCTCGTTCCTCTCTCAACACCTCTACTCCTTTCCCCACTCTGCCATGCCTTTTGGAGTGGACTGGCACCGTGTCACCGTCTTATGTTGCCTTAAGACCTCCATAAATGCTACTAGCAAGGAAGAAATGTCTCTCCTTATTCCAAGAAAACGCCTTAGCCAGTGATAACTAAATTAGCTAAGATAATTATAGTCAAAGCATACTATGTGTGCTTTGTGAAACACTTACATTTGGTACCACTGCAATTAGTGTTTCCTACACAACCTGGTTTTGGCCATACAGTATTTAGCATATTTGCCCTATTGGCAATGAGCTTCCATTAGTGAAATATTCAAAGTCTTACTTTATCTCCCCCCTCCCCTGCTGCCTCTGTTCAGCCAGCTCGGCGGAGGTCCAAAGATTGACCCTGGTCATCGCCCATCTAAGGGCAGAAAACCAGCGGTTGAAGGACTTCAAGTTGGCAAGCACCACATCCACAAAGGGTGTGCAGAAGGGCCCCACAGGCCCAGCCACCTCCTCCCAAGGGTCTAGGGTGCAGCTGGATGGTTTGTATTGTAAGTATCCTTCATTCTTGGCATTTGATAATTACTTTTAGGATTTAGGATATTGGTCTCCTTTTGATAGGAGAAATCAGTTGAATCTTGTATCCAATCACGTGTATGATGTCACGTTTTGGTGGGAATGCCGGGACGAATCCTGTACCTGGCACGCAAGGAGTTGCTCGACCTGGACAACATCAAATACATCATCCTGGACAAATGTTGTATGCTCTCTGATGGGGAAGGTGAGAATTAAATTAATTAAATATTATAATATAAAAATAAAATGCAGGTACTTAAAGCCATGATTTAGACCTGATGATATCATGTATTTGTACTTTACAGCCTTAGTCGTCCAGGACTTCAGGGAGTTCCTCATAGGAACAAGGGCTACTACCGCAAAAGGAAGAGAGAACGCCGTACAGCGGGCGAACCACGCCGCCACCCTCCTTAAGGTGATGGGGTGTGTGGGGGCGTCCCACCTGAAGGGCCTCCTCCACTTTGCTAAGTTGAAAGAGTAGGTGGAGTCTACAGTAAAGAGTTGCTGATAAAGACTGAGTCCTGATGCGTTCTTTTAACTCATATATCTTCTTTTCACAGGTGGCTAATGAGCAAAAGGGGCAAAATGGCCCCGAACACGGTCAAGTCCTACCTCCTGGACCTTTCCAAGTTCATTGACCACCTTGAGCACTCGGGCTTCAGGCCCCAGTCCAAGCTGTCCACAAGTGACCTGAAGCAAATCCCATATCGGATCAACGGATATCAGAAGGAGTTCATGCAGAAGGTCAAAAAACACTGCTACGAAACTCTCAAGACAAAAACGAGTGAGTATACTTTATGACCTAAGCAAGAATATATTGTCTTGGAAAACAAATATATCAAAAACTCTGCCGCAGCACACACTAAGACTTCTATCTCAATCTAATTGTATGTATATCTGGCTAAAGGTAAGGAACTGGACTCGGGCAGTGAGCGGAGGTTTGTGGAATTGGCCCGCGAGGGGATCCCGAGTCTCTTGAGTAAGTAAACTTGTCAAGAAAAAAAACATGTGAAAAAAAAAATGTTACGTAGCTACAAGAAGGGACATTCAACAGCCTTTCATACTTTTAAAAACAAAAGTTTAAGCTTGTCTCCTGTCTTTTTAGCTCAGCTTGACAAAGTGTTCGAGCGCGTCACGCTAAAGAGGATACAGGGCCTGCTGCTGGTGGCGCAGAAGATCGATGGGGAACACCACGTGGTCTATGTAAGTCAATACTTTAATTCTCATTTAATTCTAAAAAAAAAAATCTAAAACTTTAATTCTAGCATGGGACGAAGGCGAGCAATGTTACGGAGGTGGAAAAAGGTGGTTTTGGTGATCTGGTTGACATGGGGCTGGAAGGAGAGGGTGGATGACACCAAGGTTGCGGACTCGGGTGGAGGGGGTGACAGTGGAGCCATCAATGGTGAGGGAGAAGTCATGGGAGGAGCGGGTGAGGGAGTCGGGGCCAATGATGAGGATTTCAGATTCATTGCAGTTGAGTTTTAGAAAGTTTGTTTGCATCCATGTAACAAAAACAATCCCAAAGTTGCTTATAATAAGCTGACTTTCCTAGTTCGGTTTGTATGGATGGGACCTCTAGTTTAAGCCATTCACTTGAACGGGTCTGGTGAGTATTTATTTTCCATTTTAATAATAACGTGATGTATGATGGTAGCTTTCCATCAATGACGGGACGAAGGGGAGTTCTAAGCTAGGTGGGTTTGCGTTGGAGTCGCGTGGGGTCAGGGTAATATGTATAAAAGAAAAAAAAAATAGTCAATCAACCAATTAATCTATCAATCAATCAATCAATCAATCAAACAAACAATCAATCAACTGATAAGTAAATAAATGATATAGACATACAACCTGTAAACATAGGGCAAAAGCATTATAACGACATACGTGACCAACAGTATTGCTGTATACTAATATTTTATTATTTTAACCATTAGGAGGTTCTGATGGTCGCCTAAGTGCAAGGGGGTGATAGAGGGGGTAGCGCGTGCCTATGGGTGAGGAGACACTCGTAGGAGTGCGACGGTGAGTGTCGGGCGGGCGGAGGTCACCAGGCGATTGGCCCAGGGCGTCACGGGTGGCCATGTATGTGCTGACCTGCTGGGATGTGTTGTTGGATGGGGGAGGCCATTTTCTGGGCTTAGGGGGCGTGGAAAAGTTAAATTGACCAGTTTAATGGTCAGTATATTGGTCATTGCGAAACTATTCTGACTCTGATGTTTGGTCTAAAGTGACCAGAAGGGGGCGCTTACTGGGTTATTTTCCATTTTAATAATAACGTGATGTATAATGGTAGCTTTCCATCAATGGCTTTAAAAATGTATTGTTGTAACAAAAACAATCCCAAAGTTGCTTATAATAAGCTGACTTTCCTAGTTCGGTTTGTATGGATGGGACCTCTAGTTTAAGCCATTCACTTGAACGGGTCTGTTGAGTATTTATTTTCCATTTTAATAATAACGTGTATGATGGTAGCTTTCCATCAATGGCTTTAAAAATGAATTGTTGCCAGTGCATGGTTCTCCTTTCAGAGAGGGAAGACCAACCTACTTTATTATAAAGGGTGCAATGGTGAGTGCTGTAATTCTCACCTGTGATGAACCTTAATGCTGAGTGATAAACTGTATCTAGGGGTAGAAGAGTGGTAAGGGTAGCATTTCTATAGATGTCATCACCGTAGTCCAGCATCAACAACACTTTTTCTACAGACCATTGGCTTTATTTCTGTAAAGAAAACCGATTTTCTGCCTTAACTTGGTGGTGAGGTTAGTGATATGGTGTTTAAAGGTTATTTTTTCATCGAGCCAGATACCTAGATATTTATATTCAGTTAGGGTTAGGGTTAACAAATGTGTATTTGTTGTCTGTAGAAATTGTGCTACTGTTATATATTACAAATACCATTAACATTAAAATAAGATCAGGTTGTGTCAGGGGTGAAGTGGCCCTTTAAGGGTTAATTAGGGTTAGGTTATGGTTTCTCACCCAAAAAACATATACGACCCAATAACCTTTCAAAATGATGACACTCCCCTGACTCGTCAGGACTGATTGGGTACACCTGTAAGGTGAGGGGAAGCAGCCAGAATGCATCAATGTGCTACCAGTGACTGAGAATCCTTACACACCCAGAGATCAGAGAGATCAGCAGCAACAGCAGCAAGCCTGTACACAGAAGAACCAACCCTACCAATCAACAACATGGCTGTGAGTACTAGCAATACTAACTACATTTCAGTTTTCACTGAGTTAGCCAAAAGCAAATTTACACCTGTAGTCCCCTCTTAAAATGGTAGTAAACTAAACATACAAAGATACATACAGTACAATACAGATCTCTTTAATATGTTAATTGGATACACTTAGTAACAGTGAAATGATTCCCCTCAAGGCTTTTGTCACTGGGGGAGGGAAATGTTTGAAAATGTGGGTTAGGGACACCTGTGGTTAATGGGGCATTTTAACATAGGAGTTGGTAGGAAAATCTGGGTATTGAGGTTAATTGACCCTAACACCCAAATAACCGAGGTCATTAACCAAAAACTATTAGGGGGACACTGGGGGTGTACTAGCAATACTAACTACATTTCAGTTTTCACCGAGTTAGCCAAAAGCTAATTTACATCTGTAGTCCCCTCTTAAAAGGGTAGTAAACTAAACATACAAAGACACATACAGTACAATACAGATCAAAGAAAGACAGAGTGTATAGTGTGCCTAACCCTTTTAATATGTTAATTGGATACACTTAGTAACGGTGAAATGATTCCCCTCAAGGCTTTTGTCACTGGGGGAGGGGAATTGTTTGAAAATTTGGGTTAGGGACACCTGTGGTTAATGGGGCGTTTTAACATAGGGGTTGGTAAATGTGGCTTAGACATATTGATATTTCTCGCCCAATATCTGAAACGGACCCTAACTAACCCTAACTGGGGGGACACTGCGGGGGAACTGTCTGGGGAGGAACTGGGGGCCAGTGGCACTTGGGGGATCACAGTGGTGACGACCTCGCCAGTACCTTTACTAATCCCAATGAACTTTTGTTTTAGGACGAGGCAAAGCGCAGGCCACCTCAGCTAAAGGCCAAATGCCCACTATGCTTTGGGGACTTCTATCTCAAATCACACCTTCAGAACAGACATCACATGGAGGATGAGGAGAGGCGCCTGGTCCAGGATTATGCCAACGGCAGGTAAAGTCGACTCCAGGAGCATCATTGTTAAATGAAAATATGATTATTGTTTAATGGTGTAATAAGCAGACACTTTCTACACTAACGTGGCTTACCTTGTATTCGTTTGTTAGGAATAAAAAAATGGACAAGCATGTCTGTCCAATTTGTGACAAGAAAAATGTCTCAAGATTGGACAAGCATTTGGTAGACATACATGGCATCACGGTAAGTTAATGTTTTTTTGCTTACTACTACTTAACAACTAGAACCACCCAAACGAAGATTTATATTCAGATCACTTTGGCAAGATGTTCGCCCCCTTGGCTTCTTACGTTCCCCATGACATGTTGAAGTCAAATCCTGCCAGGGAACACATATTGGGTCAATAAAAAATGTACGACACAATAACCAGTGATTGATAAGGCTGTACTTTTCAACAGGGAAAGGACATGAAAGCGCATCTTGTGACAGCAAAGCGTATGCTTTGCATACAAAAGCTGCGAGCCCTGAGGGACACGGGCTACGCCATGGTCTCGTCCCTGGACCTGCACGGAGCTGGTGGTAGGTTCAATGACCATTACAATTATATTAATACTTGTGTGTTGTGTTTGTATTGGTATTGGAAACCAAAATCTCCCTATCAAATCTATGTTAAAACGCCCAATTAACTGACCCTAAACATAGGTTAATAATGTGTGTTTCAGAACATCCTGTAACTCCACAACCACAGGCCCCCACCACCTCTGCCGCCACCCCAGCCAGCGCCCCTGATGGCGCCCCTGATGGCGCCATCACCCCTGAGCGTAGCCCCTGCCGCCTCTGTGCGGCAAGCAAGGCAGAGGTGTACAGGCTGAATGTGGTGGTGGAAGGCCTAAAAGAGGAAATAAAAAAACTAAGAGATTTCAAACTGTGCAGCAACACACCCACGAAGGGTGTCGTCGCCACCGCCACCTCCTCCCAGGCGGTGAGGGTTAGGCGCCCCCCCACAGGCACAGCAGACAGTTTTTATTGTAAGTATCCTTCATTCTTGGCATTTGATAGTTACTTTTAGGATTTAGGATATTGGTTTCCTTTTGATAGGAGAAATCAGTTGAATCTTGTATCCAATCACATGTATTTTTTAGTAGACAGACTTCTACCTCAATCTAATTGTATGTATATCTGGCTAAAGTGGAGGAGACTGGAGACTCCAGTGATGACACCGACTCCAACTCACCCGTCCATATTACATATGATGACAAACCCGGTGAGTTCCAATTCTGTAAATATATGCAAGATTCTTATAAACAAAAATATTCAGTGTTGACTTGTGAAAGACCACATACTCTGAGACTAATATTGTGTCGTTCGCTGTAATTTCTCAGATTCCTCGGAATGGGATGATGAGTAGGAGGAGGAAGAGGAACTCCAGCCCCCACCAGCCCTGTCGGCCCTGCCGCTCCTGTTGGCGGCCCTGCCAGCCCCCACCGGCCCTGCCGTCCCCCCCTTAATAAGCGAGGACGAGGAGGAAGACACGTCGGAGGACGAGGAGGAGGACCAGGAGGAAGACACGTCGGAGGACGAGGAGGAGGACCAGACCCAAAGAAAGAGGAAGGCCCTCTTCTCATCCTCTGAGGACTCCTCTGAGGACTCCTCTGAGGAGTCCTCAAGCCTCGGCCCGACGGTGAGGCTTCAGATGAAGCGGAGGAAAAGCCTCATGGCCATGGGCCCTTTCTCAAGCGACGTCCTCCCCGCCGCCGCCGCCCCTGTCGGCCCCGCCACCGCCCCTGTCGGCCCCGCCACCCTGCCCACCCTAGGGAAATATGGCATTCACTGGCCCCCCTTCTCCTGGGATCCGAAGGTGGAGGACCGCCCCATCCAGCCCCTGCTGCCCCTGCCGCCCATTTCGGCCCAGCCCCCACCACCAGCACCCCTGTCGGCCCCACCACCACCACCAGAGCCCCTGATGGCCTCCACCAGCCCTGCCGCCCCCCACGCTTCCCCATAAAAAGTCCTGGCAAGGCCCTGGCAAGGACCCTAAAAAGGACTGAAACTAAAAAGCCATTTTTTTTGTTTTACAAAATACAGTGTTTTAGTGTGTGTGTGTGTGTGTGTGTGTGTGTGTGTGTGTGTGTGTGTGTGTGTGTGTGTGTGTGTGTGTGTGTGTGTGTGTGTGTGTGTGTGTGTGTGTGTGTGTGTGTGTGTTATTTTATATGGTTTGGTGTGGTGTGATGTTTCATGTGAACCAATATTTGCATGCTTTGTTTTATTTAGTTTATTTTGTGAGTGTCTGGCACCATCTTGGTTAAATTGTGACAAATGAAACCCCTGTTTAAAGGTTAATTTTTCATAGATACCTAGATATTTATATTCAGTGACTCTGTCTATAGGGGATCCATTGCTAGTGTGAATGTGCAGGGAGTTGAAGTCTATGTTGACATGGGTCACTTCCATGTGTATTTGTTGTCTGTAGAAATTGTGCTACTGTTATCTATTACAAATACCATTAACATTAAAATAAGATCAGGTTGTGTCAGAAGTGAAGTGGCCCTTTAAGGGAATTAGGCGTTGGCCCAATCATGACACTCCCCTGACTCGTCAAGTCTGATTGGGTACACCAGGCTGTAAAGGTGAGGGATCAGTGACTGAGAATCAGCAAACACACCCAGAGATCATCAAATGCTAACAACCAGAGAGAAGCAAACGCTAACACCCAGAGAAACAGCAACAGCAGGAAAGATACAGCAAAGTGCACAAAAGCCCTAACCCTGTCAACATGGCTGTGAGTACTAGCAATATTATATGTTAATTGGATACACTTAGTAACAGTGAAATGATTCCCCTCGAGGCTTTTCTCACTGTGGGAATTGTTTGAAAATGTGGTTTAGACATATTGATATTCCTCGCCCAATATCTGAAACGGACCCTAACTAACCCTAACTGGGGGGACACTGCGGGGGCACTGTCTGGGGAAGAACTGGGGGCCAGTGGCACTTGGGGTACCTTACTAATCCCAATGAACTTTTGTTTTAGGACAAGGCAAAGCGCAGGCCTCCTCAACTAAAATCAGTATGCCCAATATGCTTTGGGGAATTTTATTTAAAATCCCACCTTCAAAGAAAACACCGCATGAAGGATGATGAGCGGCGCCTGGTACAAGATTATGTCCACGGCAGGTAAAGTCGACTCCAGGAGCATCATTGTTAAATGAAAATATGATTATTGTTTAATGGTGTGATAAGCAGACACTTTCTACACTAACGTGGCTTACCTTGTATTCGTTTGTTAGGAATCAGAAAATGGACAAGCATGTCTGTCCATTCTGCAAGAAGACAGACGTGTCAAGGTTGGACAAACATTTGAAAGACATACATGAGGTCAAGGTAAGTAAATGTTTTTTTGCTTACTACTAGAACCACCCAAACAAAGATTTATATTCAGATCACTTTGGCAAGATGTTCGCCCCCTTGGCTTCTTACGTTCCCCATGACATGTTGAAGTCAAATCCTGCCAGGGAACACATATTGGGTCAATAAAAAATGTACGACACAATAACCAGTGATTGATGAGGCTGTACTTTTCAACAGGGAAAGGACATGAAAGCACATATGGTGACAGCAAAGCGCATGCTTTGCCTCCAAAAGCTACGAGCCCTGAGGGACACGGGCTACAACATGGTCTCCTCCCTGGACCTGCACGGAGCTGGTGGTAGGTTCAATGACCATTACAATTATATTAATACTTGTGTGTTGTGTTTGTATTGGTATTGTAAAACAAAATCTCCCTATCAAATCTATGTTAAAACGCCCAATTAACTGACCCTAAACATAGGTTAATAATGTGTGTTTCAGAAGATCCTGTAACTCCACGACCACAGGCCCCCACCACCTCTGCCGCCACCCCGGCCAGCGCCCCTGATGGCGCCCCTGAGCGTAGCCCCTGCCGCCCCTGTAGACAAGGCAGAGGTCTACAGGCTAAATGTGGTCGTGGAAGGCCTCAAACAAGAAATCAAAACACTAAAGGATTTCAAACTGTGCACCGCCACCGCCACCTCCTCCCAGGCGGTGAGGGTTAGGCGCCCCCCCCCCACAGGCAGAGCAGACAGTTTGTATTGTAAGTATCCTTCATTCTTGGCATTTGATAGTTACTTTTTTGGTCAGGCATTTGATAGTTACTTTTTTTTGGCATTTTTTGTCTTTGGCACTTTTTGTCTTGGCATTTGATAGTTACTTTTTTGGTCAGGACGATCAAAGGAACTTTGTTCCCCCGCTTCTTGCTGACATCCCCGAATACCTGTGGCGCGCTAAGGATTCTCCCCGGATGACGTTTATCCTGAATGATCTATTTTCATCGCATGCGTTGGATATTCTCTTCGTGACGGAAACCTGGATACAACCAGGTGAGTCAGCTGCCTTCACCGAACTTCTACCTCCTGACTGTTCTGTTATTAACTCTCCAAAGATGACAGGTCGTGCAGGAGGAATTGAAATTTATTGAAATTTATTGAAAATGTATTGAAATTTATTGAAAAGATTTCCAGCACAGGATGAAATCCTCTACGCCAGACTCACAACAGACATAAATACATATTAAAATTCACAAGTAGGCCTACATGCATACATAAATACATTATTTTTTTTATTTTATTTTTCTTTACACTTTAAAACAAACCAAGTTCATGTGGACCCGCCCTCTTTGGTTTTTTCTTATATCTTATACATAATACACTTTAAAGTCCCGTATTTACCAGTCTATGACCTTACAAGCCAGCCCTATAGTTATACAAAAAACCTTTTGTTGACCAAAATCTGTCAAGCCTATTCTTAAAAGTATTAACTGAAGGAGCCTGGACCACTTCCTCCGGAAGTTTATTCCATGCTCTGACAGCTCTGAGTGTAAAGAAATTCTTTCTCTTTTCTGACTGACAATTTAGTGGTAAGAGTTTAAGAGAATTCCCTCTCAACTCATACCTGCTGTCCCAAGAATGGACAACAGGCTCGGCTGTAAAGTCATATATCTGGTGAACAAGTTTATATACCTCGATCATATCCCCTCTGTGCCTCCTATAAACTAACGTTGGTAACTGTAAGTGTCTTAACCTTTCTTCATAAGACCTTTCTTTCAACCCTGGTATTAGTTTAGTAGCTCTTCTCTGAACCTTCTCTATTTTCTCTATGTATTTGATTTTGTAGGGGCACCAGACTGAGCTTGCAAATTCAAGTTGTGATCTCACCAAGGATTTGAATAACGGAATAAATAGTTCTTTTCGTAAATTATTCTTATTATCGCCAACATGGAGTTTGCCTTTTTTACTTTTTCAGAGATGTGCATTTCAAATTCTAGTGAATTATCAACCACCACCCCTATATCTTTTTCTTCGTCTACTTGATGAATCACTAGATCTCCAACTCTATAATTAGCCAAGGTGTCTGTTTTTTTTACCAATGTGCAGCTGTTTACATTTATCTGGGTTTAATTTCAGTAACCACTTGTCACACCAATTGCTGGTGCTCTGGAGGTCTGCTTGGAGTTGTGCTGTGTCCATGTCATTGTTTATAGTTCTAAATATCTTTGTGTCATCCGCAAAAAGGTAGACATCGGATTGTATCTCCCTTGGTAGATCATTTATATAAATAACAAAAAGTACTGGTCCTAATACAGATCCCTGTGGGACTCCAGAGGTCACTGACTTCCAATCTGAAGTGGCTCCATTAACCACCACCTTCTGTTTCCTGTTACTGAGAAAGTCCTGTACCCAACCTATAACTCTTTTGTCTATACAGTAAGACCTTAACTTTGATATTAGTCTCTTATGGGGAACCTTATCAAAAGCTTTTTGAAAATCCATATAAATGCAGTCAACAGACTGTCCTCTATCTAAGGATGCTGACCATTTATCAAGAACCATAAGAAGTTGCTACTATTTTTAAAAACAGTCTTTATTGTAAACCCTTGACACCGCTGTCATTCTCCTCATTTGAACTGAGCTTGTTTGAACTACGTCGCTCTGACCCGGTGCTTTGTGCGGTTATTTACCGACCGCCTGGATACAATAAGGACTTTATAAAGGACTTTTCTGATTTCTTGGCTAGCATTCTGATTAAGTACGATACATGCTTATTTGTTGGTGATACCAACGTGCACGTTTGCTGCATTTCTAAGCCACTAGCTAAAGATTTCTTGGATGTACTTGATGCTTTTAACCTTGTCCAGCATGTTAATGCACCTACACATGAACTTGGTCACACGCTAGATCTCGTCATTTCATATGGTTTGCAAATCTCTAATGTGCAGGTCTGTTCTCCAGTTTGTTCGGATCATTTCCCTGTACTTTTTGATTTTGTATTGCCCTGTGACACGTTTAAAACATGCACTTCTACACGCCAGTGCCGTGTGTTGAAACCTGCCACCGCCGCTCTTTTTTCTTCAGCTTTTAATAGCGTAGCGCATGCTGACATTAGCCTCTCCGAGGGTCTTGACACTGAGCAACTTACATCCTCGTTTCTTTCCACCTGCACTGGCATTTTGGACAATGTTGCGCCTTTAAAAGCCATGCGTCCCAAACCCAAGTCTGAGCCTTGGCTAAATGACACCACCCGCGCTGTCAGGAGAGAGTGTAGGAGGGCTGAGCGCAGGTGGAGAAAAGACAGGCTCCATGTGTCACATGACATTCTTAATGAGTGTTGGAAAAAATATCAGAGGACTGTCAAAGAGGAAAAATCAAGGCATTTCTCTGACATTATTAAAAAAAATATGGATAAACCACGCATTATTTTTAAGACCATTGAGCAGCTAGTAAATCCCCCCCAACCAACTTGTCTGGAAGCTTCTCTTGATGTCTGTGAGAAATTTCTCAGCTTTTTTATAGACAAGGTCAATATGATCAGAGCACAAATTTCCCCCCCTGCTTTTGACCCCTCCATGGCCGTCACCTGCACAACTACACTTAATCATTTCCAGCCTATATCTTTCTCTAAACTTAGTGAAGTTGTCTCACAACTCAAAACATCATCCTGCCCTACAGACGCTATCCCCACACACCTCTTTAAGGAGGTCTGGGAGACCATTGGACCTAGAGTCCATGCTATCATAAATAGCAGCCTTGTCTCAGGGATTGTACCAGCATACTTTAAAACAGCAGTGGTGACACCCCTGATAAAGAAACCTAGTCTGGATACCTCTATTTTTTCTAACTACAGACCCATCTCAAAGCTTCCGTTCATTTCTAAGATCCTTGAGAAAACGGTGCTGTCTCAACTCCAGTCTTTTTTGCAGCTTAATAGCATTTTTGATGTTTTTCAATCTGGGTTCAAAGCGTTTCACAGCACAGAGTCAGCGTTGTTGAAGGTTTTCAATGACATCCTATTGACCACCGACTCTGGGGACTCTGTGATCCTACTACTCCTAGATCTAAGCTCTGCTTTCGACACTCTCGATCACAATACTCTCATATCTCGTTTGGAGCTTTGTGTTGGTGTCAGAGATACCGCTCTAGCCTGGTTCTCTTCCTATTTATCGGAGAGATGCTTCTCTGTTAAATTTGGCGACTTCGTATCGTCCTCCACCCCCCTGTCCTCTGGAGTCCCCCAGGGCTCGATCCTTGGGCCTATTCTATTTTCTTTATATCTACTTCCTATTGGCCTTATCTTTAAGAAACATGGCATTTCGTATCACCTTTATGCGGATGATTCGCAAATATACATGCCCCTTAAAAAGGACAATAACGGCTCCCTGAAACCTCTGCTTGACTGTCTAAGTGACATCAAGGCATGGATGGCTCTTAATTTTCTAAGTGTCAACGAAAGTAAAACGGAGGTTATAGTGTTTGGACCTAGCGGTCCTGGTATTGTTCCCAATGACCTAGGTTCCCTGCAGCCATATGTGAAACCTGTGGTCTCAAACATTGGCGTCAAACTAGACAATGCCCTTAAACTTGACAAACAGGTCAATGCGGTAGTTAGCTCTAGTTTCTATCATCTGAGGCTGCTGGCTAAAATCAAGCCGGTGCTATCTTTTAGTGATTTTGAGCGAGTTATACATGCCTTTATATCTACGCGGTTGGACTACTGTAATGCCTTGTACGCTGGTTTAAACCAAGCCTCCCTTGCTTGACTCCAGCTAGTCCAAAACTCAGCCGCTCGTCTACTCACAGGTACTCGCAGACGTGAGCATATCACACCTGTCTTGGCCTCCCTCCATTGGCTCCCTGTCACAATTGATATGACATTACTGGGGGACAGAGCAGTGCTGTGCCCCAGTTACAAGAATAGTTACAAGGTCTTTTTTAACATAGTAATAAGATGTGAACATAAAATATGAAACAATTAAATCATCATTAAGAAAATACCCATCATTACGTCGTTAGATAAATGTAGCCACTACTAGCCAGACCATGGACATCTGTCTTATACCTCTGCCTCTCACTTTTCTTTTTAATGTTTTTCATATTGCATGTACATACAGATACCATCACTACACCATAGTATGTCAGTCCTTGTGGACATACTGTTGGCCTTATATACCGGTGAGCTTCGTTTTGACCTTGCCCAGCAATGGAAAGAATACTGGGACGCAGCAATATATCTTGGGATCGCTGAAATAAACTGCTGGTTATGGATCATCAAACCGGTCAGTAACTATCTAACTAAATAGTGGAAAAGTGTGTATTTATATTATGTATTGTATTTTTGTACAAATTGTGCCATTATGTCATGCGAGGCACATCTCTGTCTAATCCTTGTCAGGATGATATCGATGTTCTGATGAGTTCTGATGATGAGGGGCCCTGTGATGAGCTCCGACAGCCAGACAGCCCGACGGTCCGGCGGCCCGACGGCGACAGCCCAACAGCCAGACAGCCAGACAGCCCGACGGTGACAGCCCGACACGACCGCAACAGTCAACCGCTTAGGATGGTAAAAAAAAAACACACAGTAGTCATTTATTTATTTATATTATGTATTGTATTTTTGTACAAATTGTGCCATTATGTCATGCGAGGCACATCTCTGTCTAATCCTTGTCAGGGTCCGGGTTCTGATGATGAAAACTCAGCTCAGCTCGAAAACTCAGGTACTCGCAGACGTGAGCATATCACACCTGTCTTGGCCTCCCTTCATTGGCTCCCTGTCCGCTTCAGAGTGGATTTTAAAATTATTTTATTTGTCTTTAAATCTATAAATGGTCTGGCTCCTCTTTATCTGTCTGACCTTATTGAGGTTTATACTCCTGCTAGATCACTGCGGTCTGAGGGCCAGCTAAACCTCAGGGTCACAAAGAAGACCCGCTTAAAGTCCAGAGGCGACCGAGCCTTTTCTGTTGTAGCCCCTAAACTATGGAACGCACTCCCCTCCCACGTCAAATTGGCCCCCTCCATCGAGACCTTTAAATCCCGCCTGAAGACCCACCTCTTTACTTTGGCTTTTAACCCCGCTTGAGTTCCTTTGGTCCTTGTATATGTTTCGTCTCACTGTGATGCTGTTGTTTTTCTGTTGTTTTCTGTAATGTGTCACTGTTTGTACTTTGTTTTCTCGCTGTTGTTTTTCTGTGTGGTAGCTTTAGTGCACTTGTTTTTATTTTATTTTATTCTCCTGTACAGCACTTTGTAAACTCTGAGTTTTAAAACGTGCTATACAAATAAAGTGGATTGGATTGGATTGGATACTTTTAGGATTTAGGATATTGGTTTCCTTTTGATAGGAGAAATCACATGTATTTTTTAGTAGACAGACTTCTATCTCAATCTAATTGTATGTACTAATATTGTGTCGTTCGCTGTCATTTCTCAGATTCCTCGGAATCGGATGATGAGAAGGAGGAGGAGGAAGAGGAACTCCAGCCCCCACCAGCCCTGTCGGCCCTGCCAGCCCCCACCGGCCCTGCCGTCCCCCCCTTAATAAGCGAGGACACTTCGGAGGACCAGGAGGACTCCTCTGAGGAGTCCTCAGATCACATGGCCCCTTTCTCAGTCCGCCCCGCCGCCGCCGCCCCTGTCGGCCCCGCCACTGCCCCTGACGGCCCCGCCACCCTGCCCACCACCCTAGGGAGATATGGGTTGCACTGGACCCCCTTCTCCTGGGATGCGACGGTGGAGGACCGCCCCATCCAGCCCCTGCTGCCCCTGCCGCCCATTTCGGCCCAGCCACCACCACCAGCACCCCTGTCGGCCCCGCCACCACCACCAGAGCCCCTGATGGCCTCCACCAGCCCTGCCGCCCCCCACGCTTCCCCATAAAAAGGACTGAAATTAAAAAGCCATTTTTTTTTTTACTAAATACAGTGTTTTATTGTGTGTGTGTCTGTTATTTTATATGGTTTGGTGTGGTGTGATGTTTCATGTGAACCAATATTTGCATGCTTTGTTTTATTTAGTTTATTTTGTGAGTGTCTGGCACCATGTTGGTTAAAGATGGGTGAAGAAACAAGAAAAAGAAAGTGTTGTTTATTTGTTTTCATTTGGTTGTGTCAAATACAGTGTTTTGACCCTGAAAACTTTGAATTCTGACTCATCATTCCACAAAAAAGGTGCATAACCGGTAGACAGAGCTTGTAGATCTTATTTGGTTCAATGCTTGTTTTAAGCACTTACCCCGACGTTTTACTGGCCTTACGGTGGTCGTAAGGTGTTCATTCACCTCTATTATTATTCTTCAGAATTGCCTGCTGAACACGTAGACATCTGAATCATGATCCCAGCAAGTAGAGGTCACGAGCGGTTCAGATCCCCAAAATCTAGGCAGGCTTCTTCAAAATGGGGGTTAGGGTTAATAGGGTTTTTAACATGGGAGTTGATAGGATAATTTGGCTTGATCCATTATTCCGATTTTCACCCGAATAACTAACTTTCACCCCACCATCCTCAAAATTCATAGGATAGTGCATCAAGCCAAATTTTAAATTGGAAAGTGCTGGAAAGTGGAAACACCAGCAATCACACATATATAATTAAAAAATATATGTGTCTGAGCCACGGCAGGAATTGGAAACGACAAACATTTTATCCCCCCCAACATAGGAGAATAAAACTTTGCAGGAGAATGCTGGAAACACCAGCATTCACACATATATCATTAAAAAATATAATATATGTCTGAGCCACGGCAGGAATTGGAAATGACAAAGATTTTATCCCCCCACATAGGAGAATAAAACTTTGCAGGAGAATGCTGGAAACACCAGGAGAACAGAGAGCTGCAGCAGGACATTAGAGAAGTGGCAAACAACAGAGAACACAAAGAACTGGGCTTATATAGACACGGGGATAACCAGACACAGGTGAACACAGCCGGCAATCAGCACAGGGATTGGCTCTGGGGACAACCAGACACAGGTGGAGATAACTGATAATAATCACAGGGAGGCGAGACAACGCAGGTAACAGTAACTATAGGGCAGACACCAGGAACCTGCTATAGGAACAATACTACAAATTAAAAGGAACACACTCTTCCCACTTTTGGTATATTTTTCATGCAGCGTAAGGTGTTTACAGCTGCAATACAAAGAGAGACTCCCTAGATATGTGGACAAATATCAAAATAGTTTTTTATTTGCAACGTATTAAAGTTATAAACACACATCAGGCAGTGGTTTTTACACATCACCATACAGACAGGAATCAATCAGCCAATCTTCTGGATAATGTCCCAAAGCTACAGTACAATGATTACCATTTATTAAACTCTAGCCCACTTTTTATCATTATGACAAACAACTGTTGTCTTTCCCAGGGGCGGCCTTAAGGATCGGGAGGCCCCGTTCATGACGTCATAATTATAATAATTATTTTGATTATTATATATATTTTTTTTTAATTATTATAATTATTATTTGTAGTAGTATTATAAGTAAAGTAGTAGTATTAGTAGTAGTACTAGCATTATTATTATTATTATTAGTAGCCTAGTAGTAATAGTAGACTCTACTAGACTGTATAATTGCAATGCAAATTGGCCAGTTTGTACTTCAAAGCATGAACATCATTACAGCACAGCCACGTAAAAAAATACACAAAAGCAGCTTGAATAAACAATTATTTTACTTTGTCTTGAAATTACTGGGTACAACTCGAAGTCTGGGAGGCAGAATATGCTATGCAATCACAATGCAAAGACAGCGCTATACAATGAATGAATGAGGCAGTTTAATTAAACAATTATTTGACAGGCTGGCAGCAGTACAATGATGCATGGACGGATTTGGACGTGTGCTCTTTCATTTATTTAGCACCACGGAGAGTTCCACAACAACTTTAGACGCGCGCTGAAGGCCTGCAGAGGGAGAGAGAGAGAGAGAGAGAGGGGGGGGGGGGTGAGAGAGGGAGAGAGAGATAGAGATTAGTCAGCGTCACGGACTGACTAAGTGGCTATTTTATGCTCACATTGACTTAGTGGGAGCATAAAATAGCCAGGTTGGCTTCTAAACAGATTGAGAGCAATGTGTTAAATAAGTAGTTTATTATTTTAATAAATAATTACAATCTGACTTACCATTGATTCAATCTGTGTGATGATCAGTCTTTAGAACCTCACCCTCCTCGTTTTGAGTGCAGCAAATCCGCTGACAATCTCGTCTCTTTTCAGCGAAGCCGTCACTTCGTGCTCAATTGAAATCTGAGCAAGCGCTGACAGACGCTCCTGGCCCATGGTTGATCTCAGATGAGTTTTGATGAGTTTTAAACGTGAGAAACTTCTCTCTCCACTGGCTACTGTCACAGGCACTGTCATCATGAGTCTCAGAGCAATGCTGAGGTTGGGATAATTTTCAAGTGAATTGTTTTTGTAAATGTAGTTAAGAATCTCGAAGCCGCTGTTTGCCGTCTTTGGAATACCATTGAATGCACATAACACCTCGCGCTCAAGATCCTTAGCATCCACATCGCCAAGTGTCCTCTCCATGTTTGCGCAGCTGTCGCTCAGTGTGTGCGTCGTAATGGCATTTTCCATTCCCCTTTTTCCATAGATGAAGCCGAACAGGCTATGAAATGAATCCATCAGCTTGAAGCGCTCGCTAACGCCTTTAATAGCAGAATCCACCAGGGGAAGGAAAAAATCTCCTCCCTTTCACTCACGCTACCGAGGTTGCAGCATGATGGGTGACCGGAACCCGACTAAACCACGGAGGAGGCTCTTCCCTCCATCGCAGGGGACTTCCCACCGCCCCCCCCCCCCCCGGGTTGTATCTCAGGACCCCCAAGAGCGGGGACGACCCGCAATGCACTTCCCACTCCTCTCTCCGACCTGGTCCGACTCAGGACGTGACCCCTATCAAGGACCCCACCTTCTTCATGACCTTCGCGGATCAATGCGACCCACGTAATTCACTGGCCCCTCTCCCTCCCCCCCTCCCACGCGTGTCAGGCCCCGCGGAACCGGGCACCACAACACCTCACGGGCCCCTGTTCAGAAAACGACGGGACAAGACCAACCGCACCGGGGACAGGTTTTCACCGGGCCCATGGATGTCCCCTCAGGCCCCGGGCCCTTCGCGCTCCCGAGACTCCCCCCGCCCAAGCCCAACGCTTACACCCGCACGTCCTGTTCACTTTAGCCTCCTTTATTACGGCTAGCCGCCGGATGGAGACGGTAGCGCGTTTCAACTGCCTACAGATTCCCCCCAGTGACGCCCAGTCTAGACTGGAAGAGGTCGAGCGTTCGGTGACGCCCGGCAGCGCGAACGACCACACGGCCTTTCTGTTGCAGGAGGCTGCCCGAACGTGGCTCTACGGGTGTTACCCGATTTTGGAAAGGCACTACCGGGACAGGGTCAACACGCTCCTGTGTATGCTTCACCACCAGTCCTGTCCGAACCCCGAGGACCACTGGGATGCGGCGTGTACGCTAGCACAGCGTGACCTCGGATCCTCCCTATCCCCTGGCACCGCCCTTGTTATCAGGCAGCACATCCCCTTCGCCTTCTGGACCCCTCCTCCTCCCCCTCCTTCGCAACCTCTGGAACCGTGGGCCCCTCCTCTCCCCCCTCCCCCTGTCTCCCCGTTCCCCTCCCGCGTCGCCGCGGTAACCAATCCCACCGCCACCCCCTCCGAATTCAGCTCGGTCGACCCGCCACAACGGTCCCTGTTCCGCATCCACGCACCACAAGACCCACCCGAGCTCAGGTCTTTCATCCCCGCCAGACCCACCCTCATTATAGGGGATTCCAACCTCACCAGCCTCCCCACGGTGTCTGACCCATCCGTCCAGATAGAGGTTTTCCTCGAATCCTCTCTGCCACACGCCCATAGCATCCTAGGCTGGGTGACCGACCCATGCATGGATACGGAACGGGTACTGCTGGCCTTCGGACCTGACCCCGACGAAACCCTGTCCACAAGAAACACTTATCTCATGATCAGGAGCCTGGGTTCTATCGCACGGTTGAAATTCCCTCTTGCAACATTGCTCTTCGCCCTGCCCCGACAACCTCTCCAGCGACGCGCAGTCGGCCATCGCCACGACCAACAAACTCATGAGCCACTTCAACCATATTCCCGCTATCCCCACAGACCGTCTCTTCACGGAGAGAGGAAGCGCGCGGTGGAAACCTATCACAGGCTACGCCGTTTGGCGGTGGTGGCAAACCGCTCTCCGAGGTCAAACGCCACACTCCCACAGACCGTCATAGGACCAGGACTCTCATCCACTTAACTCCTTTTTTCCCCCCCTCTCTCTTCTCATTCCTCTTTATTACTCCCGCACTATCGTCCTCTTTCCTTTTCCACTGGAGGACCAAACAAGGGTCCGCACTACAACTGCCCAACGGAACGACCACTACCTACCTCACACGTAAGGAAGGCTACACATTCCACCTCAGACCTTTGTTTTTTAATTAACAGACACAGGTCCACTATCCTTTTTGCACTATCGCGCCAGGAGACCTATGTCACATAACCCTGTTCTCTACGTGATTTTAATTATAACTATTCTATGAACTGATATCGACAGCACCCTATGTTGCCCCTCGGCTTGATTCCCGGTAAACTGCTAAAAGCTGTGAGAAAAATAACAACATCTTACACTGGCGGATCGGCCATTTTATTTCTCAAACTTCTCTTTCTAAAAACGACACTACCACAGGATTTTCTTTGCTCTAGGATGCTCCAACAGGACCGAACGATACTGCTATAAACTGGGCAAAGATACAACAGCTATGACGATACCACCGCGGGCCTTTCCCGGGCTGGTGTGCGACACTCTAGATTACCTAATACCATCCACCTCTTGTCAAACTCCATCCGAGACTCCCGGCGCACGCACGCTGGCGGACCGGCTATTTTATTAAATTTTTATTATTATGATTAATACAATATCTCTCTCCCCTACGCACGCTTGCCTGCAGACCGGCTATTTTAATATGACCCGTCATAGCTGAAAAACACGACATATTTCTCCCCCCCGCTGCACCCGTAGATCAGCCTAGGGTCCCCTCTCAAACCCCTCCGTCTAAGACTATACTACCGGCCGATTATTTTCGCTCTCATGGACCGGAAGACAAGACTCTCATTTATGACCTGCCAAGACCGCCATAGACTGGGGAAGAACGACAACGTCTCTCTCTCTCTCTCTCTCTCTCTCTCTCCCTCCCTCTCTCTCTCTCTCTTTTTATCTCTCTCTCTCTCTCCTTCTCTCCCCCCTCCCCCCCTCTCTCGCCACCCACCGGACTCATACTACCACAGGGCCAGTACTCAGCAGGTGACAGTGTAACCTCTGTCGGGGAAGGGCCCGCTGCATTTTCTCTCTCACATGGGAAATGGCGCTTTGGTTGTCGGATTCGTACAGTGGGGAATTCCATTGTCATCTGCAATTCAATTGCTATTTATTTGGCATCTGTTTGCGCAGATGAGAAGCCAGTCTCTTTGTATTGCTCAAGGAACTTTAGAACCTGTGTTGTCTCGTTCTTTAGTTCTTCGATTCCCACCTTTGGGCTCTGGAGAAGCTTACTGACGCGATTTACCTGGTATAAAACGTCGTACCATAATATAATGGTCACCAGGAATTTCCATGACATAATCTGTTGTTCCAGACCGCTGGCTGCAGACGCTGTTAAGCTGTCACTTTTCTCTGTGGCATGTTCAACTAGTGAGAGGAGCGCATTTCCAACATCACCAAGCTGGTAGCGCAGTACTTTTACGCTGTCTACACGGCATTCCCATCGCGTATTAGATATGGCCTTGAGTGTCAAGTTTGGGACGTTCTCTTTGAAAATATCCCATCTTTGTACGGATGAGCTGAATAGTGTGTATAGGCGCTGTAGCACACCAAAGAAGCTCACTGACTCCACTGTTGATTTGGAAGCATCTACAATGACGAGGTTTAAAGTGTGGCTGGCACACGGCATGAAGAGCGCCTTATTGTTAATGTCAAGCACCCTCTTCTGCACGCCGCTATTTTCCCCCCGCATATTGCTTCCGTTATCGTATGCTTGCCCCCTGCATTGTGAGATATCCAAGCCCAATTTCTCCATATGGCCTAGGAAGACATATGTTAGGCCTGCACCTGTTGTGTCGAGTACTGGTAGAAATCCTGTAAAATGCTCGCTCACAGTAGCCCCGACATTCTCTTCACATTTCACAATGCGCAGTGACACAGAGAGCTGTTCTGTGTGTGACGTATCAGGGGTGCAGTCCATTATCACAGAGTAGTAAAGGGACTTTTTCACACTCTCTGTTATTAATTTCAATGTCTGGTCGCCAATGAATGTGATTAACTCATTTTGTATTGTTTTTCCCAAGTAGTGGTCAGCAATTTATTTTGTCTGTGCTCGTCGTACGTGTTCACTCATCACTGCATCAAACTCAGACATAAGCTCCACTTGTCCTAGAAAGTTCCCGTTATTTGGCTCATATAGCTTAGAATTATGGCCACGGAAAGCAAGGTTTCTTTGGGCGAGGTGAAATACTATGGCAATTAATCTTTGCATTACTCCATTCCAGTGTGCCTTTTCCAAAATGCGCATTTCTTGGACTGTACTGTCAATTGTGCTTTTCGTTCTCATGCGCCTCTCAAGTTCATGCCATTTATCCATATTGTCACGATGCCCATTTGATTTCTCATGATCTTTGAGAGTGAGAGTGAGTCTCTCCCACTTTTGAAAACCTCCGCATGTGAGACTATGACTGCGCGCGCGGTTGCCAAACAGTGTGCAGCAGAAACAGAATACTGAATCAGATGATTGTGAGTACACCAGCCACGACCTGCGGATGGTTTCTCCGTTGTTCATTTGCATATAATATCTTTCCTTCGTAAAACGACGGCGTGGTTTGCTTTTATCACCACGTTCATGGCTCTGTGGAAAATCAATGTCCTCTATCTGGACGGGACCTCTCTTAACAATATCGACCCGTTGGTCACTGGTAATATGCATTGGCCAGTGGGCCGGGTCAGTCTCTGTGAAAGGGACTTTCTTGTCTACCGTGTCCTCTTCCTCACCTGTCCCACGGCCACTCTCCGTTTGATTGTCATCCTCCTCCTCCTCCTCCTCATCGCCATCTCTTTCTGTGACTGTGACTGCATCTGTTTCAGTAGGATTCTCAGAGGCTTTTACATGGGATTGATGAACAGCTACAGTATCATCTTCTGATTCGCTTGCACTGTCACTCTCAATTATTAGGCTATTTGTTGTAGCTGCAGGCACAGACTGCGCACCACCATGCTGCTGTGAAGGATCGGGTGTTGCCACCGGGCCCGGCGGGTCTATTTTTGCTGCTTTTGGAGCAGCAGGACCAAAGAACGAGGTTACCTTTGGGAGGCTATTTATTTGTTTAATTCTATTTTCGGCTCTTTTACGCTTTGAATCACCAGATGCCCAACGTCGGTTCATTTTAATTTAGCAAATCTCACACCGTCTATCACTGACTCTGAGCGCTGCTAGCGAGTGCACTGTGCACACACGGGAAGACGGGAAGTGGCCGTGGGAACAATAATTAGTTACAAACAAACAACAGAGGTCAACATGACATGACAGGTCAAGTACCTCTGTACCTGCAGTGATTATTAGCTGCTGCCAACTAGTGGTAATTTAGTTGTAGAACAGGATGAGGCTGAATAATTGACAAGGGTGATTGGAAGGCTGCGATCAGTGCGATGCATTGCAATTATACTACAGTCTACTATTACTACTAGGATACTACTACTAATAATAATAATGCTACTACTAATACTACTACTTCTAATACTACTACAAATAATATTTATAATAATAATAAAAAAAAATATATATATATATTTGTTTTGTATTATTATTTTTTTTAATCGGGAGGCCCCTGGGGACTCGAGGCCCGTTTCAATTGAAACGAATGAAACATATATAAGGCCGCCACTGGTCTTTCCAAACCATTGTTTGGAATCATGTTAAAGGACAACTTTAGTTATTTTCAACCAAGGTTCATGTTTTAGGTTGTTATTAGAGAAAGTAGATGGGTGTAATTTTTTTCCATTTGCTGCTTTCTTTCGTTTTAGGGATTTTAGCTGTTTTTGACAGGGGGGCGGGGCATTCGAGCATGGGGCTAAGTATGTATTTTACAAAATGTTATAGCGATTTCTTTTTAATTATTTACTGAGCCATGAGGAGCATTACAATATGCTACTGAAGGTCATCCTGAACTGGTCATGAGCGATAGAATAAGGTTGCCACATACAAGCAGCCAAAACACACACACACGCGCGTGCGTGCATGCGCGTACCTTGAAGGAGGAGGTGCTGGTAGCAGAGAGGACGGAGGCTGCTGAGGTCAGAGACAACATGGAACCATGACGTCTGAGAGAGCTCTCTGATCCGTAGCCTGACTCGGCCTGGTAGAGACACAACATTCAACACTTTATTGCCGTGTCAACAGAGTTGATTGGAATTTGTTTCAGTGCACTAAAAACAAGACATACGAAAAGACACATATTCACATCACATAATCAGACAGTAGAACAAGATACATAGATCTTACATAGATAAATAAGAAGAATGCAAAACGTTACAATTCATGTTGAATAAATAAATAGAAGTTCATCGTTTTACAAAGCAGCTTCACGCTGTAAAGTGCGAGTGAAACATAAGACAAACACAGAGTGAGAGAGATCATTACATTTGACGGCATTCATAATCCTGTTGGAGAAAAATAAAAAGAGAGATGGAACTGAAGGAACTGAATATCTCTCGGAACAGAAGCAACGCCAACGTTCTGACGGAACGTTACGCCAGAAGCAGTTAATTTGTTAATGTCGGGTTATTCTTCTTCTTATTATTATTATTATTATTATTACTATTATGTTTTTTTTTATTAATTATTTTGTTTTTTGCATTTGCAAAATCCAGGTTTTATTTAAGGAATATTACACGAGAGGGTTTAATGTGATTATTGCCACGACAGTGATGAGGTCAGGAACGAGACGTAGTCGAATTCCTATTCATTGAATTCTGAAGTGGCAATAATCACGTTAAACCACACCCTCGAGTGTAATATTGCAATTAAACAACAGTTGCCCTTAAAACTAATAAAATGGCTGAAAAAATATATATTTTTAATGACAGATGTAGTCACTACGACCACAAATGTCCCAAGAAACTAGCTAGCCTAGCCACCCAGTTTGCTAGGAGAACAGAGCAGCTGCATTCTTTGTTTTGATTAGGTGTGGAGTGGTTTTGAGGCGCTTCCTATTCATGCCAGTCCACTTCCTCACAAACAGTCCGGTTCCGGATGTTGCCTGTCTGTGTTTATTCATCTCCATGGCCCAAATATGGAGGAATGACGTCATAGTATTGACAGCAGTATTGTCTTTAGCTAATAGCTATCCTGCAATATGACGTAATCATGGAATGACATCACAACCATATCATTGTTCTTTATAAATAACAGTGCGATGCACTAAACATCAGTTAGTGATTTGCAACAAGGAAACCTGAGCTGCCTTCATCCTAACAAGTTAGTCTGTAAGTTAGTTGTCAACGCTCATTGACGGTGGAGCTGCTGTGTGAAATGTTTCACTGGACGATACATCTGGAAGGAGAACATAGGAAGGACCAGACTGCTGTGGTGGTCGGACACGAGATCTACTGCTTTGGAGTAGACGTAAACCAGAGGAGACGAGATCACATTGAAGTGCACGTCTTCAACACAGCGTCTTTATGTTGGAGGAAGTTGACCCCAGTGACCCCTGGAACAGGAGAACCTCACCTTGAGGTTCCCTCCAGGCGTGAGGGCCACACAGCTGTACTGAGCGAATATACTGTCTACCTCTGGGGAGGGTGGACTAACCCAGGTTACTGCAACGTGCTTTATGCCTTTGATGTCGACGCCCACACATGGTTCAAACCACAGGTTTCTGGGACCGTTCCAGAGGGGAGGGAGAACCACTCAGCCTGTGTGTTGGGGAAGGTCATATTTATCCATGGAGGATGGAGGACCGGGACTGGACCCACTAATGTCATATACAAGTTGGACACCACCTCAATGGTCTGGTCTTTAATCAACACCAGAGAAACTCCACCTCCTGATTCATCACGTCACTCTGCTACCATCATCGGGACAAAGATGTTTGTATTTGGGGGCTGGATGTGGGTGCACCACGACACCATCAGAGTGTTTGACACACAGACAAACCACTGGATGAACACACCTTCTACACATCCTCTTCCAGAAGGACGCTATGATCATTCAGCCTTTACCTACAATGGAGAGCTGTACATATTTGTTGGCTTCAACGGTAACCCAGCCGTCAATTATCTGTGGAAATTCAACCCAGAGACCTTATCCTGGAAGAAGGTTGAGCCCAAGGGGAAACGCCCACATAGGATGAAGAATATGTGCTGTTGCATGCTGGGAGATCGGGTCATCCTCTTTGGAGCACACAACAGACCAGGTGACCTGTATGTCTTAGACCTCAGTCCTAGCCTCAAGACATTATGTAAGCTAGCAGTTATTCAGTACGGTCTGGAGCAGTCTGAACTCACACACAACAGCAGGTGGGAACTGGCAGCCATGACTAGCAACAGTAGCTGAGCAAATAAACATAGTCCTCTAAACAAAAACTTAAACTGAACAAAAACAGTGAGCAAACTCGAATAATTAAAATAACCTAATAATTTGACAGAGATGTGTCCAGTTCAGCTCCTGTCTCTGCTGCTTTGTTAACAGAAGCTATGTTTAGCTCGCTGCGTAGCCACATACGTATTAACAGAAGCTATGTTTAGCTCGCTGCATAGCCACATACGTATTAACAGAAGCTATGTTTAGCTCGCTGCGTAGCCACATACGTATTAACAGAAGCTATGTTTAGCTCGCTGCGTAGCCACATACGTATTAACAGAAGCTATGTTTAGCTCGCTGCGTAGCCACATACGTATTAACAGAAGCTATGTTTAGCTCGCTCCGTAGCCACATACGTATTAACAGAAGCTATGTTTAGCTCGCTGCATAGCCACATACGTATTAACAGAAGCTATGTTTAGCTCGCTGCGTAGCCACATACGTATTAACAGAAGCTATGTTTGGCTCGCTGCGTAGCCACATACGTATTAACATAAGCTATGTTTAGCTCGCTGCGTAGCCACATACGTATTAACAGAAGCTATGTTTAGCTCGCTGCGTAGCCACGTATTACGTACACGTGTGGTGAGAGCAGAAGAGTAGTGCTGCCAATGAATATTCCATATTCCAATGAATATCCAAATGTAAAAAATAAAAAGAATAATCAAATATTTTAAATTAAGATTCAAATTAAAAAAATAACAATAAAATTTCTGTGTGAGTTCTGCCGAGACTCTGTGCCACGTAAACTAAAACATTACACAAAAATTAGGCTATTAAGAAAATTATGAATCATTCATTTGATCTCGCAAGACTCAAGAGAGGGCATTTCTCAGACCAACCACAGCCCGTACCGGACCGGACCATATAGATAAAGAAAGAGAACGTTTTACAGCATATTAGGCTGCAATATTCATATCATATTCATATTAACACATTTTGGCTACGGTTCTGGATAACATAGCTACGGTTCTGGATAACGTAGCTTAAACCACACCCTCGAGTGTAATATTGCAATTATACAACAGTTACCCTTAAAACTAATAAAATGGCTGATTTTTTTTTTTTTTTTTTAATGACATATGTAGTCACTACGACCACAAATGTCCCCAAGAAACTAGCTAGCCTAGCCACCCAGTTTGCTGGGAGAACAGAGCAGCTGCATTCTTTGTTTTGATTAGGTGTGGAGTGGTTTTGAGGCGCTTCCTATTCATGCCAGTCCACTTCCTCACAAATAGTCCGGTTCCGGATGTTGCCTGTCTGTGTTTATTCATCTCCATGCCCAAATATGGAGGAGTGACGTCATAATATTGACAGCAGTATTGTCTTTAGCTAATAGCTATCCTGCAATATGACTTAATGATGGAATGACATCACAACCATATAATTGTTCTTTATAAATAACAGTGCGATGCACTAAACATCAGTTAGTGACTTGCAACAAGGGAACCTGAGCTGCATTCATCCTAACAAGTTAGTCTGTAAGTTAGTTGTCAACGCTCATTGACGGTGGAGCTGCTGTGTGAAATGTTTCACTGGACGATACATCTGGAAGGAGAACATAGGAAGTACCACGCTGCTGCTGTGGTGGTCGGACACGAGATCTACTGCTTTGTAGGTGACGTAAACCAGAGGAGACGAGATCACATTGAAGTACACGTCTTCAACACAGCGTCTTTATGTTGGAGGAAGTTGACCCCAGGGACCCCTGGAACAGGAGAACCTCACCTTGAGGTTCCCTCCAGGCGTGAGGGCCACACAGCTGTACTGATAGAATATACTGTCTACCTCTGGGGAGGGTGGACTAACCCAGATTACTGCAACGTGCTTTATGCCTTTGATGTCGACACCCACACATGGTTCAAACCACAGGTTTCTGTGACCGTTCCAGAGGGGAGGGATAGCCACTCAGCCTGTGTCTTGGGGAAGGTCATATTTATCCATGGAGGATGGGGGACCGGGACTGGACCCACTAATGTCATCTACAAGCTGGACAACTCCACAATGGTCTGGACTTTAATCAACACCAGAGAAACTCCACCTCCTGATTCATGCGGTCACTCTGCCACCATCATCGGGACAAAGATGTTTGTATTTGGGGGCTGGAGGTTGGGTCAGTGCTACAACACCATCAGAGTGTTTGATACAGAGACCAACCATTGGGTGAACACACCTTCTGCACAGCTTCTACCAGAAGGACGCTCTTCTCATTCAGCCTTTACCTACAATGGAGAGCTGTACATATTTGGTGGCTTCAACGGTAACCCAGCCGTCAATGATCTGTGGAAATTCAACCCAGAGACCTTCTCCTGGAAGAAGGTTGAGCCCGAGGGGAAACGCCCACATGGGATGAAGAATATGTGCTGTTGCATGGTGGGAGATCGTATCATCCTCTTTGGAGCAGACAACAGACCAGCTGACCTGTATGTCTAAAGCCCCGTTCCGACCGGCCAAAGCTGGAAATGAAAGCAAAGCTGAACTCATTTCAAAGCTGCTTTTTTTTGAGAAAGTGGGCGTGTACAAGGTACCTGTCACTCAAGCTGGCTTGAGCTGAGAGAAAACAGGCAGTTTAAGCAGATGCGCAATTGGTTTATTGCGTTCATGTAGGCCTATCGATGAACCTCATAGCAAAAGTTGAAAGACAGTAGATAGCCTATGTTTATAGATAGATAAAACACAATCCCCCCCGTGTGTGTGTGTGTGTGTGTGTGTGTGTGTGTGTGTGTGTGTGTGTGTGTGTGTGTGTGTGTGTGTGGGTGTGTGTGTGTGTGCGCGCGAGAGAGATCAATATAATATTATATCAGTTGAATGATATGCATGCGGACATCCATGAACCTCCGACTGTAAATGATAATGTGAAAAATCTAATTAATTATACATCATTTGGAAGTCCCTGACATGAGAAAAACTGGATTAAACTGATATGAACTAAATGATATGATACTGACCATGACACTGACATGATACTGACCATGATACTGACATGATACTGACCATGATACTGACATGATACTGACCATGATACTGACATGATACTGACCATGATACTGACATGATACTGACCATGATACTGACATGATACTGGCCATGATACTGACATGATACTGACCATGATACTGACATGATACTGGCCATGATACTGACATGATACTGAAAATAAAAATAAGTAAATAAATAAAATAATAAATAAAATAATAAATAAATAAAATAATAAATAAATAAATAGTTGTGAAAGTTATTAATTAATTAAATTAAAGTATGCCTAGCCTACTAGTTGGCACAATGATTTATTTATTTATTTATAATTTTATTTATTTATTATTATTTATTTATTTTTATTTATTTTTTTATTATTATTTATATTAATATAAATATTATTATTTATATATATATATATATTTTTTTTTATCATGTCAGTATCATGGTCAGTATCATGTCAGTATCATGTCAGTATCATGGTCAGTATCATGTCAGTATCAAGTCAGTATCATGTCAGTATCATGGTCAGTATCATTTCAGTATCATGACAGTATCATGGTCAGTATCATGGCCAGTATCATGTCAGTATCATGTCAGTATCATGGTCAGTATCATGTCAGTATCATGGCCAGTATCATGTCAGTATCATGTCAGTATCATGGTCAGTATCATGGTCAGTATCATGGTCAGTATCATGTCAGTATCATGTCAGTATCATATAATTTAGTTCATATCAGTTTAATCCAGTTTTTCTCATGTCAGGGACTTCCAAATGATGTATAATTAATTAGATTTTTCACATTATCATTTACAGTCGGAGGATCATGGATGTCCGCATGCATATCATTCAACTGATTATTATTATAATATTATAATTATAATATTATATTGATCTCTCTCGCGCACACACACACACACACACACACACACGGGGGGATTGTGTTTTATCTATCTATAAACATAGGCTATCTACTGTCTTTCAACTTTTGCTATGAGGTTCATCGATAGGCCTACATGAACGCAATAAACCAATTGAAATGATTCCCTCAAATAAATCTAATCTATATGCCATTGGTTTATCGATTCAGAACGCAGCAAACCAATCACAAAACACGTGCAACATATTGCATAAATAAAGGTATGATTCACGGTGCCCATGTTTCAACAATCAACATAGCTACCGACCGACACACACACACACACACACACACACACACACACACACACACACACACATGACGACCGACACATGACAGGTCGGATCAGGGTTGTCCGCGCGCATGCATATCGATATCATACAACTGATATAATATAAATTATTGATCTCTCTCTCGCGCGCACACACACACACACACACACACACACACACACACACACGTGTCCCCGTGTCGGGCGCTCAATAACACACACACACACACACACACACATACGACGACCGGCTGAGAGCGGGCGTCTCCTCCCCTCGGCGAATGTTTGGCCACTTTGGGGGAAAACTCCGACACCGGTTGGAACTATATTGTTTAATTGTTTTTCCATCTATCGATCTATATCTGCTAATTCATCAGCCGTGTGTGTGTGTGCACTGTTTAGTCCACATTCAGCGACGGACAGCGCCGTTCTGGACTGGGCAGTAGTCCGCAACTCCGCATGAATGGCTTCGATGAGAACCGGGGCGGGGGCGTGAATGCAGGAACTATTCTCCCCAGAAAAAGTATCAATCCACTGGGAACACGGAACACAACCTGTTTTCACCGCTTCGACAACTTGTTTCTCATATAAACTTTAATTTCTATCGATAAAATCGGCTATGGAGATGCCAAATATCCTTTCATATTTCATATAAAGCCCATATTTAAAAAGTATATATTTTTATTCGGAGAATCGCAGTGGACAGCTTTTGCAGGGCCTTTTCCTTTTGTGAAATGATCTCAACTCCGCCCCCTCAAACCACGCTGTGCTCTGATTGGCTACACGCAGCTTTGAAAAGCTCCAGCGTTCAGCTCCAGCTTTCAAGTTGAGTTTTGGTGAGCATGAAAGCAAAGCAAAAAAAAAAAAGCTGTTCATTCCAAGCTTCAAAGCTCAAAAGCTGCTCTGCATAGAGATAACATGGGACCACGAAGCCAAAGCAGAAGCTAGCTTGGGCGGTGGAAACGGGGCTTTAGACTTCAGTCCTAGCCTCAAGACATTATGTAAGCTAGCAGTTATTCAGTACGGTCTGGAGCAGTCTGAACTCACACACGACATCAGGTGGGAACTGGCAGCCATGACTAGCAACAGCAGCTGAGAAAATAAACATACCGGTAGTCCTAAAACTGAACAAAAACAGTGAGAAAACTCGAATAAATAAAATAACCTAATAATTTGACAGAGATGTGTCCAGTTCAGCTCCTGTCTCGCCTGCTTTGTAAACAGAAGCTATGTTTAGCTCGCTGCGTAGCCACATACGTATTAACAGAAGCTATGTTTAGCTCGCTGCGTAGCCACATACGTATTAACAGAAGCTATGTTTAGCTCGCTGCGTAGCCACATACGTATTAACTGAAGCTATGTTTAGCTCGCTGCGTAGCCACATACGTATTAACATAGCTATGTTTAGCTCGCTGCGTAGCCACATACGTATTAACAGAAGCTATGTTTAGCTCGCTGCGTAGCCACATACGTATTAACAGAAGCTATGTTTAGCTCGCTGCGTAGCCACATACGTATTACGTACACGTGTGGTGAGAGCAGAAGAGTAGTGGTGCCAATGAATATTCCATATTCCAATGAATATCCGAATGTAAAAAATAAAAAGAATAATCGAATATTTTAAATTAAGATTTGAATAAAAAAATAACAATAAAATTGCTGTGCGAGTTCTGCCGAGACTCTGTGCCACGTAAACTAAAACATTACACAAAAATGAGGCTATTAAGATAATTATGAATCATTCATTTGATCTCCCAAGACTCAAGAGAGGGAGGAATACTTTGATTTGATTAGTTTTTTTATCCATAAACCAACATGCCACGTGACCTGGTAGAATTGATTTGAAGACGTTCCCAAAATGCCAACCGTCTAAAGTGGTTCACACACACACACACACACACACACACACACACACACACACACACAGTCACATGTACAGCAGGGGGGAGTGTTACACAGCGTAACCACACGTAACAGTGGTCTGACACATAAGAAATACCTCCTCTATGTAATATTAACATTAATGTAACCACTTTAAACTCAAAAACATCAAAACCAAACATTTTCTACGGGGGTCCCTGGGGGGGGGGGGGGGGGGGGGAGTCCCTGGCACAACGGATTCCCAGAAGGGGGTCAGTGGAAAATTATATAATCAACTAGAACTGCACTCTGTCGAGTGCATACTTGCAAGCAGAGCGCGCAAGTACTTTCGACCGTTATAAACTGTCACTTTTGATGCGTATGCACTGTCCCAGCAAATTGTGCCTGATACGGCAGTGGTGCCAGATTACATACATGTATACACAGGAGCATTACCTTTAATCCTCCCAACACTAAAACATATCGTCGTCCCCCAAATTAGCCATTGGGCCAGTGGGGCCGTGGCCCAGGGGCCCTTGGCTATCAGGGGCCCTTTGGACCGTGAGGTACTAGGTTTGACGCCCTGAAAAGGGCTTCTGGGGCCCTTAATTGGCTGTTGATTTTGTTAAATTTAGGTTAAAAAGATGATAAAAACACGAAAATGTCGCGCGCACGCGCGCTATGGGGGCCCTGCAAATATTACCCGCCCAGGGCCCTCGTGGGGGTTAATCCGTCCCTGATTTACGTCACCATCGAAAACCAATTACACTCTGGCATTGGGTCCTTTAATCCACATATTTCGTACGTCATCATTGAGAGCTAGTTATACATATAATATATATATACTGGGACCAGATTACATACATGACCATATTTATTACAAGATCATTGAGAGCAGCAGGGTGTACTGCTTGCGTTTAAAGTCGTTTACAACCGTTTCACAACTTTCCACTGTCCAGCTTTCCCCTGCTATTCTCTGGGATAGAAGCCTTATTTATATTCTGCAGCAAGACAGTGTCGCACGCCTAAAATTGCAGATCCTTTTTCACCACTTTCCCAGGGTCAGACAGTCTCGTCATTGATATATTCAGATTCAGCATAAAAAAGTGAATCTGGGGAAACTTAACCCGTCGCTCAAAGACACTCCTAAGGTCTAGGGGTCAAGGGTTGACCTTTTAAGGGTTCGTTTGCGGCCTTATGCGTTTAAAAATCAATAAGATATTCAAAACAAATCCTCTCTTTACAAACAAGACTGTTTCTAAATGTTTGAAGCATACCAACTCTAATGAAAGTGGTCTCGTTGCAGGGTTGCACCCTGAAAATAGCTGATCTACAAGCTCTCAACGTGTCGCAACGCTGCACATGCCTGGAAGACATGAATAGAGACAGAGAGAGATGCTACTATATCACATGAATAGAGACAACGAGAGATGCAGCTGTAAATAGACAGTGGATCTGTACATGAATCAATATTGATTCCTTAACGTTGATTCAATATAATGTCAACCCAAATCTACATGTAGATTATGGTTGAATCAATGTTGTTTCCTAACATTGATTCAATATCAAATCAACCCAAATGTGCATGTAGATTACCATTTAGATGATGGTTGAATCAACATTGATATAGTGTCAGTTATGGTTGAAAACCTAATGTTGGTTCAACATGTAACTCTCTTTGCACTTTTTATATAATTTCAACGTCAGGTTTCAATGTGGATTCAATATTTCTGCCTAACCACATTTCAACGTTGATTTACCCATATTTTGCTGTCTGGGGACAGTAGGTGTGGTGTATGTGTTGTTTTCCTATTGATCCATGATGTACTGCACACAAACATATTGATTACATACAAAGTATAGTGTCGTATCTAGGAATCAATAATTCTAGGCAATAACCCATGTTCTTGTGCAAATGTATGTTGTAGGGCCTATTCTGTCTGTCTTAATTCTGCAGTCACTCTGTCTATACAAGGCCTGCCTTTGTCATTCAAAAGTAGGGTGTCGAGATGGTTTGTTTACGGTTTACTGTATGTTCCTGCTGCAATTTGTGTAACAATAGAATTGGTGTTGCCATATGGTTGATCAATGGATCAAGGCCTACAGTAATTTACCTTCCAGGGAGGAGCCAAATGCCAGTCTGGAACAATGTGTATTTGTGACTCTGTGAAAAGCAGTTGGATTTCAATGTAAACTGGGTCACCTATGCTCTGCTGTTCTTGGTCTGACTCTGCAATAAATACAACTCTGATGCATCTTCAATTCAGCTCATCTCTGCCTGCGTGTTTTTCCATCTGATCGTCTGATACCATTGCCTGGTACTTTTCCGGGAGTTTGCTAGTTAGTATGGAGAAACTCATTCAGCCTTTTTGTCACTATTTTAGTACAGTTTTAGTTAAGTGTATGGTTATAAAATATACCACAATAGCTTTGTGTTTCTATGTAACACCTCCATGTATCTCTCTCTCTCTCTCTCTCTCTCTCTCTCTCTCTCTCTCTCACACGTGCGCGCGCATGAGTCCGAACTAAACATGGTGTTTTCACCAACCCTAACCCAATGTTTTATACATTTGTGTCAATAAAGTAACTAACTAACTAACTCGTGTTGTTGTTCATCCCCCCCTCCCCCTCATTACCTCTGTAGACTGGAATGCAACGAGAAGTTCAAAGACTACGCAGACCACCAGCAGCAGATCCTGGTGGCCACCCACTTGTTTGGACATTGGACATGGACATTGACCTGGACATTGCCTTTAATTACGACTTGCCTGAGTACTCTTTCACTTACCTACTCAGGGTAGGAATTGAATAAAACATTGACCGTCCCCTTTTGCTACACTTTCTGTTTCCAATACCCCTGTTGTGCAATCAGCAACAGCGATCACACCGGTAGCCATGTTGCTAGAAACATAGTCTCGCATTACCAGACGGTTGCCTCTCGCAATTTCCAAACGCTTCCATCATACAGTCTGGAGCAACGGAAGAGCTGCCATGAGTAAACTATAAATGCTTCCATCATACAGACTGGAGCAACGGAAGAGCTGTCATGATTGATCACTAAATGAGCATTGACTGTCCCCTCATAATTATGCATCATGCACTCTGACTCTGGACTGTGATAACGTATTGGTTCCTTTTTCATCCATCATGCACTTTAAATATCACCATGCACTTTACTCTGTGTTGTATGTTATGTGTTATGTGTTATTAAGAAAAAAATGATGAAAATTGTAAATTTGATATTGGCTCCTATTTCATTTTGGTAATTGTGTCCTTACACTTGAGACAATTAGGGGCCGGTGTAGGAGCCATTAGGATGGTGACTTATTATTTGTTAGGTTGGCATACTATTTTTGAACACTTGGTGGCAGGCTTTAGATTTGACAGCACTGGGTGTGTATTTAAAGGGCACTCAGGTGCAGTGATTCAGGTTAGACACAGGGCCTCGATTAAGCAGTTCCAATAATATTACTAATCATATTACAGTATTATGAGCTGGGGGCGTGTGGTATGTGATATTGCAATTTTGGGCATGTTAAGAAGCGCTTTTGACACCCCGTGGAGTGCGCAAAACGGCCTTGAATTAGTCATGGGTGTGTTTAGGGCGTTTTCTCCTTCCAGCCAATTATGCCATTCCCTTTAAAAGTCAGCTGATCACCTGCGGTCTGTGCAATGCTATTATGATGGCGGACATAGAAGCAGTGTTGGGCATCGTTACTTTCTAAAGTAACGTCGTTAGGTTACTGGATTACTGCCCATAAAAAGAATCCCTTACCGTTACAGATTACCATTTTAGAAAAGTAACAAGTTAGGTTATTTTCCGTTATTTTCCGTTACCCGACAATTAAAACCCATTTTTTAATGCTTGCGCAAGTTGGTTACATTGTATTAGGCTACTGCCTACCGTCATTGCGCCGCATTATCACGGCCCGGTTAAAAACGAGAATGATACACACCATGAACTGACCATAGACAATATATCCCCTTTACAGCTCTCTCTTTATTAACGAATATAAGTCGCCACAATCGCCAGCCTATACACGTAGGACTGGACAGAAAGAGCTAGTGCAGAGAGTACAGACAATACCATAAGGCTGTTGCGCTGCGCTCTGACGCCCTCTCCACGCCGCACCGTGGCGCATGAACAACAATAACAACAACTCCACGTGTACCCACGACGACCCACGTATGAATTAGATAGTTTATAAGAAATGGCACGGCGGCCATCCTTGCAGGCAGTGACAGTAACATAATGAGAATCCTGTAGGCTGTGTAACCTGTTCATTTTCAACAGCCTGTTGATGATGAATGATACTATGAAACTTAACAATTCATTTACTAGTACTACTACTCACCTAATGACGCCGCCACGGAGGATATTCCATGTTTAACGTAATTCCAAAGTGTTTAGCCTACATTGTTTAAGTCATAGACGCATGCGGTTTTTATGAACGTTGGCTAAAAGCATGTTGTTTTTATTATTCCACTACCACCCGGCACCACTACCACTGTCATGTGGTAGCTGGAAACAACCGAAACAACTTCCTCTTCCTCTTCAAAATAAAAGCTGCATGTAACAATACTTTTATTTCTTAAGTGAACTACAGGATGTAGTAGACGCAGGCTGTGTAGTACATGGTATAGTGGGCTTGGAAGGATAAATCACACAGAAGGCAGGAGAAATAAACTCCGCAGGCAGTCGGGGCTTTATTATTTTTAAATCTTGCCAACAGAATGAACAGGGACACATTATAATAACGGGATTACTTTTTTGGAAAAGTAACTAAGTAACTAACTACTATATTGCAAAACTAACTAGTAAGTTTATTCCGTTACCAATAAAAGTAGTCCGTTACATAACGTCGTTATTAATAGCGCCGTTACACCCAACACTGCATTAAGACATCCCAAACCGGCGGAGGGCTCTTCGGTTCTCCGCCGAAGAAGTTTGAGTGCTCGTGCATGAGGTCAAACAACGTCAACAGGCCATTTACGGGACTCCTTCCCTGCCTCCCCGCCTCGACCACATAAAGCAGGCGTGGGCTGAGGTGCAGGCGGCCGTCTGTTCGTCCTCCGGAGTCACCCGCAGTGTGGCACAAATAAAAAAAAGTTTGCCGATCTCCGGAGGACGAGCAAACAGAAGGTATGTTGAGTACTTGAGTTGAATATTGACATTGACCAGAATGGCTTGGGGATTAATAGAGGTGGCTCTCCATGGCCTATTGCCTTATATTGAAATTGACAATAGATTATTCAATCCAAAGGTCGCCGCAAACCGACGGCAGCAGTCGGCCACGGGAGGAGGAACAGCTACGTTGGAGGTCCTCACACCAGCCGAGGACCTCGCCGCCTCTACCCTCTGCACCGAAAGCATAGAGGGGTTCGGTGGGGTTGAGGTCGGCGGGGTATCTGGTAATTAAATTTCCTTCCAATTCCACTTATTATTTGGGGTGGAACCGTGGAGAGCATTCTCCCAAATTAACACCACCTGGTTTATGATGGCCGAGTGTATAGGCGCATGCATGCCACGCAATAAAAATTAAAAAACAATTGGTCAAGATAATAACCACATGGACTGCAATGTTTGTCAGCTTCAACAAGCTTGCAGCCAACTACCTGTCTAAATTCACGTGTAGTAAATTCTACACGTATATACGGTGGAAATGGCTATAGATATATTTTGAAATTAAATAATATCAAACGGGTTATTGGCTATAAGTCCAAAAAGAGTGGAAGGCATCAGTTTCTTTCGGGGTTTTTTAACAATTGGATTTCAGAAGATTCATGTGTTTTTTTCTTTTTTCTTCGTGTGGTTATCTTATCCCAATTCCTTATTTTTTCGTTGGATTTCGCTGCCTTCAGTTTTAATTTGCATGGCCTATACACCAGGTGGTCTAATGTGGGAGAATACACATCTCGGTAACATAGCATGGCTAATAAATAGTATAATAATGGCCAATCTCACAATGAGAAATCACATGTGGATCCTATGCATAGCCTATAGCTAACAACATTTACCCATTGGAAAGGAATGAGACACCATCACACAAATCTCCAAACTTAAATGTATTGCAACGAATGCAGTCAAACAATGCAGCTAATTTCATTCATAATATTAACTCCACAGATGGCTCCTCGGCCGCCTCCAACGTAGCTGCTGTATCCGACCAGGAGGAGGAGGTTGGCGGGTCGGAGTCTGAGCCAGAAGCGGGGGAAGAGCGAGAGGAGGAGGAGGTGGATCCGGGGGAAGGACCGTCGGGTAGTGTGCCTACGACCGAGGCAGCGAGTCGTCTCAGGCGAGGACCCCGTTGAGCACTGTCCAGGGACGAGGATCTCCCGTTCCTGGACATGCAGCAGGCGGGGTTCAAAATGCTTGAGAACACCCTGGGACGGCTCGCTGCCTCACATGAGCGGGCCACCGAAGCGCTCGTGCGCAGCGCCAATGCCATGGAGCGCTGCGCTGTAACGTGGGAGTGGCTCGCTCATGCGGCATCGTTAAGGCACCCTCCTCCGACGGCCCAAGCCCCTCCACCTCCTCCCGCACCTCCAGCTCCCGCATCTGCACCACCACCAGCACCACCGGCACCGGAACCTCGCTCTTCCCCCAGCAGCAACACCAGAACGGCCCGTCGCCGTTATTCTCCGACTCCTGGTCCTTCCCGTGGCCGAGGTCCACGCCTGCGTGGGCCGAGGCGGAAAAAATGATTAATGTTGACCTCATGCACGAGCACCCTTTTCTTTTTTCATGTTTATATTATTTAAATTATTTATTTTTATACGTTTACAGCTAAAGCTGTCATTATTATTTGAAATAAATATTTCTAAATACAAGCTTACCCGTTTTCTGTGCGAGTGAAACTCAAGTTCAAATGTGTTCAAGGAAAGAACAGGTCATGGTTTAAGTTCAACTGCAGACAGGAAGACAAGGGAGACGTTAATAGTCTGGCAAAATGGAACAGCTTTCTGTGCATTTATTTTATTTCAGAATAAACACACCTCCGCATGTGAGTTGCAATTGCAATTGCAAATCGAGAGAAGGGTCTCGGAGCTGTTTCCCGGCGAGGGCCTTGATTGTACGAAAAAAGTGTGCATGATTTCAGCAAATGTCCACAGTAGGCCTACTTCAAACTACAAAGTGTTTCCAAACTTAAATGTCACTCTTATTCCCGAAATCCAAATAAAGTCACCTTAAACAAGCTAATCACTTTTAATCTATTCCAAAAAAAAATTGCCAAATATAAAAACGAAAAATTACAAAATGAGTGAATAAAAAGTGCAATAAAGACCTGAATGCTTGTTGAAGTTCCTCGATCAGCTCCTCTGCTCTGCAGGAATGAGTGTAGGCCTAAAGGGCCATATACGCATGGAATGCGTGCCAGTATGTGGAGGCTACATACTGTGAGCTGGCGTCTCCCGTCTGAAATAAATCAAAATTACGATAGGCTAAGAAAAATCATTATTAATAATAATCTGTTTGTAGTTTGCTTACCAGGCAACTAACGGCGAGCGCGTCGCACCAGATCATCTGCCACCTGGTCCCTCGCTGCCTTTGCGTTTGCCCGCTGCACTATATTCTCAACCCCATCATTTGGAGCTGGTACATGCAGCTCTGCTTGCTCTCTCCGGTAATGTTCCAACCACCTCTCCTCATCAAAGCCTTCTAGCACCAGTCTATGACGCAGGCATATGTTGTGCAACACACAGCATACGGCAAAGAAAGATGCTACTTTCTGAGGGGTGTATTGCAAGACCCCACCTGACCTGTCCAAGCAGCCGAATCGCTTTTTGAGCACGCCAAATGTTCGCTCGATTACCACACGTGCCCGTGAGTGTTTTCTATTAAAAGAAAATTCACGCACCGTTGTTGGCCCCTGATATGGCACCATCAGCCAGGTTTTTTGAGGATAACCATTGTCACCTAACAACCACCCGTCAGGAGGGGGGTCCCTCCCGAAGATTGTAGGTATGACAGAGTTATCCATGATGTAGGTGTCATGGCTTGATCCAGGAAATTTTGCACATAGGCCTACACTTGTGATGTATTGAAATGCATCGCAAACTACCTGGACATTGATGGAATGGGTTCCCTTACGGTTCACATAGGCTACACTGTTCACATCCGGAGCCCGAATCTGGATGTGCGTGCAATCTATGGCACCCAGAACTCCAGGGAACCCATACTTGTCCAGGAATTCCTGTTTCACCCTATGTTGGCTTTCAGGTGTTGTGGGAAACGTGATGAACTCACGGGCGTGTCGGAGGAGGCTTTTAGTGACCGCATGTATAGCCAGACTTACGGAAGGTTGTGACATTCCTCCAAGTGAGCTGAGGTGACTTTGGAATGAACCACCAGCATAAAAATATAGTGCAACACTGACTTTAACAGCAACTGGCAAAGCAAAGGGACAGGTGACAACGGGCTCGATGTCGTTGCTGACCAAATGGCAAATGTTGGTTACTGCCTGACGGGAGAGGCGCAGCTCAGCTCTGCATTGCGTCTCTGTGAGATAATAACAATATAGGCCTATTATTTTTTTTATAATATATATATATATATATATATATACACACACACGTGCGCACACACAGCCTTCATGAATTAAGTTGGATTATCAAATAACAAAGAAGAAAAAAGAAGAAGAAGGCTATGGCCTTATACCTGTCAATCCTAAGTAATTCCTTCGTTGTCTGTAGACTCTCTCAGAACGGCGGCGGCGTCTCTCGTACTCTCTGCCGAGTATATACTCCATTGTTCTCTCTCAGGCTGGACATGTGAGAGTGGTGGTATTTATACTGTGACCGTGATTGACTGACGTCAGGACGTGGAGTAGCGTGTGTGTTCATGTGTTCCCAAACTTCCCATGCACGTGCATTTGTGTACCAACTGCGCGCTCGTGTGAAATCAAACATTGCTCTTTGCGTTTATGAGGTGGTCAGACCCACGTCTAATCGTTATGCGCTGAGTGTTTTCAGGTCAAGGGGCTTAATAGCAAATTGCGCAAAGCGAAAATAATTAACATATGGACACTCCCACAATGCTAAAATATTCAGGAACGCCGTATGCCATAATGTGTGTGCGTTCAACACGGGCCGAGTGCGTTCAACACGGTATGCCTTTCATAATACCATTGTGCGCAGAGCGAGGCCAATTTATGTATTACCACATGGTAAAACGCACCTTCAAAATATAGGCCAGGGTATGGTGGGAGCACACCGTTCTTACCAGCCAGCAGCCAGAAGCAGACAAAAGAACAGGATAATCGCTATATATTATCACTGGTATGTTCATCTCATCTGTACAACTCTGTCAATAAATACAGTCAGACTGAGCTCTACGACTGGACATCCATCTGTCATGTTTCTGTGTGCACTGCTGCGTACGATCACTTCCACCACCTGTGAAGTAATGTGCAACAAAGTTTGAAGTGAAGGATTGCCATTACACTACCTATAAGTCATTTGCACGTCACACTATGCACTTTATTCTGATGTTGTGTTTTTAAACTTGAATAAATGAACAAAACGCTGAAACGCATGCAGGATCTTGGAGAAGTGATTTCATTACAATTAAGCGGCGAGTCTGACAGGTAAACATTTCCCCCGCTTTAGCCTCTCGGCGACTAAATAAAATAAAATCGGCCCGATGGTCGCCATACACATACACTGCATAATATATTATTATTATTAATATAGGCACAGAAGACTTGAATTGGTTTAGTTTACTTTTTGTGGCAACACTGAGTTTGAGAGCAAACAGCTCTCAGTCTGTGAGACTGAGGTCACATTCATACCAGAGAGCTTTGCTGCGATTAAAACGAATCCTGCTGCGCATTGTCAGAAAGTGCGCTTCGTTTGGCAGGTGTGAAGGCTCATTTGAATCCTAATGCGCAGCAAATAACCGCATTTTACTCCGCCCAAAAACGTGGGTTTCGCTTCGCTTCGAATCGCACTTGACTACGATTCGGTGCAGGTGTGAATGCAATCCGCAGTAAATAAAGGAAATTAAGCAAACAATGTGGCGGGTGAGGAGCTGAACACAGTTGGAGACGGAGAAGGCATATTTTACGCAGCGCAAAGATGTCCCGTTACTGTGGATAGACGTGGTCGAATAAGGAGACTGAAGCCCTGATCGAAATGAGGACGTGTACATTAATCAATTGCTTAAGAAAACACATAAAAACACTGCAGTGTATTATAGCCTACATAATATTCTGTCTGTCTGTCTGTCTGTCTGCCTGTGCGTGCCGTAAACATGGAGTGCTGTCACTGTGTGGGACTGGGGAGTTATATCAGTGCGCTCATGCAGCGCTGTGCTGCATGCCCAAAAGAACATTGTGTGGCGGCTGCGTGCGTAGAGAGAGAGAGAGGGGGGGGGGGGTCCCAGACGGCACGACACATGCACGTTATGAGTGTAATTTTATCACCATAAATTTCACTGTGTAGGCTATAGTTTATGAATGGAACACATTGATAAAGGTCCCCCCTGCTGCGTTTCCAATTGCTGCGAATGACAGTGTGAAGGCAAACCGCAGCCAATTAAATATGCAAGAATCCCAATTTCCCCACCCATACGGATCTGAGTCTACCAAAGTATTAGGTGAGAATCTGTGTAGGACCCAAAACAGCTACAGGCTCATTAACAGCATTGCTGTTTTTAACACAAAGTAATGAAGGGCTGTTTGGACCGCTCACTGTCTGCACACATATACTGTACAGGACAGGACTTCCTTGCAAAGAGATTTTCTAAATATTAAATTGTGAAATAATATAAATTAAAAATAATATATAGCCTATTATGTGTCTGAGCCACGGCGGGAATTGGAAACGACAAAGATTTTATCCCCCCACATAGGAGAATAAAACTTTGCAGGAGAATGCTGGAAACACCAGGAGAACAGAGAGCTGCAGCAGGACATTAGAGAAGTGGCAAACAACAGAGAACACAAATAACTGGGCTTATATAGACACGGGGATAACCAGACACAGGTGAACACAGCCGGCAATCAACACAGGGATTGGCTCTAGGGACAACCAGACACAGGTGAACACAGCCGGCAATCAACACAGTGATTGGCTCTGGGGACAACCAGACACAGGTGGAGATAACTGATAATAATCACAGGGAGGCGAGACAACGCAGGTAACAGTAACTATAGGGCAGCCACCAGGAACCTGCTAGGAACAATACTACAAAATAAAAGGAACACACTCTTCCCACATTTGGTATCTTTTTCATGCAGCGTAAGGTGTTTACAGCTGCAATACAAAGAGAGACTCCCTAGATATGTGGACAAATATCAAAATAGTATTTTATTTTAACGTATTAAAGTTATCAGGCAGTGGTTTTTACACATCACCATACAGACAGGAATCAATCAGCCAATCTTCTGGATACTGTCCCAAAGCTACAGTACACTGATTACCATTTATTAAACTCTAGCCCACTTTTTATCATTATGACAAACAATTGTTGTCTTTCCAAACCATTGTTTGGAATCATGTTAAAGGACAACATTAGTTATTTTCAACCAAGGTTCATGTTTTAGGTTGTTATTAGAGAAAGTAGATGGGTGTTAATTTTTTTTCCATTTGCTGCTTTCTTTCGTTTTAGGGATTTTAGCTGTTTTTGACAGGGGGCGGGGCATTCGAGCATGGGGCTAAATATGTATTTTACAAAATGTTATAGTGATTTATTTTTAATTATTTACTGTAGTCCTACTAGACCCCAATAAATTACATCTGGCCACAAAAGATCATGGGATCTACTGAATGTGTCAAACTGACCTCAACTGACCATGCACCATGTTAACATGAAGGTCTCCATCTGAGGAGACCATGAGGAGCATTACAATATGCTACTGAAGGTCATCCTGAACTGGTCATGAGCGATAGAATAAGGTTGCCACACATACAAGCGGCCAAAACACACACACGCGCGTGCGTGAATGTGCGTACCTTGAAGGAGGAGGTTCTGGTAGAAGAGAGGACGGAGGCTGCTGAGGTCAGAGACAACATGGAACCATGACGTCTGAGAGAGCTCTCTGACCCGTAGCCTGACTCGGCCTGGTAGAGACACAACATTTAACACTTTATTGCCGTGTCAACAGAGTTGATTGGAATTTGTTTCAGTGCACTAAAAACAAGACATACGAAAAGACACATATTCACATCACATAATCAGACAGTAGAACAAGATACAAAAGTACAGACATCATATGAGGGGGACCAATAAATAAGAAGAATGCAAGACGTTACAATTCATGTTGAATAAATAAATAGCAGTTAATCGTTTTACAAAGCAGCTTCACGCTGTAAAGTGCGAGTGAAACATTACACAAACACAGAGTGAGAGAGAGAGATCATTACATTTTACGGCATTCATAATTCTGTTCGAGAAAAATAAAAAGAGATGGAACTGAAGGAACTGAATATCTCTCGGAACAGAAGCAACGCCAACGTTCTGACGGAACGTTACGCCAGAAGCAGTTAATTTGTTAATGTCGGGTTATTATTATTATTATTATTATTACTATTATGTTTTTTTATTAATTATTTTGTTTTTTGCATTTGCAAAATCCAGCTTTTATTTAAGGAATATTACACGAGAGGGTTTAATGTGATTATTGCCACGACAGTGATGAGGTCAGGAATGAGACGTAGTCAAATTCCGATTCATTGAATTCTGAAGTGGCAATAATCACGTTAAACCACACCCTCAAGTGTAATATTGCAATTAAACAACAGTTACCCTTAAAACTAATAAAATGGCTGATTTATTTCTTTTTTTTTTAATGACAGATGTAGTCACTACGACCACAAATGTCCCAAGAAACTAGCTAGCCTAGCCACCCAGTTTGCTGGGAGAACAGAGCAGATGCATTCTTTGTTTTGATTAGGTGTGGAGTGGTTTTGAGGCGCTACCTATTTCATGCCAGTCCACTTCCTCACAAACAGTCCGGTTCCGGATGTTGCCTGTTTGTGTTTATTCATCTCCATGGCCCAAATATGGAGGAATGACGTCATAGTATTGACAGCAGTATTGTCTTTAGCTAATAGCTATCCTGCAATATGACGTAATCATGGAATGACATCACAACCATATCATTGTTCTTTATAAATAACAGTGCGATGCACTAAACATCAGTTAGTGATTTGCAACAAGGGAACCTGAGTTGCCTTCATCCTAACAAGTTAGTCTGTAAGTTAGTTGTCAACACTCATTGACGGTGGAGCTGCTGTGTGAAATGTTTCACTGGACGATACATCTGGAAGGAGAACATAGGAAGGACCAGGCTGCTGTGGTGGTCGGACACGAGATCTACTGCTTTGGAGGAGACAGAAACCAGAGGAGACGAGATCACATTGAAGTACACGTCTTCAACACAGCGTCTTTATGTTGGAGGAAGTTGACCCCAGTGACCCCTGGAACAGGAGAACCTCACCTTGAGGTTCCCTCCAGGCGTGAGGGCCACACAGCTGTACTGATCGAATATACTGTCTACCTCTGGGGAGGGTGGACTAACCCAGGTTACTGCAACGTGCTTTATGCCTTTGATGTCGACGCCCACACATGGTTCAAACCACAGGTTTCTGGGACCGTTCCAGAGGGGAGGGAGAACCACTCAGCCTGTGTCTTGGGGAAGGTCATATTTATCCATGGAGGATGGGGGAACGGGACTGGACCCACTAATGTCATATACAAGTTGGACACCACCTCAATGGTCTGGTCTTTAATCAACGTCAGAGGAACTCCACTTCCTGTTTCATACTGTCACTCTGCTACCATCATCGGGTCAAAGATGTTTGTATTTGGGGGCTATGGGAGGGGTCAGCACCACTACACCATCAGAGTATTTGACACAGAGACCAACCATTGGGTGAACAAACCTTCTACACAGATTCTACCAGAAGGACGCTCTGATCATTCAGCCTTTACCTACAATGGAGAGCTGTACATATTTCGTGGTCTCAATGAAAAGGGCCATTACTTCAATGATCTGTGGAGATTCAACCCAGAAACCTTCTCCTGGAAGAAGGTTGAGCCCAAGGGGAAACGCCCACATGAGAAGAGGAAAATGTGCTGTTGCATGGTGGGAGATCGTGTCATCCTCTTTGGAGCAGACAACAGACCAGCTGACCTGTATGTCTTAGACCTCAGTCCTAGCCTCAAGACATTATGTAAGCTAGCAGTTATTCAGTACAGTCTGGAGCAGTCTGAACTCACACACAACATCAGGTGGGAACTGGCAGCCATGACTAGCAACAGCAGCTGAGAAAATAAACAGTCCTCTAAACGAAAACTTAAACTGAACAAAAACAGTGAGCAAACTCGAATAAATAAAATAACCTAATAATTTGACAGAGATGTGTCCAGTTCAGCTCCTGTCTCGCCTGCTTTGTGAACAGAAGCTATGTTTAGCTCGCTGCGTAGCCACATATGTATATATGTATATATATGTATATATGTCGCTGCGTAGCCACATATGTATTAACCCATTCTGACCTGAGATCAGATTCATACGAGGTTTCCGCTGGACACACACTGGTCTGATGAACCCATTCTGACCTGAGATCAGATTCTAAAAATGTCAGTCGCTCTTCGATTTTTCAAAAATAGCAGACCTACAAGCTCGTATCGCGCCACTCGGTGGCGCGATATGAGCTTGTAGATCTGCTATTTTTAAATAGCTAAAGCATAACATGATGCTGACACCAAAATGGGTGCCCGGTCAGAATGGGTTAACAGAAGCTATTTTTAGCTCGCTGCGTAGCCACATACGTATTAACAGAAGCTATGTTTAGCTCGCTGCGTAGCCACATACGTATTAACAGAAGCTATGTTTAGCTCGCTGCATAGCCAAATACGTATTAACAGAAGCTATGTTTAGCTCGCTGCGTAGCCACATACGTATTAACAGAAGCTATGTTTAGCTTGCTGCGTAGCCACATACGTATTAACAGAAGATATGTTTAGCTCGCTGCGTAGCCACATACGTATTAAAAGCTATGTTTAGCTCGCTGCATAGCCACATACGTATTAACAGAAGCTATGTTTAGCTTGCTGCGTAGCCACATACGTATTAACAGAAGCTATGTTTAGCTCGCTGCGTAGCCACATACGTATTAACAGAAGCTATGTTTAGCTCGCTGCGTAGCCACATACGTATTAACAGAAGCTATGTTTAGCTCGCTGCGTAGCCACATACGTATTAACAGAAGCTATGTTTAGCTCGCTGCGTAGCCACATACGTATTAACAGAAGCTATGTTTAGCTCGCTGCATAGCCACATACGTATTACGTACACGTGTGGTGAGAGCAGAAGAGTAGTGCTGCCAATGAATATTCCATATCCCAATGAATATCCAAATGTAAAAAATAAAAAGAATCGAATATTTTAAATTAAGATTAAAATAAAAAAATAACAATAAAATTGCTGTGCGAGTTCTGCCGAGACTGTGACACGTAAACTAAAACATTACACAAAAAATAGGCTATTAAGATAATTATGAATCATTCATTTGATCTCCCAAGACTCAAGAGAGGGAGGAATACTTTGATTTGATTAGTTTTTTATCCATAAACGAACACGTCACGTGACCTGGTAGAATTGATTTGAAGACGTTCCCAAAATGCCAACCCGTCTAAAGTGGTTCAAATCAGCGCACACACACACACACACACACACACACACACACACACACACACACACGTACAGCAGGGGGCAGTGTTACACAGCGTAACCACACGTAACAGTGGTCTGACACATAAGAAATACCTCCTCTATGTAAATATTTTAACAATCCAATTTTTCTACGGGGGTCCCTGGGGGGGGGGGGGGGGGGGGGGGGGTCCCTGGCACAACGGATTCCCAGAAGGGGGTCAGTGGAAAATTATATAATCAACTAGAACTGCACTCTGTCGAGTGCATACTTGCTTGTTGCACACTAGTAGGCCAACTAGTGCGCAAGCAGAGCGCGCAAGTACTTTCGACTGTTATAAACTGTCACTTTTGATGCGTATGCACTGTCCCAGCAAATTGTGCCTGATATGGCAGTGGTGCCAGATTACATACATGTATACACAGGAGCATTACCTTTAATCCTCCCAACCAATGTTCCCTCTAAAAGAAAATCGGTCTGAGCAAACACTCAAACCTCCTGAGCAGACATCAGCAACTACTGAGCAAACATACGTCACCTTGACACCAACTATCCAAACGTTAGATAATGCGAAGTGAGCGCCCCTCACTTCACACAGGTGTGATTTATTCCCTTTTTTCCAAATGGATTTTGGTATAGGCCTACGAGTGAATCAATGAATAGTTACATAAGGTTACGCAAGTTACAACATTTGTATTTTATATCAAGGCTAGCAATTTTAGGAATATTCAGTTAGTCTATATCAGTGGTTCTCAACCTTTTCAGGCTGTGACCCCCCAAAGTAATCGAACTGGGGACCCCCCACCCAGACAAGCAACAGAATGGTTCCACAGATAAATGTGAAAATAGACGATCTACAAGCTCGTTGTGAACTTGTAGATCGTCTATTTTCACAATTGTTGCCTATTTCTTTATTATTTAATAATCTGGCCAATGTTTCACCAGTTTTTATAGCATGGTTTGCTGATTACTTTTGATGCAGTAATGGTATTTTTCTTTTAGAGCCTTTGAGGTATTATGAAAGTATTAAAAGTCCTTAGATTGTCACTTCACTGTCATCTGGGGTCCCCCACCTCCAAATCATGTGGGGACCCACAGGTTGAGAACGACAGGTATATGAATACTCAATTGCGCTTTACATGGGGGGCATGAGAAAACGTAAAAACTTTATTGGGACACTCTCACACACACACACACACACTATGACGAGTTTGTTGGTGTGTCTTTGAACTCCTACTTTCTCAGTCTCAGATTGTCAGCAGCCCCTTATGGCCCCTACTAGCTCTACATAGCAGAGGGATTGATTGATTGAAGAAAGATGTATTAACAGATTAAAGAACTACAGAGAGAGAAAGGTTCCATATGGGGCTAGACCCTAGAGATTAGCGTTAGCTTCCACATGTTTCATTCACAAGTACACCGGACTGGAGGCTTGTTGTGTACGGGCACGTTCGGAAATAGCGCACTGAGCCCACTGTGCAATGCAAACTAATAGGCGAGTGCGCTCCGGTCTGGTATTTCCGAACGTGCCCGTAGTGATAACCACGTTAGCTACTAGCTACCGCGAAGCTAACGCGTTAGTCCCCCTCTCGTTGTTGTTGCACACAGCCGTGCTTTTTATCACACTTCCATCCGTTTGACTTTTAAATCTAAACGCACCAACGCACGGGTCCAAGCAACGCGATCTTATCTGGTTCTTGGGTACCGTTTCATTAGCACTGAGCTGAGCACTGACTGCACTGCTGCCTGCTGTCACCGCACAGTCAAACACAGGAGGAGAGGAGAGGAGGAGGAGGGGCGGAGACCTGTCTATCGCCTCGCCTGTGTAGGACCTAATCTAAATAAAGTTTAAAGTAAATAAAAAATAAAGTGTGGGCAAATATCGACTCGGGATAGGTATTATTACTGTAGTGTAGATGATACTCGGGGACACTTTTTGTTTTTAAAGAAAACTTGTTTTTTTTTTACACCAGCGTCTGTGTCTGTGCGCGACGGATTTCAGTTGTGCGCGAGAGCATTTGGCCATGTGCGCGTGCGCGCACGGGCGCACGTTAGGGGGAACATTGCTCCCAACACTAAAACATATCGTCATTACGTTCCCCAAATTAGCCATTGGGCCAGTGGGGCCGTGGACCGTGAGGTACTAGGTTTGATGCCCTGAAAAGGGCTTCTGGGGCCCTTAATTGGCTGTTAAATTTAGGTTAAAAACATGAAAATGTCGTGCTATGGGGGCCCTGCAAATATTACCGGCCCAGGGGCCCTCATGGGGGTTAATCCGTCCCTGATTACGTCACCATCGAAAACCAATTACACTCTGGCATTGGGTCCTTTAATCCACATCTTTATTACGTCATCATTGAGAGCTAGTTATACATATACTATATATATACTGGGACCAGATTACATACATGACCATATTTCTTACAAGATCATTCAGAGCTAGTCATACATAATTATACTATATATATAATTTGTAAGTTGATTAGTGGTATACTGTGGTTACTTTGCTGGAAAAAACCGTCGCAGACAACCCGCCACTTTTGATGCGTATGCAAATAAAACAGAAGATTTGTGCCTGGTTTGCTGGGACCAGATTACATACATGACCATATTTCTTACGTCATCATTGAGAGCTAGTCATACATATACACACCATGTACTCTGGTCCCAGCAAATCAGGCACAATTTGCTATTTTATTTTACAGATTATATATATAGTATATGTATGACTAGCTCTCAATGATGACGTAAGAAATATGGTCATTTATGTAATCTGTTATAAATAAATGGGGGCTGATATATGATTTGTACTTTTTAGACTATAGTTTTAAAACAATATATTTACTGTATGTTTACCCGACTGTACGACGGATGGGAACGACGAATAATATCTGTCTCAAAACGACACAAAAAGGTCCAAATCTGGGGGATCAAAAAAGGCTCGACACAAAATATGTTACTTTTATTTTTATTTGGCTTGACATTCTTTATTCATGCTGTATTTCAAATGCTATGAGAGGTGTAAAAAAAAATAAAAAAAAAACCTGGAAAAAAAAACCTGAAAAAGATCAACGCACTGTAGTTTATTATAAATAATGAAAACAATGTTGGGTTTTAAGTGGGTGTACAGAAAACAGAATCCATGTGTGATAAATGATAATCCTTTAGTGTTCCTGTGCCTTAGGCCGACGGAAAACACGTTTTTACCTGAACAGAAAAACACAGCTTATACTACAGTTAAGGTTAAGTTAAGTGAGCTTCTCTAGGATTTACACAAATGTTGATTTATATTTTTCTCTCGTGTGTTGTCATGTCAGAGTTACTCTCAGAGTTACAGACCTGTAAGGGTCCATTTGGTTCCATGTGTACCCTCAGAGTCACAGACCCATAAGGGTCCATTTGCTTCCATGTGTACACTCTCAGAGTTACAGACCCATAAGGGTCCATTCGGTTCCATGTGTTACACTCAGAGTTACAGACCCATAAGGGTCCATTTGGTTCCATGTGTACACTCAGAGTTACAGACCCATAAGGGTCCATTTGGTTCCATGTGTACACTCAGAGTTACAGACCCATAAGGGTCCATTTGGTTCCATGTGTACCCTCTGAGTTACAGACCCATAAGGGTCCATTTGGTTCCATGTGTACACTCTGAGTTACAGACCCATAAGGGTCCATTTGGTTCCATTTGTACACTCTGAGTTACAGACCCATAAGGGTCCATTTGGTTCCATGTGTATACTCAGAGTCACAGACCCATAAGGGTCCATTTGGTTCCATGTGTACACTCTGAGTTACAGACCCATAAGGGTCCATTTGGTTCCATGTGTACACTCTGAGTCACAGACCCATAAGGGTCCATTTGGTTCCAAACGTATCATTTATCTGGGGACATCTCTTTGTGAACCACTGGTCTAGTATTTCCAGATAAATGTTGATTTATTTCCATCGTATTCTATAATACAGATAAATGTGTCTTTCTTTCTATTGTATTCTCTTCCCCCTGAAACCCCCTCAGGGACCCCCTGGAACGGGACCCCCTGAACCCCCTCAGGGGCCCTCTGGAACGGGACCCCCTGAACCCCCTTAGGGGCCCCCTGGAACGGGACCCCCCTCAGGGACCCCTGGGGGCCCCCTGAACCCCCTCAGGGACCCCTGGGGGCCCCCCATTGTATTCTCTTCCAATCCAATGCTTCATGAATCTAAAGGAACTCCACTGATGGGTTGTATCAACTGCTGTTCAATAAGAAACCCTTTTTTAGCTGAACTTCTTTATTACAAACTGACTAAAACGACAACCATGTGTATTATTATTATCTTCTTCTTCTCCTCTTGACTTTGTGTAATTATTGTCCTGTGTAGAAAAAGTGATAAATCATACATTTCACTGAAATGTAAAACATAATAAATATTTATTAATGGTTAACTTGGAAAACGAGTGTGCTTCCAGCAGGTCCAGTGTTGGCTGTAACTGTATTGTACTGTACTGTACTGTACTGTACTGTACTGTTACACCTCATCATACATACAGTTATGTGTGTGTGTTAGGCTACACAACACTGACAGTGGAGGAAAATGCCAGATTACGAGACGAGTGGATCAAAACACCTTTTTATTGAAAAGCACAGACCTACGTACCTAATCGCTGGCCGCACACACACCGGACAAGTGGGGCAGCAGGAAAGCAGCTTAGATTTAGCATTTGTACAAGTTAAGAGTTACTTTGAGGCAGAGATTTAGTTAAGAGTTACTTTGAGGCAGAGATTTAGTTAAGAGTTACTTTGAGGCAGAGATTTAAGTTAAGAGTTACTTTGAGGCAGAGATTCTCACTCTCAATAAGCCGTATGGTCGCTTAGGGCCGATTCATACTCCTATTTTACCGCTGTTTGGGCTCGTCAGACATTTTCAGTAGCACCGAAGAGCCGACTTGGGGACTGTCCCCGCCCCCCTGAACCTCAAATGACGTCACATTGTAGGCTCTACAGAGCCGAACCCACTTTTATCATAAAACTGCTATTTTCTTTGGCTCATAAAAACTTAATTTTTAAACTTAAGAACCTAAACGAGACACCAGTTTTTAGATATTGGTCCAAAGTTCACATAGACGTTTACTCATATCGTTGCATATTACCCAGTAGAGTGGAGATATCTCAGCACGGCTTTGCCCACACATTCTGTTCTGTTCTGTTCAAACAGCTGTTGCCGTTCTTTTGTTACTGCATGATTTTAGGTGGTGAGCTGACCACCAGAGCTGAAATAACGTTGAGCGGTGGTGAGTAAAAACAGAGAGAAGGGCTGGAGCGGTGGTGGTGGTTTGCTCTTCACCGCGGCTCGTGACGTCATGTTGTAGTTCGGTGGTCACCTCAGTGACGTCATGTTGTAGTTCGGTGGTCACCTCAGTGACGTCATGTTGTAGTTCGGTGGTCACCTCAGTGACGTCATGTTGTAGTTCGGTGGTCACCTCAGTGACGTCATGTTGTAGATCGGTGGTCACCTCAGTGACGTCATGTTGTAGTTTGGTGGTCACCTCAGTGACGTCATGTTGTAGTTCGGTGGTCACCTCAGTGACGTCATGTTGTAGTTCAGTGGTCACCTCAGTGACGTCATGTTGTAGTTCAGTGGTCACCTCAGTGACGTCATGTTGTAGTTCGGTGGTCACCTCAGTGACGTCATGTTGTAGTTTGGTGGTCACCTCAGTGACGTCATGTTGTAGTTCGGTGGTCACCTCAGTGACGTCATGTTGTAGTTCGGTGGTCACCTCAGTGACGTCATGTTGTAGTTCGGTGGTCACCTCAGTGACGTCATGTTGTAGTTCGGTGGTCACCTCAGTGACGTCATGTCACCTCACCACCGTAAATCCAGACTATGTATGAGCCTTAAGATGACATGCTGCACTGTTTCTGGACACTCGCACAAACCATTAGGATGTTTACCAACATCATAATGGTGTGGTTACCAACATCATAATGGTGTGGTTACCAACATCATAATGGTGTGGTTACCAACATCATAATGGTGTGGTTACCAACATCATAATGGTGTGGTTACCAACATCATAATGGTGTGGTTACCAACATCATAATGGTGTGGTTACCAACATCATAATGGTGTGGTTACCAACATCATAATGGTGTGGTTGGTATAATACCTATTACCAACCACACTTAAACTACTGGCAAGCCCAAGTCTGAGTCTTGTTAACACTAGCATGTCTGAAGTCAAATCAGACAGAAGTATTGTGTGCTTAAATTCATATTTAGAAAATGTTGGAAGGGGAACCTTCTGAAAGCTTCATGGGCAAAGATAATAAATGGTGCATTTATATAGCGCCTTTATCCAAGGCGCTTTACATAGATTGTGCATTACATTCACCCATTCAGACACTGATGGCAGCGGAAACCTTCCCAAACACTGCTCCTGCTTTGACGTCTAGCAGATGTTGGTTCTCTTGTTTTTTAGTTTACTAGCACATTTCGTCACTTAGTTTGTATTTATTAGTCTTTAGTGGTTGCGTTACTAGACATTCCTGTTCTCCCTTTGATCTTCTTCGGTAGCGGGTTCTGTATTTATGAGCATTGTATGTTTGTCCTGTTTTTATTGTTACTGGCAGAGCTGTGTCACTTATTGTGCCTCTTGTCTTGTCTTGTCCAGTTCACACTGTGTAAAAGAGACTTGTGTGTCTCAGTGATCAATGGACTCATCTATGTGTATCTACATCTATGTGTGTCTACATCTATGTGTGTGTACATCTATGTGTGTCTACATCTATGTGTGTCTAGATCTATGTGTGTCTAGATCTATGTGTGTCTATACATCTATGTGTGTCTAGATCTATGTGTGTCTAGATCTATGTGTGTCTACATATATGTGTGTCTACATCTATGTGTGTGTAGATCTATGTGTGTGTGTAGATCTATGTGTGTCTATATCTATGTGTGTCTACATCTATGTGTGTCTACATCTATGTGTGTCTACATCTATGTGTGTCTACATCTATGTGTGTCTACATCTATGTGTGTCTACATCTATGTGTGTCTACATCTATGTGTGTCTACATCTATGTGTGTCTACATCTGTGTGTCTATATCTATGTGTGTCTACATCTATGTGTGTCTAGATCTATGTGTGTCTACATCTATGTGTGTGTACATCTATGTGTGTGTACATCTATGTGTGTCTACATCTGTGTGTCTATATCTATGTGTGTCTACATCTATGTGTGTGTAGATCTATGTGTGTGTAGATCTATGTGTGTCTATATCTATGTGTGTCTACATCTATGTGTGTGTACATCTATGTGTGTCTACATCTATGTGTGTCTACATCTATGTGTGTCTACATCTATGTGTGTCTACATCTATGTGTGTCTACATCTGTGTGTCTATATCTATGTGTGTCTACATCTATGTGTGTCTAGATCTATGTGTGTCTACATCTATGTGTGTCTACATCTATGTGTGTGTACATCTATGTGTGTCTACATCTGTGTGTGTGTGTACATCTATGTGTGTGTACATCTATGTGTGTCTACATCTATGTGTGTCTACATCTATGTGTGTCTACATCTATGTGTGTCTACATCTATGTGTGTCTACATCTATGTGTGTCTACATCTATGTGTGTCTAGATCTATGTGTGTCTACATCTATGTGTGTCTACATCTATGTGTGTCTACATCTATGTGTGTCTATATCTATGTGTGTCTATATATATGTGTGTCTACATCTATGTGTGTGTAGATCTATGTGTGTGTAGATCTATGTGTGTGTAGATCTATGTGTGTCTATATCTATGTGTGTCTAGATCTATGTGTGTGTAGATCTATGTGTGTGTAGATCTATGTGTGTGTAGATCTATGTGTGTGTAGATCTATGTGTGTCTATATCTATGTGTGTCTATATCTATGTGTGTGTAGATCTATGTGTGTCTACATCTATGTGTGTGTAGATCTATGTGTAGATCTATGTGTGTCTATATCTATGTGTGTCTAGATCTATGTGTGTGTAGATCTATGCGTGTCTACATCTATGTGTGTGTATATCTATGTGTGTCTAGATATATGTGTGTGTAGATCTATGTGTGTGTACATCTATGTGTGTGTAGATCTATGTGTGTCTAGATCTATGTGTGTCTATATCTATGTGTGTCTAGTCTAGATCTATGTGTGTCTACATCTATGTGTGTCTAGATCTATGTGTGTCTACATCTATGTGTGTCTACATCTATGTGTGTCTAGATCTATGTGTGTGTAGATCTGTGTGTGTGTAGATCTATGTGTGTAGATCTATGTGTGTAGATCTATGTGTGTGTAGATCTATGTGTGTAGATCTATGTGTGTAGATCTATGTGTGTGTAGATCTATGTGTGTCTAGATCTATGTGTGTTTAGATCTATGTGTGTCTAGATCTATGTGTGTGTATATCTATGTGTGTGTAGATCTATGTGTGTGTAGATCTATGTGTGTGTAGATCTATGTGTGTCTAGATCTATGTGTGTCTACATCTATGTGTGTCTACATCTATGTGTGTCTATATCTATGTGTGTCTACATCTATGTGTGTCTATATCTATGTGTGTCTACATCTATGTGTGTCTACATCTATGTGTGTCTACATCTATGTGTGTCTACATCTATGTGTGTCTACATCTATGTGTGTCTACATCTATGTGTGTCTATATCTATGTGTGTCTACATCTATGTGTGTCTACATCTACTGTATGTGTGTCTATACATCTATGTGTGTCTAGATCTATGTGTGTTTAGATCTATGTGTGTGTAGATCTATGTGTGTCTAGATCTATGTGTGTCTACATCTGTGTGTCTATATCTATGTGTGTCTACATCTGTGTGTCTAGATCTATGTGTGTCTACATCTATGTGTGTCTACATCTATGTGTGTCTAGATCTATGTGTGTCTACATCTATGTGTGTCTACATCTATGTGTGTCTAGATCTATGTGTGTTTAGATCTATGTGTGTGTAGATCTATGTGTGTCTAGATCTATGTGTGTGTAGATCTATGTGTGTCTCAGTGGTTTTTAGCTCTAGACTCAGAAGAGAAACTGAAAATATCAGATCTACAAGCTCTCAACGAGCCGCGATGCGACGCGTTGTGAACTTGTTGATCAGCTATTTTCACAACTTATTTTTGGGGGAGATCTATTTATGAAATTATGAAATATATATATATTTTTTTGGGGGGGGAGATAAAAAACAAACGATAAAGCATATTTTTATTTGCCGAGCCATAAAAATGGACCTGCGAGCCACAAATGGGTCCCGAGCCAGTGTTTGGGTGAAGCGCTGAAGACAGTCAAAGTGTTCAGATACTGTAGTACAGTATAGGCCTATACTGTAGATACTGTAGTACAGTATAAGCCTATACACTGTATTATTGCACTGTTTGTTTTAGATAAAAACTCTGACAGCGCTGAGATGGTCTGGCCAAAAGTCAACAATGTGGCTACATTTGCAATATCAACACCAGCCTTGTCTGATGAAATGCAACATACTGTTTAAATATCTACTGTATCAGTGAGAACACTCTGATTGATGTTTGGTTTCCAGAAGCTTTGAACGCGCTCTTCCGCCCGCCGACAAATACATGTTATTTTGAATCGGTCTCGGGGGTTAAATTAGATGATCATATACTGTACTGTACAGTAGGCCTGACTTACAGTAGGTGAGATGCATGTTCCCCACGTCAGCATTAACCCATTCTGACCGGGCACCCATTTTGGTGTCGGCATCATGTTATGCTTTAGCTATTTAAAAATAGCAGATCTACAAGCTCGTAGCGCGCTACGAGCTTGTAGGTCTGCTATTTTTTTAAAAATCAAAGAACGACTGACATTTTTAGAATCTGATCTCAGGTCAGAATGGGTTAAATACCAGCACATTGTATTTAATCCCAGCCTTCCCTGTCTGGAACGGAGAACAATACATTCTACCTCCGTTGACTCCATTTGGTGACCCGATCTACTTCATTGTAAATGTAAATGAGGGCCAACGGTTCCTCTCCGTCTCACTGGACAGATAAGCAGCGTTCTCCTCTTTGATACGGGTTTCTGCCCCAGACGCTCGCTGCCACGCCCACGTCAAATGGACTTTTATTGGTCGAGCACATGATGGTCAGCTCAGTGGCCGTGTGGTTAGAGTGTCCGCCCTGAGACTGGGAGGTCGGGGGTTCGATCCCCGGCCGGGTCATACCAAAGACTGTAAAAATGGGACCCAGTGCCTCCCTGCTTGACACTCAGCATCAAGGGTTGGATTGGGGGGTAAGTCCCTGCGACATACTAGCGTCATGTCCAGGGGGTGTACTTGTACATCAAGCTGCCTCACGCTACAGAAACAGGAGATAGGCTCCTGCCCCTATGGGCCTCATGGCTACAGGAGATAGGCTCCTGCCCTATGGGTCTCATGGCTACAGGAGATAGGCTCCTGCCCTATGGGCCTCATGGCTACAGAAACAGGAGATAGGCTCCTGACCCTATGGGCCTCATGGCTACAGAAACAGGAGATAGGCTCCTGCCCTATGGGCGTCATGGCTACAGAAACAGGAGATAGGCTCCTGCCCCTATGGGCCTCATGGCTACAGAAACAGGAGATAGGCTCCTGCCCCTATGGGCCTCATGGCTACAGAAACAGGAGATAGGCTCCTGCCCTATGGGCCTCATGGCTACAGAAACAGGAGATAGGCTCCTGCCCTATGGGCCTCATGGCTACAGAAACAGGAGATAGGCTCCTGCCCCTATGGGCCTCATGGCTACAGAAACAGGAGATGGGCTCCTGCCCTATGGGCCTCATGGCTACAGAAACAGGAGATAGGCTCCTGCCCTATGGGCCTCATGGCTACAGAAACAGGAGATAGGCTCCTGCCCTATGGGCCTCATGGCTACAGAAACAGGAGATAGGCTCCTGCCCTATGGGCCTCATGGCTACAGAAACAGGAGATAGGCTCCTGTCCTATGGGCCTCATGGCTACAGAAACAGGAGATAGGCTCCTGCCCATATGGGCCTCATGGCTACAGAAACAGGAGATAGACTCCTGCCCCTATGGGCCTCATGGCTACAGAAACAGGAGATAGGCTCCTGTCCTATGGGCCTCATGGCTCGGCAAGGCTACTTACTTACTTACATGATAGCAGAACAGACAATGATGGCTTTTTCTCTGAGAGTACCACCATTACAATACAATTACAATTACATTACAATCAACACAGTAGAGTGAGATATAAAGTAAAAATCACACCCGTGTGAAGTGAGGGGCGCTCTTATCATCTTTTACAACGGGTGCTAATGTTGGTTTTAGTCTTCAACACAAACATTACATTTATCTTTATCGTCTGTGAGGCGTTTTCTGTTGAAAAACAAACATTAAAGCTGTATGTAGGAGGGGCTAGCGCCCCTCAAATGTAAATACAAAATAAATGTAGCCTACCAACCACCAAGACTAATACAGTGTAAAACATATGGTTTAATACCCATTTAGACCTGAGGTCCATTCTAAAAGAAATGGCTTCTAGTTTTCTGAAAAACCTCATGTTTCTGTCAGTCGTTCTCAAACATTTTCATGTCGAGGACCCCCAGGATTATATGTATTTGGCCGCGGACCCCCATCTGAAAATATGTAGTTCCAGGGACCCCCCCCCCCCCCAGAAGCAAACATTTGAGTTCAAAACGTTCGCTCTGAAAGAATATATATTCAAAGATTTGCACTACATTTTTACATATTTATCAAAAATAAATGAAATAAAAAGCTTGTAGAGCGGCTCTATACGAGCTTTTTATTTCATTTATAGCGTGTAGATCTGCTATTTTCCAATAGCTAAAGTATAACATAATACTTAAAACACCAAAAGGGGTTCTTAACCCATTCTGAACGGGAACCCATTTTGGTGTTAGCATCATGTAATGCTTTAGCTATTGGAAAATAGCAGACCTACAAGCTCGTAGCGCGCCACCGAGTGGTGCGCTACGAGCTTGTAGGTCTGCTATTTTTTGAAAAAAATCGAAGAACGACATTTTTAGAATCTGATCTCAGGTCAGAATGGGTTAATAGAGATAACAGGACTGCATGTAATGAAAGTGTGCAGTCAGACAGAGACCAAAGGAGAGGGAGCAAATAGAGTTGTATATATAGTAGTAGACAGTAAAACAGGAGAGGGAGCAAATACTAGAGTTGTATACAGTAAACGTGTTCATATAAAGGCAAAGCTGGACATCTGTGTTTGCGATAAAACTCTCCCCCAGCTCTCTTCACGTGCATCATGCAAATGTGCGATAGCGCGTCGTACCTTGTCTGATGAAAGCCTGTATAAGAGAGAGATCACAAGGAGCTGTGTTTCCAGAGGCTCTTCCAGAACCTTGACTTCAGTCAGCGAGGAGGACGTCATCCCTGACAGATCATCAACACTTTGGAGGACTCGTCCAGCTGATTGTCCACCATGGAGAAGACCAGAGCTATCACCCTTCTGCTTCTCTGTGTGTCTCTGAGCACTGTGCTCTGCAAGGTAAGACCAGAGCTATCACCCTTCTGCTTCTATGTGTGGCTCTGACCACTGTGCTCTGCAAGGTAAGACCAGAGCTATCACCCTTCTGCTTCTATGTGTGTCTCTGAGCACTGTGCTCTGCAAGGTAAGACCAGAGCTATCACCCTTCTGCTTCTATGCCTGTCTCTGAGCTCTGTGCTCTGCAAGGTAAGACCAGAGCTATCACCCTTCTGCTTCTATGTGTGGCTCTGACCACTGTGCTCTGCAAGGTAAGACCAGCTCCTGTTCAAGGTCAAATTGTCGGGTAATTAAATGGCAGAGGTTCTGCAATGTCTAAGTATTTTATTATGATCTTTGGTACTAGCCCTAAACTCAAATCCATAACAGATTCCTTTACTATAACCAGTGATGATGGCACGGCTTTGCAAAAAGCTGACGACATTAAATATCTCACCGTATGGTTGGACCCAGAACTGGCTTTCAAATCTCATTTAATGTGTTAAAAAAGGTTAAACTTCGGAATAAATACTTCATATAGATCCAGAAACGGCTTTTCACTCAGTGTACGACGTAAGAAACTGAATGGCTTTGTAATTAGTACTCCCACTATTTGACTATTGTGATGTGGTTTATCAAAATGCAGTGGCGTGCACAGACATTTAGAGGGGCAGGTGCTCAAGTGAAAAAAAGGGCACCTTGTGCAGCGCATTTTGGGGCGGGAACCCATTTTGGTGCTTTAGCTATTGAAAAATAGCAGATCTACAAGCTCATAGCTCGCCACCGAGTGGCGCGCTACGAGCTTGTAGGTCTGCTATTTATTGTTTTATCAAAGATCCACTGACATAGAAACATATAGCTTTAGATTGTGGGGGGGCCTAAATAATATAGTAGAAGCGTTTTTTATCAATATTTGATCAATGTCACCGCATGGTCCACACACTACAAATTAAGAAAAAAATTTTTTTTAGCACATTGCCAAAAGGGCAGGGGGTGCTCTAGCACCCCCTAGTGTCTATCTGTGCACACCACTGTCAAAATGCCTCAAAATCTGATCTTGTGCCGCTCAACACGGCATACGATAGACTCTGTGGATCTGTCCTTGGCTGTCCTTTTCTCACACACCATTGCATAATGTATGACGGACACCTTTACATATAAGAAGACACATGCACTGGCTTCAACTGGTTTTTAAATGTATCTATTTCAATTATCCTATTTACCTAAAACGTTATTTAACTTCTATCCCTTCAACACAACGTACCAGACACTCCACTCAGGTTTACTTTAATGTTCCTTTGGTTAGTATTGAATTTGTTAAATATGCCTTTTCCTTTAAAACCCCTACAGACTGGAATACTTTACAAAATAACATTAGATCCATCTCAACATTTAAATCCCCTACAGACTGGAATACTTTACCAAATAACATTAGATCCATCTCAACATTTAAATCCCCTACAGACTGGAATACTTTACCAAATAACATTAGATCCATCTCATCATTTAAAGCCCCTACAGACTGGAATACTTTACCAAATAACATTAGATCCATCTCAACATTTAAATCCCCTACAGACTGGAATACTTTACCAAATAACATTAGATCCATCTCAACATTTAAATCCCCTACAGAATGGAATACTTTACCAAATAACATTAGATCCATCTCAACATTTAAAGCCCCACAGACTGGAATACTTTACCAAATAACATTAGATCCATCTCAACATTTAAAACCCCTACAGACTGGAATACTTTACCAAATAACATTAGATCCATCTCAACATTTAAATCCCTACAAACTGGAATACTTTACCAAATAACATTAGATCCATCTCATCATTTAAAGCCCCGACAGACTGGAATACTTTACCAAATAACATTAGATCCATCTCAACATTTAAAGCCCCTACAGACTGGAATATTTTACCAAATAACATTAGATCCATCTCATCATTTAAAGCCCCTACAGACTGGAATACTTTACCAAATAACATTAGATCCATCTCATCATTTAAAACCCCTACAGACTGGAATACTTTACCAAATAACATTAGATCCATCTCATCATTTAAAGCCCCTACAGACTGGAATACTTTACAAATAACATTAGATCCATCTCATCATTTAAAGCCCCTACAGACTGGAATATTTTACCAAATAACATTAGATCCATCTCATCATTTAAAACCCCTACAGACTGGAATACTTTACCAAATAACATTAGAACCATCTCATCATTTAAAGCCCCTACAGACTGGAATACTTTACCAAATAACATTAGATCCATCTCATCATTTAAAGCCCCGACAGACTGGAATACTTTACCAAATAACATTAGATCCATCTCATCTTTTAAAGCCCCTACAGACTGAAATACTTTACCAAATAACATTAGATCCATCTCATCATTCCCAGTTTTCCAAAAGTGCACTGTCTTCCTACTTCAAAGTCTTATGTTCTTGCTTTCAGGTAAATATGCCATCATATCACCATGTTTATTCCTTTATTTCATTATTTTATTTTGTATTTTTTGCACTCACTGTATAGGGCATAGAATCTTCATAATGTGCTACAGTATATTATTGGATTCAAAGCCGTAATGAGGTTGTAAGGTTTTCAAGGTTTCAATGTTTAATGTTTTGTCCTGTCCATGTTAGGTGTATGTAATTTGTTTTGTTTTATTGTTTACATGTACAATAATGTTGTGACATGTATCTGTGTTGGGAGCCCCTCGAAAACGAGATGGTACATCTCAAGCAGTGTTGTTTTTTGGCAGCAAATTTCTATTTTAGTTTTAGTCATAGTCTTTGGACTGAAACTTCATTTAGTTTCAGTCACATTTTAGTCACCTGGAATGTCTTAGTGTTAGTCTAGTTTTAGTCGACTAAATGTCATAAGATTTTAGTCGACTAAATCTACAGTTGATTTAGTCGACTAAAATGTATTTTGGCGGGTCTTGATGCAGACTTAATGAGTGTTTTTACACTTGCTGAAAATAGCCGATCTACAAGTTCACAACGCTTGTGAGCTTGTAGATCAGCTATTTTCAGCATGCAGCCAAGTGTAAAAGGACTTCTACTGGATCTCTTGTCCACTAGTCCTTTCCTAACATTTTAGTCTAGTTTTTATTTGTCGACGAAATTGTCAATATATTTAGTCTTAGTTTTAGTCATCGTAGCTTAGTTTTCATTTAGTTTCCATTTGTTTTCGTCAGTGAAAATAGGTAGTCGACGAACATTTTTCGTCTTAGTTTTAGTCAACGAAAACAACACTGATCTCAAGGGATCTTTTTCCTAATAAAGAAACTTTAATCATCATCAGAGGTTGGACAAAATTGGATACTTTTGTTTCTCAACTGATTCTGACAGGACATTATAGATCTACTATCCAGGGTGATTCTGACATTAGATCTACTATCCAGGGTGATTCTGACAGGAATTAGATCTACTATCCAGGGTGATTCTGACATTAGATCTACTAGCCAGGGTGATTCAGGATAAAAGATCTATTCTACCCTGATATGCTCACTGCTAATACCCTACATTTGCCTTAATCCAAGATGGCCCTATTGATAACCTATTATAAGGAAATTATGCTTTAAGTAGCATGTGTCAAACTAGGGGGTTTATTCATGATTCTGAATCCATTCAAGCATTAGTTTTGCACAAAAAACCCTTCTTGGGAGGAAAACGTCCATAGCCGTCATCATAAATGTGATGAGGTCAGCACATTTGGGTGGCTATGGCCGAATATAATGAAAGTTATGCCTTATAATTATTATCAATAGGACCGTCTTGGATTAAGGCAACATTTAGAGTATTAGCAGTGAGCATTTTGTATCCTGGCTAGTAGACCTGATGTCAGAATAATCCAATGATGTCCTGAGAGGACTTTTTTACTTTGATTACCTAAACTAAAAGGTTCTTCTTCATGGTTATATCTTAAAGGACCACTTCACCACTTTTCAACCTATCTTCATATAATAGGTCCTCACTAATAATCATGATAAAATGGCACGATTTTCTTCTACTCGGTCTGTGTCTCATAGGAGGGCTGTGGGCAGTTCAGAAACCGCCTTCCAGTGCCATCATCGTTAGGCAGATTTTCTTTTTTTTTTAAGATTTCTTTACAAAAATGTTTAGATTTTCATTATCGTGAGAACGATGGCTTCCATTTCCTTTAAGTGCAATGCTTATAGATTAGTTTGGCTGAGTTCTGTAGCTCACACACAGGGTTGAGAGGAGATCTTTACGGCTCTAGCAGTGATCCTCAACCCGTTTAATTTCAAGGACCCCCAGTTTGACATGTATTAGGACCCCCATTTAATGGTATTTAGCTATCTCTTGGACACCCAATTTATATTGTAAAATCAATGTTAATTTAACTCTGAGAGTGTACACATTTTCTTTTACACATTTTGTACACTCTCAGAGTTACAGACCCATAAGGGTCCATTTGGTTCCAAGCTGTGTAACCCCTGGAACTCCCTCAAGGACCCCTGGGGGTCCCCGGACCCCCTGGAACTCCCTCAAGGACCCCTGGGAGTCCCCGGACCACACTTTGGGAACCACTGTAGGCTACATTATATACACACACAACTGTTAGGAGAGAGAAACAGCACCATCTACTGTTGTCCTCCTGAATTTGAACTTGATATTTCATTATTCACTTTTCTAGACTATGTATGAGCCAGAAGGACCAGAAGACCACGTCAGGGAATCTGTTGAGGAGAGGGGAGGAGATGGATCTGTTGAGAAGAGGGGAGGAGATGGATCTGTTGAGACCATCGGAGGAGATGGATCTGTTGAGACCATCGGAGGAGATGGATCTGTTGAGAAGAGGGGAGGAGATGGATCTGTTGAGACCATCGGAGGAGATGGATCTGTTGAGACCATCGGAGGAGATGGATCTGTTGAGAAGAGGGGAGGGGTAAGATATCCCACTTATTATTACATGGCTACTTAACACAAAGAATGCTGGAAACGTATCCATACGCTTTATTAATCTCGAACGCCGTATGCGCAAAGCGTATCTATACGTTTTATATGTTTTTTTTATGATTAATGTGCTTCATATTTATACGCGCCCGGACAACAAAGAAAGTAACACCGATCGTCTCTGGGAAGGTCCGGTATGTGATCCGGGAGTTAAAAGCCCCCCCCTCCTGAAAAGAGGTCTGGTCTATGGCGAGCAAGCTCCCTCCTCCAATGCCTCCATTACGACGTACTGGAGTCTGCACGGCAACGGCATAAACCAACGCAGATGTCGGGATCTAAAATGGAGTTACCCATACTCTAGTGTGTGTGAATACACTCGATTCCCCCTCCCCTCCTGTTTCTACATGGTTTCTCCCGAGGCAGCGATGGAGTGAGGGGCTCTCCGATCGCATTACAGTTTCATTCCCCCCCCCCACTCACCATCCACACAGATCCACTGGCTGGCTGTGTGTGTCTCCATTCCGCCGCCTCGTCCTCTCATTCTCGGAAATATAAACCCGTATATAAACCAAGAATAATCTGCAACGGTCGATCGCCATTTCACGCACACGGACAGGTATACGCGAAACGAATGACGTATTCTCGAAGGACCGCCATAGGAGAAGCAGTATAGATATGATCAACTGTCTTTTTTTCGCCGTCGCGTCGCCGTCGCGTCAGCCATGTTTGGACAAAGAAGCAGTATACTAGCAGATATCACAGCCGTGGAACCCCCCCCCCCCCCCCCCCACTGCGAGTTGCGATCGCTTTCGCTTACTGTAATTACTGTAATAATAATAAAAATCACACCCATGTGAAGTGAGCAGTGCAATGTTGTGAAGTGAGCAGTGCAACATTGCACTGCTCACTTCAAAGGGGTGTGATTTTTATTATTATTACAGTAGAAGTATTTTTCTTATGAAAGCAGAGAGTCTTATGTTTCATACGGTATATAGTATGTACATGTCGCTATAGGCCTTATTTTGTGAATATTTAGTTGTCGGGTCCATGTCTTGTCTAAAATACGAGAGGATTTCAGAAAATGCATGGACCTGAACTGCTCAATATTCACAAAATAAGGCCTATAGTGACATATACATACTATATACCGTATGAAACATAAGACTCTCTGCTTTCATAAGAACTTCATTCTACTGTAATAATAATAAAAATCACACCCCTGTGAAGTGAGTAGTGCAACATTGCACTGCTCACTTCATACGGTATATAGTATACATATGTCGCTATAGGCCTTATTTTGTGAATATTGAGCAGTTCAGGTCCATGTCTTAGTCTTAGTTATCTCTGGTGGGCACAAGCTGAATTCAATGACCAATTACTGTCAAACTGTATATGTGTTGGCCCAGGCCGTAGCGTAACGGTATGGGCACCGGACTGGTAATCCAGTCGCAGTGTGCCGCGGGTTCGACTCCCGGACCCGACACGGCCTTTACTGCATGTCATCCCCCCATCTCTCTCCCGTTTCCTGTCAGCCTACTGTCTGTCCCTTCAAAAATCAATAAAAGGCGTAAGCTGTATATGTGTACAATGTGTACTGTTTTCCTCCTAAAAGTAGACATTCAGGGCTTTCATTCGGTGTATGGTATGTATAGGATAGTATTTGTGCTCATATTTATATCGGTCTGTCGGTCTGAAAAAACTGAACTGAAATGTCTGTCAACTTCAACCTTCCATATCTCTGCTGTTTTTTCAAGCGAGCAGCGTGCCTTCAAAAGCAGGTGTTAGAAAAAGGTCAATATCTCCAGAATGGAAGATGGTAGAATCATATATTTTTTTTTAAATTGAAGTGGACATGTTTGGCTTTCTTTTGATTTATGCGATGTGATTCTCGCTATAAGAGGCCCCTCGCTGTGGGCCCCTAAAAAGTTCAAAAGTCCAATGTTAATCGCTTAGCACCAGCAAGCCTGAGCAAATAGAAAACTCTAGCATACATAAATAATCAAAGTATTCCATAAGGGATGAGCTGGCCTGGCCCCCTCTGCCCAGCACAACACGGTGTTTAGTTTTAAATGACACTGTGTGTGTGTTTACATGTCATGTTGGATAGGATACAGCATAAATTCAAGCAGTGCAGCTAGGTGCTCTGAGCCTTTGATTAGACAGCAGTCTGTTGGACATTATCCAGAAATAACACACGGCTGAATTCAGCAATTGACCAATCAGAACCAAGCATTCAACCAAGCCGTGTAATAAATGCACATAACCTTCACATTGTTATGCATTGTTAGCTTGTAAATAAATGCACATAACCTTCACATTGTTATGCATTGTTAGCTTGTAAATAAATGCACATAACCTTCACATTGTTATGCATTGTTAGCTTGTAAATAAATGCACATAACCTTCACATTGTTATGCATTGTTAGCTTGTAAATAAATGCACATAACCTTCACATTGTTATGCATTGTTAGCTTGTAAATAAATGCACATAACCTTCACATTGTTATGCATTGTTAGCTTGTAAATAAATGCACATAACCTTCACATTGTTATGCATTGTTAGCTTGTAAATAAATGCACATAACCTTCACATTGTTATGCATTGTTAGCTTATATAATAAATGCACATAACCTTCACATTGTTATGCATTGTTAGCGTGTAAATCTGTTCTATGTTGACACCGTCATGCAATGGATTATAATGGGAGGGGTCATAACGCTTACGAATTATCATAAGCTACATTTGATGGCATATACACGATCAATAAAGCACATTGATCAGAAAGTGCTGCATGTCTAAATAATAATAATAAGACAAACCTATATTAACTTATAATGCAGTCATGATTATTATTTTTCCATTACTTCCATATATTAGGGATGTCCCGCTTCGCTTCGCTTCCGATCCGATCCGATACCTCAATTTCTGTGTTATCCGATACCGATATACCGAATACAGATATACCAGTGTTGTGATCTCATGTTGTGTTTATAGCTATCTATCTATATATCTGGTGTTGTGTTTATAGCTATCTATCTATATATCTGGTGTTGTGATCCTGGGGGTCCTCAGGGGTCCCCGAACCTCTAGACCCCCATAGACGTGAAGAGCGTGAAGTCACAGCGCCCCCTGGAGGAGAAAAGATCACAGCGCATGCCACAGCGCCCCCTGGTGGAGAAAAGATCACAGCGCATGAAGCCACAGCGCCCCCTGGAGGAGAAAAGATCACAGCGCATGCCACAGCGCCCCCTGGTGGAGAAAAGATCACAGCGCATGCCACAGCGCCCCCTGGTGGAGAAAAGATCACAGCGCATGAAGCCACAGCGCCCCCTGGAGGAGAAAAGATCACAGCGCATGAAGCCACAGCGTCCCCTGGTGAAGAAAAGATCACAGCGCATGAAGCCACAGCGTCCCCTGATGGAGAAAAGATCACAGCGCATGAAGCCACAGCGTCCCCTGGTAGAGAAGAAATCTCAGAGCATAAAGTCACAGCGTCCCCTGGTGGAGAAAAAATCTCAGAGCATAAAGTCACAGCGTCCCCTGGTGGAGAAAAAACCACAGAGCATGAAGAAATCTCAGAGTCACAGCTTCCCCTGGTGGAGAAAAGACCACAGCGCAGGAAGCCTCAGCATCCCCTGGTGAAGAAAAGACCACTGCGCTCGAAGCCACAGTGTCCCCCGGTGGAGAGAAGATTACTGCGCTTGAAGCCACATCGTCTCCTGGTGGAGAAGAAATCTCAGAGCATGAAGCATCCCCTGGTGGAGAAGAAATCGCATGAAGCTACAGCGTCCCCTGGTGGAGTAAAAATCTCAAAGCATGAAGTCACAGCGCCCCCTGGTGGAGAAAAGATCACAGACCATGAAGCCACAACATCCATCAATTGGATCGGAGAAAAAGTGGAAGTAGTTCGACAGGCGATGGAAGCACTGTTGATGAGGCCCCTCACCAAGGAAGATGCTCAACGGTCGATTGAATCTTTGTTGCTGAATCAAAGTGATGATGATGACTGTGTGACTGATGAAGAATTTCTAACACCCTCACCAGAACATCTCTCTTTCACCCCGGACATGGTGGAACGGATGAACATTGGATTAAAGTCGACCCCCCATACCAGACGTTGCCTCCAACTGTCACCAAACCCAGCTACCGATTTTCAGATTTCTGATTATAAATTTACACTTGACAACTGATATGAACAGGGTCCATTATGCGCAGCAACAATCATGTATGGACCCCATGCTTCTAGAAAGCCTGGTGTTTCAATCACTGTACAGGTTGAGGTGCACAACATTCCTACTGTTATTTCAAATAGATTGTCCAACACAAGGAGTGGTCTGAAGAGAGAATGCTGTTTGGTTAATGTACCTCTCAGGCATCACAGCCCCCAAAAATGTGATAACAAGCTTAATCTTGCCTTGTTTAACATCAGGTCACTAACAAATAAGTCCTCCTCTGTAAAAGATATAATCTGTAAAGAGAAGCTAGATATAATCTTTCTAACAGAGACATGGCTGGGCTCAGATGGAGCTGTTCTCCTAGCGCCAGCCTGTCCCGCAAACTACAGTTTCATTCACTCTGTTCGCGAGGCTAAGAAAGGAGGTGGACTGGCAATAATTTTTTCAGACACATTAAAATTCAAGGCTCTGACCCTTGGCAGCTTTACATCCTTTGAATACCAGGCCACTATACTACATGGTGCCTCCATGCCAATGATTAGCATTTATCGCCCGCCAAAATGCAGTAAAGCAATATTTCTAACAGAAATATCAGAACTTCTATCTATCTGCTCCACTAACTATGACAGAACTCTTATCTCAGGTGATCTTAATCTTCACCTGGATGATGCTACAGATGCTATGGCTATGGGTTTCCTAGAGTTATTGCACTCCTTTGATTTTATCCAACATGTTGTTGGGCCTACACATAAACATGGGCACACTCTGGACCTGGTGATTTCTAGAGGGCTGAACATCACTGTGGAAAGGACTATTGAAAGGCCCGAGCTGTCAGACCACTTTCTGCTGTGTTTTAATATGACTGTCTCTGATCTAGAGAAAAACATCACTGAATTTACCATAAAAAAGCGTTTTTTTAGCTCTTCTGCTGCCAACGAGTTCTCTCGTCACCTGGGTCCCCCATTGCCCGATACCCCCCCAGTGAATGATATGGTTCAAATTTTTAATCTTAAACTAGAGTCAGCTCTTGATATAGTGGCTCCCTTGAAAACAAAAAAGAAACATAATACCAGAGTAACACCCTGGATAAATGAGCTTTCACGCTCACTGAAGCAAGAATGTCGAAGAGCTGAGCGAGCTTGGAGAAAAAACAAACTCACCATCCACCTAGAGATTCTTAAAAAGTCAACAGTCGCCTATAACAAAGCCTTGCGTTTAGCAAGGCAGGCATATTTCTCTGGCATTATTAACGAGAACAAGAAAAATGCTAGAGTCCTATTCTCTACCATTGATCGACTTTTAAACCCCCCCCAGTCCTACAAGCAGTCATTCCCGGCCTCTAAAGCTAAGTGTAATGAGTTTGCATGCTTTTTTGACAACAAAATTTCAAACATTAGAGCCGATATTATGAATGGTGCTGCTGCTAGCGCAAACCGTCAAACAGCAGCAAATGGTCCCAGGGTAGATCTCTCCAGGGGGAGCCTATCATCGTTCTGCGAAATTGAGGAAGACGAACTCCGCAAAACTATATCACAGATGACATCATCCTCCTGTTCATTAGATACAATTCCCACCAACTTTCTCAAAGAAGTCTTAGACAGTGTGATTGGAGATATCCTAAAAATTGTAAACAGCTCTCTACAATCAGGCGTCTTCCCAGACTCACTGAAGACTGCTGTAGTTAAGCCCCTTCTCAAGAAACACAATCTTGATCCCTCTGTTTTGGGTAACTATCGACCCATTTCAAATCTACCCTTTCTGGGCAAGGTTTTAGAAAAATGTATCTTTCATCAATTGGATGTGTTTCTACAGAACAATAATGTACACAACAAATTCCAATCTGGCTTTAGGAAAGGCCACAGCACAGAAACAGCACTTGTAAAAGTAATGAATGATCTGAGGGTGTCTGCTGACAAGAAACATGTATCCGTTCTCTTACTTCTAGATTTAACGGCTGCATTTGACACGATTGATCACTCAATTTTAATACAGCGTCTGGAGCACTGGATAGGCCTGTCTGGTACGGCCCTGTCCTGGTTTTCCTCCTACCTATCAAACAGAAGTTACTTTGTCAATCTAGCCGAGTTTGACTCAGACAAACACGACATCAGTTCTGGTATTCCACAGGGCTCGATTCTTGGCCCTCTGCTTTTCTCCTTGTACATACTGCCACTGGGCGAACTCATTGCCAATCACGGAGTCAATTTTCATTTCTATGCTGATGATACCCAATTATATCTATCTGTGGCTCCAGATGATCCCTGTGCTTTAGACCCGCTGCTTACCTGTCTGTCTAGCATCAAATGCTGGATGAGTGAGAACTTTCTCAAGCTAAATGAGGACAAGACAGAAGTTCTCATAATCGGCTCTAGTGAGCAGAAAGAATCAATATTAAGCAGACTTGGCAACCTGACTGTAGACAGTAACAGTACAGTAAAGAACCTGGGGGTTATTATTGATTCCGAATTGAATTTTAATTCACACATTAATCATGTTACCAAGATTGCCTTTTTTCACCTTAGAAATATTGCACGAATCAGAGCCTATGTGTCCTTGGACGATGCAAAAACGTTAATCCACGCCTTTGTTTTCTCTCGGCTTGATTACTGCAATGCACTTTTTTCAGGACTGCCTAAGAAAACAACTGACAGATTACAACTTGTCCAAAATGCAGCAGCCAGAGTTTTAACTAGAACTAAGATGAGAGAACATATTACTCCAGTTTTGGCATCACTGCACTGGCTTCCGGTTGTTTTTAGGATTGATTTTAAAATTATTTTACTTGTCTATAAAGCCCTCAATGGTCTCGCACCTTCCTACCTACATGACTGCTTGCCTAAATATGTCCCAAACCGCTCGCTAAGGTCTTCCACTGCTGGCCTGCTCGCTTTGCCTAAAAAAATGGCAACTAAAAAATACGGGGAAGCAGCTTTTTGCTTCTACGGACCATCGGCATGGAACAAGCTCCCTCTGTACCTTCGTCAGGCAGCCTCTGTAGACATTTTTAAAGCTCAGCTCAAGACCCACTTCTACAACATTGCCTTTAAGTGATCTTATATTTTGTGTTATTCATGTCCTCACTGTATTGCATTACTGCTTGTTTTTTAATGTCGTTGCCTTGCTTTTCTTTTATGCTTTGCTTTTATTTTATTCTCCATTGTTCTGTAAAGCACTTTGAGCTGCATTTGATGTCATGAAAGGTGCTATACAAATAAAGTTTTATTATTTTTATTTATTATAGACGCCCCCGGGGGGGGGCACACAATTCAAATGAGCCCACCCCCGTCCAAAACGGTAGAGAAATGACAGAGTTACAATGTGGGGGTCCCTGGGGGTCCCCAGGGGTCCCAGAACCTTGAGACCCCCATAGACGCCCCCGGGGGGGCCACACGATTCAAATGAGCCCACCCCCGTCCAAAACGGTAGAGAAATGACAGAGTTACAATTTGGGGGTCCCCAGGGGTCCCCAGGGGTCCCCGAACCTTGAGACCCCCAAAGAAACCTCCAGGGGGGCGACACGATTCTAAAGAGCCCCGTCCAAAACGGTAGAGAAATGACAGAGTTACCATTTGGGGGTCCCCAGGGGTCCCCGAACCTCGAGACCCCCATAGACGCCCCCGGGGGGGCCACACGATTCAAATGAGCCCACCCCCGTCCAAAACGGTAGAGAAATGACAGAGTTACAATGTGGGGGAACCTGGGGGTCCCCAGGGGTCCCCGAACCTTGAGACCCCCAAAGAAACCTCCAGGGGGGCGACACGATTCAAATGAGACCACCCCCGTCCAAAACGGTAGAGAAATGACAGAGTTACAATTTGTGGGTCCCCAGGGGTCCCCAGGGGTCCCCGAACCTTGAGACCCCCAAAGAAACCTCCAGGGGGGCGACACGATTCAAATGAGACCACCCCCGTCCAAAACGGTAGAGAAATGACAGAGTTACAATGTGGGGGTCCCTGGGGGTCCCCAGGGGTCCCCGAACCTTGAGACCCCCAAAGAAACCTCCAGGGGGGCGACACGATTCAAATGAGACCACCCCCGTCCAAAACGGTAGAGAAATGACAGAGTTACAATGTGTGGGTCCCTGGGGGTCCCCAGGGGTCCCAGAACCTTGAGACCCCCAAAGAAACCTCCAGGGGGGCGACACGATTCAAATGAGACCACCCCCGTCCAAAACGGTAGAGAAATGACAGAGTTACAATTTGGGGGTCCCCAGGGGTCCCCAGGGGTCCCCGAACCTTGAGACCCCCAAAGAAACCTCCAGGGGGGCGACACGATTCAAATGAGACCACCCCCGTCCAAAACGGTAGAGAAATGACAGAGTTACAATGTGGGGGTCCCTGGGGGTACCCAGGGGTCCCCGAACCTTGAGACCCCCAAAGAAACCTCCAGGGGGGCGACACGATTCCAAAGAGCCCACCCCCGTCCAAAACGGTAGAGAAATGACAGAGTTACCATTTGGGGGTCCCTGGGGGTCCCCAGGGTCCCCGAACCTCGAGACCCCCATAGACGCCCCCGGGGGGGCCACACGATTCAAATGAGACCACCCACGTCCAAAACGGTACAGAAATTACAGAGTTACCGGCCGGCCGACGTAAATACGGAGCGGCCGACCTAAAAACGGACCGGCCGACGGACCGACGGACCGACGGACCGACCGGCCGACGGTGCGTCGCGACCAACGGTCGGACGCAAGAAATGGATTCTGCCCTCCCTCGAGATCACTAATTGCTAATTTTGAGAACCAGTGTCCAGTTCTAAACCAATGTTCTAAATCTTGTTTTTTTGTGGTTAACTTCAAATAAATGTTGGTTGAGAGGACAGTTGTTTTGATGCGTATTATTATGCTTGATATTTAAAATAAATACTTGAATGAATCATGCTGTGTAGACAAGTATACCTAATTTTGAGCTGTTCCAAAGTAAAATCTATTTGCAGTGTTTCAGATCAAGATTGTTATTCTGTACCTATTACCTAATAATACTACCTATCAAATAAGAGGGAAAAATGGTCTTGGTCTTGACTCGGTCTCGCCTCGAGGCAGTTTTGGTCTCGGTCTCGACCCTCCTAGGTCTTGGTCTTGGTCTCGGCCCCCTAAGCTCGCATCGGTCTTGGTCTTGGTCTCGGTCTCGACCCTCCAAGTCTTGGTCTTGGTCTTGGTCTCGGCCCCCTAGGCTAGCAGCGGTCTTGGTCTTGGTCTCGGTCTCGACCCTCCAGGTCTTGGTCTTGGTCTTGGTCTCGGCCCCCTAGGCTAGCAGCGGTCTTGGTCTTGGTCTCGCTCTCGACCCTCCAGGTCTTGGTCTTGGTCTCGGCCCCCTAGGCTCGCATCGGTCTTGGTCTCGATCTCGGTCTCGACCCTCCAGGTCTTGGTCTTGGTCTTGGTCTCGGCCCCATAGGCTCGCATCGGTCTTGGTCTCGGTCTTGGTCTCGACCCGCTTAGGTCTTGGTCTTGTCTTGGTCTCGCTTTAGGTGGTCTCGACTACAACACTAGCTAAGCCTACTCCTATATGCAACTATAATAACATAAAACTATATGTTCTCCTTCCAGCACACACAGGAGACGTGAAATACTGCTGAGGCAGACCAAGAGGCACAGACAGGCAGGCAGACATACAGACAGGCAGGCAGACAGACAGACAGGCAGGCAGGCAGGCAGGCAGACAGGCAGGCAGGCAGGCAGGCAGGCAGGCAGGCAGACAGGCAGGCAGACAGACAGACAGGCACTACATGCAGGAACTAAAACATACTAATAATAATAATACACTTTATTTGTATAGCACCTTTCATACATAAATGCAGCTCAAAGTGCTTCACAGGGCAGGACACAAAAATATAATACAATAAAACACAAGTAGTTAAAATGATAGAACAATGGCAAAGAACAAAATTGAATATAAGAACATAAAATAGGCCCAGGCCGTAGCGTAACGGTCTGGGCACCGGACTGGTAATCCAGTCGCAGTGTGCCGCGGGTTCGACTCCCGGACCCGACACGGCCTTTACTGCATGTCATCCCCCCATCTCTCTCCCGTTTCCTGTCAGCCTACTGTCTGTCCCTTCAAAAATCAATAAAAGGCGTAAGCTGTATATGTGTACAATGTGTACTGTTTTCCTCCTAAAAGTAGACATTCAGGGCTTTCATTCGGTGTATGGTATGTATAGGATAGTATTTGTGCTCATATTTATATCGGTCTGTCGGTCTGAAAAAACTGAACTGAAATGTCTGTCAACTTCAACCTTCCATATCTCTGCTGTTTTTTCAAGCGAGCAGCGTGCCTTCAAAAGCAGGTGTTAGAAAAAGGTCAATATCTCCAGAATGGAAGATGGTAGAATCATATATTTTTTTTTTAATTGAAGTGGACATGTTTGGCTTTCTTTTGATTTATGCGATGTGATTCTCGCTATAAGAGGCCCCTCGCTGTGGGCCCCTAAAAAGTTCAAAAGTCCAATGTTAATCGCTTAGCACCAGCAAGCCTGAGCAAATAGAAAACTCTAGCATACATAAATAATCAAAGTATTCCATAAGGGATGAGCTGGCCTGGCCCCCTCTGCCCAGCACAACACGGTGTTTAGTTTTAAATGACACTGTGTGTGTGTTTACATGTCATGTTGGATAGGATACAGCATAAATTCAAGCAGTGCAGCCAGGTGCCTGAGCCTTTGATTAGACAGCAGTCTGTTGGACATTATCCAGAAATAACACACGGCTGAATTCAGCAATTGACCAATCAGAACCAAGCATTCAACCAAGCCGTGTAATAAATGCACATAACCTTCACATTGTTATGCATTGTTAGCTTGTAAATAAATGCACATAACCTTCACATTGTTATGCATTGTTAGCTTGTAAATAAATGCACATAACCTTCACATTGTTATGCATTGTTAGCTTGTAAATAAATGCACATAACCTTCACATTGTTATGCATTGTTAGCTTGTAAATAAATGCACATAACCTTCACATTGTTATGCATTGTTAGCTTGTAAATAAATGCACATAACCTTCACATTGTTATGCATTGTTAGCTTGTAAATAAATGCACATAACCTTCACATTGTTATGCATTGTTAGCTTGTAAATAAATGCACATAACCTTCACATTGTTATGCATTGTTAGCTTGTAAATAAATGCACATAACCTTCACATTGTTATGCATTGTTAGCTTATATAATAAATGCACATAACCTTCACATTGTTATGCATTGTTAGCGTGTAAATCTGTTCTATGTTGACACCGTCATGCAATGGATTATAATGGGAGGGGTCATAACGCTTACGAATTATCATAAGCTACATTTGATGGCATATACACGATCAATAAAGCACATTGATCAGAAAGTGCTGCATGTCTAAATAATAATAATAAGACAAACCTATATTAACTTATAATGCAGTCATGATTATTATTTTTCCATTACTTCCATATATTAGGGATGTCCCGCTTCGCTTCGCTTCCGATCCGATACCTCAATTTCTGTGTTATCCGATACCGATATACCGAATACAGATATACCAGTGTTGTGATCTCATGTTGTGTTTATAGCTATCTATCTATATATCTGGTGTTGTGTTTATAGCTATCTATCTATATATCTGGTGTTGTGATCCTGGGGGTCCTCAGGGGTCCCCGAACCTCTAGACCCCCATAGACGCCCCCGGGGGGGCACACGATTCAAATGAGCCCACCATCGTCCACAACGGTAGAGAAATGACAGAGTTACAATGTGGGGGTCCCTGGGGGTCCCCAGGGGTCCCAGAACCTTGAGACCCCCATAGACGCCCCCGGGGGGGCCACACGATTCAAATGAGCCCACCCCCGTCCAAAACGGTAGAGAAATGACAGAGTTACAATTTGGGGGTCCCCAGGGGCCCCCAGGGGTCCCCGAACCTTGAGACCCCCAAAGAAACCTCCAGGGGGGCGACACGATTCTAAAGAGCCCACCCCCGTCCAAAACGGTAGAGAAATGACAGAGTTACCATTTGGGGGTCCCCAGGGGTCCCCAAACCTCGAGACCCCCATAGACGCCCCCGGGGGGGCCACACGATTCAAATGAGCCCACCCCCGTCCAAAACGGTAGAGAAATGACAGAGTTACAATGTGGGGGAACCTGGGGGTCCCCAGGGGTCCCCGAACCTTGAGACCCCCAAAGAAACCTCCAGGGGGGCGACACGATTCAAATGAGACCACCCCCGTCCAAAACGGTAGAGAAATGACAGAGTTACAATTTGGGGGTCCCCAGGGGTCCCCAGGGGTCCCCGAACCTTGAGACCCCCAAAGAAACCTCCAGGGGGGCGACACGATTCAAATGAGACCACCCCCGTCCAAAACGGTAGAGAAATGACAGAGTTACAATGTGGGGGTCCCTGGGGGTCCCCAGGGGTCCCCGAACCTTGAGACCCCCAAAGAAACCTCCAGGGGGGCGACACGATTCAAATGAGACCACCCCCGTCCAAAACGGTAGAGAAATGACAGAGTTACAATGTGTGGGTCCCTGGGGGTCCCCAGGGGTCCCAGAACCTTGAGACCCCCAAAGAAACCTCCAGGGGGGCGACACGATTCAAATGAGACCACCCCCGTCCAAAACGGTAGAGAAATGACAGAGTTACAATTTGGGGGTCCCCAGGGGTCCCCAGGGGTCCCCGAACCTTGAGACCCCCAAAGAAACCTCCAGGGGGGGCGACACGATTCAAATGAGACCACCCCCGTCCAAAACGGTAGAGAAATGACAGAGTTACAATGTGGGGGTCCCTGGGGGTCCCCAGGGGTCCCCGAACCTTGAGACCCCCAAAGAAACCTCCAGGGGGGCGACACGATTCCAAAGAGCCCACCCCCGTCCAAAACGGTAGAGAAATGACAGAGTTACCATTTGGGGGTCCCTGGGGGTCCCCAGGGTCCCCGAACCTCGAGACCCCCATAGACGCCCCCGGGGGGGCCACACGATTCAAATGAGACCACCCACGTCCAAAACGGTACAGAAATTACAGAGTTACCGGCCGGCCGACGTAAATACGGAGCGGCCGACCTAAAAACGGACCGGCCGACGGACCGACGGACCGACGGACCGACGGACCGACGGACCGACCGGCCGACGGTGCGTCGCGACCGACGGTCGCTCGCAAGAAATGGATTCTGCCCTCCCTCGAGATCACTAATTGCTAATTTTGAGAACCAGTGTCCAGTTCTAAACCAATGTTCTAAATCTTGTTTTTTTGTGGTTAACTTCAAATAAATGTTGGTTGAGAGGACAGTTGTTTTGATGCGTATTATTATGCTTGATATTTAAAATAAATACTTGAATGAATCATGCTGTGTAGACAAGTATACCTAATTTTGAGCTGTTCCAAAGTAAAATCTATTTGCAGTGTTTCAGATCAAGATTGTTATTCTGTACCTATTACCTAATAATACTACCTATCAAATAAGAGGGAAAAATGGTCTTGGTCTTGACTCGGTCTCGCCTCGAGGCAGTCTTGGTCTCGGTCTCGACCCTCCTAGGTCTTGGTCTTGGTCTCGGCCCCCTAAGCTCGCATCGGTCTTGGTCTTGGTCTCGGTCTCGACCCTCCAAGTCTTGGTCTTGGTCTTGGTCTCGGCCCCCTAGGCTAGCAGCGGTCTTGGTCTTGGTCTCGGTCTCGACCCTCCAGGTCTTGGTCTTGGTCTTGGTCTCGGCCCCCTAGGCTAGCAGCGGTCTTGGTCTTGGTCTCGGTCTCGACCCTCCAGGTCTTGGTCTTGGTCTCGGCCCCCTAGGCTCGCATCGGTCTTGGTCTCGATCTCGGTCTCGACCCTCCAGGTCTTGGTCTTGGTCTCGGCCCCATAGGCTCGCATCGGTCTTGGTCTCGGTCTTGGTCTCGACCCGCTTAGGTCTTGGTCTTGTCTTGGTCTCGCTTTAGGTGGTCTCGACTACAACACTAGCTAAGCCTACTCCTATATGCAACTATAATAACATAAAACTATATGTTCTCCTTCCAGCACACACAGGAGACGTGAAATACTGCTGAGGCAGACCAAGAGGCACAGACAGGCAGGCAGACATACAGACAGGCAGGCAGACAGACAGACAGGCAGGCAGGCAGGCAGGCAGGCAGGCAGGCAGGCAGGCAGGCAGGCAGGCAGACAGGCAGGCAGACAGACAGACAGGCACTACATGCAGGAACTAAAACATACTAATAATAATAATACACTTTATTTGTATAGCACCTTTCATACATAAATGCAGCTCAAAGTGCTTCACAGGGCATGACACAAAAATATAATACAATAAAACACAAGTAGTTAAAATGATAGAACAATGGCAAAGTACAAAATTGAATATAAGAACATAAAATAGGCCCAGGCCGTAGCGTAACGGTCTGGGCACCGGACTGGTAATCCAGTCGCAGTGTGCCGCGGGTTCGACTCCCGGACCCGACACGGCCTTTACTGCATGTCATCCCCCCCATCTCTCTCCCGTTTCCTGTCAGCCTACTATCTGTCCCTTCAAAAATCAATAAAAGGCGTAAGCCGCAAAAAAAATATCTTAAAAAAAAAAAAAAAAAAGAACATAAAATAAATAAAAACAAATAAAAACACCACATGCAGCAATTAGTCAGGGCAGGGTAGGAACGTGCATAGTAAAACTCAACTAAAAGCACACACACACACGGACGGACGGAGTGCAAAACATACTCTCTCACCATGCCTTCGGCCTGGTGGAGACAATAAAACATACTCTCTCCCCATGCCTTCGGCCTGGTGGAGACAATAAAACATACTCTCTCCCCAAGCCTTCGGCCTGGTGGAGACAATAAAACATACTCTCTCCCCATACTCTCTCCCCATGCCTTTGGCCTGGTGGAGACAATAAAACATACTCTCTCCCCATGCCTTCGGCCTGGTGGAGACAATAAAACATACTCTCTCTCCCCATGCCTTCGGCCTGGTGGAGACAATAAAACATACTCTCTCCCCATGCCTTCGGCCTGGTGGAGACAATAAAACATACTCTCTCTCCCCATGCCTTCGGCCTGGTGGAGACAATAAAACATACTCTCTCCCCGTGCCTTCGGCCTGGTGGAGACAATAAAACATACTCTCTCCCCATGCCTTCGGCCTGGTGGAGACAATAAAACATACTCTCTCCCCATGCCTTCGGCCTGGTGGAGACAATAAAACATACTCTCTCCCCATGCCTTCAGCCTGGTGGAGACAATAAAACATACTCTCTCCCCATGCCTTCAGCCTGGTGGAGACAGTAAAACATACTCTCTCCCCGTGCCTTCGGCCTGGTGGAGACAATAAAACATACTCTCTCCCCATGCCTTCGGCCTGGTGGAGACAATAAAACATATACTCTCTCCCCGTGCCTTCGGCCTGGTGGAGACAATAAAACACACTCTCTCCCCATGCCTTCGGCCTGGTGGAGACAATAAAACATACTCTCTCCCCATGCCTTCGGCCTGGTGGAGACAATAAAACATACTCTCTCCCCATGCCTTCGGCCTGGTGGAGACAGTAAAACATACTCTCTCCCCATGCCTTCGGCCTGGTGGAGACAATAAAACATACTCTCTCCCCATGCCTTCGGCCTGGTGGAGACAATAAAACATATACTCTCTCCCCATGCCTTCGGCCTGGTGGAGACAGTAAAACATACTCTCTCCCCATGCCTTCGGCCTGGTGGAGACAATAAAACATACTCTCTCCCCATGCCTTCGGCCTGGTGGAGACAATAAAACATACTCTCTCCCCGTGCCTTCGGCCTGGTGGAGACAGTAAAACATACTCTCTCCCCATGCCTTCAGCCTGGTGGAGACAGTAAAACATACTCTCTCCCCATGCCTTCGGCCTGGTGGAGACAATAAAACATACTCTCTCCCCGTGCCTTCGGCCTGGTGGAGACAATAAAACATACTCTCTCCCCGTGCCTTCGGCCTGGTGGAGACAGTAAAACATACTCTCTCCCCATGCCTTCAGCCTGGTGGAGACAATAAAACATACTCTCTCCCCATGCCTTCGGCCTGGTGGAGACAATAAAACATACTCTCTCCCCATGCCTTCGGCCTGGTGGAGACAACACATGGATTGAAATGAATGCATTCAAAAACATCAAAACAGCTGTAAAACGAGACATAATATAGCAAAGGACAGGAAACTGCCCCTTGCTATAAGCCTATAACATTATGAGGTAAACTTGACAAGTTACTGTATTTAGTATAATAGCATACTGGCCTAATAGAACAAGCTTTTCATTTTCATCATAACTGTTCTGCTTATTGTGCGCGTGACTAATTTGACTAACCTCCATCTTGCTTTACTGTAGCTGAAAGCATGCGCGGCATTGGACATTCTAGCTAATCTCTTATCAGGTGAGTGTGGCAGTTGCCCATCATTTGCATTTCAAACCATGTCAATGTATCACAATGATCTCCATACTGCAGATTTATACTGCATGAGGTACTATAGTGTTGCTTGTCTTGTTCTCCAGTTGAGGACTTGTAAATCTACAGTGTCTTTAGAGCCATATTATATGTAGCAGTGTTGTTTTTGGCAGCAAAGTTTTAGTCATAGTCTCTTCAATAGTTTTAGTTTAGTTTTAGTCACATTTTAGTCACCAGGAATGTTTTAGTGTTGGTCTAGTTACTTTTAGTCGACTGTTTTTATATTTGCTGAAAATAGACGATGTACAAGCTCACAAGGTGTCGCACTGCGACGCATTGTGAGCTTGTAGATCTGCTATTTTCAGCATGCAACCAAGTGCAAAACGACTTATAGATCTCTTGTCCACAGTAGTCCCTTCCTAACATTTTAGTCTAGTTTTTAAACTAGAAACTAGATACTATAGTGAAAATATCAGATCTACAAGCTCTCAACGAGCCGCGATGTGACGCGTTGTGAACTTGTTGATCAGCTATTTTCACGACTTTCACGATTCTTATTTATGAAATTATGAAATATATATATATATTTGTTTTGGTGGTCAACAATGTGGCTACATTTGCAATATCAACACCAACCTTGTCTGATGAAATGCAACATACTGTATAATATACTGTATCAGTGAGAACACTCTGATTGATGTTTGGTTTCCAGAAGCTTTGAACGCGCTCTTCCGCCCGCCGACAAATACATATTATTTTGAATCGGTCTCGGGTCTTAATGGGTTAAATTAGATGAACATATACAGTACTGTACAGTAGGCCTGACTTACAGTAGGTGAGATGCATGTTCCCCACGTCAGCATTAATCCCAGCCTTCCCTGTCTGGAACAGAGAACAATACAATCTACCTCCGTTGACTCCATTTGGTGACCCGATCTACTTCATTGTAAATGTAAATGAGGGCCAACGGTTCCTCTCCGTCTCACTGGACAGATAAGCAGCGTTCTCCTCTTTGATACGGGTTTCTGCCCCAGACGCTCGCTCGCTGCCACGCCCACGTCAAATGGACTTGTATTGGTCGAGCACATGATGGCAGAACAGACTGAGAGCCCCACCATTACAATACAATTACAATTACAATACAATACAATACAATACAATACAATACAATACAATACAAACCACCATTACAATACAATACAATTACAATTACAATACAATACAAACCACCATTACAATACAATACAATTACAATACAATACAAACCACCATTACAATACAATTACAATACAATACAATTACAATTACAATACAATACAAACCACCATTACAATACAATTACAATTACAATACAATACAAACCACCATTACAATACAATTACAATACAATACAAACCACCATTACAATACAATTACAATACAATACAAACCACCATTACAATACAATTACAATTACAATACAATACAAACCACCATTACAATACAATTACAATACAATACAAACCACCATTACAATACAATTACAATACAATACAAACCACCATTACAATACAATTACAATTACATTACAATACAATACAATACAATACAATACAATACAATACAATACAATACAATACAATACAATGCAATGCAATACAATACAAACCACCATTACAATACAATTACAATTACAATTACAATACAATACAATACAATACAAACCACCATTACAAAACAATTACAATTACAATTACAATACAATACAAACCACCATTACAAAACAATTACAATTACAATTACAATACAATACAAACCACCATTACAATACAATTACAATTACAATTACAATACAATACAAACCACCATTACAATACAATTACAATTACAATTACAATTACAATTACAATACAATACAATACAATACAATACAATACAATACAAACCACCATTACAATACAATTACAATTACAATACAATACAAACCACCATTACAATACAATTACAATTACAATACAATACAAACCACCATTACAATACAATACAATACAATACAATACAATACAATACATTACAATACAATACAATACAATTACAATACAATACAATACAATACAATACAATACAAACCACCATTACAATACAATTACAATACAATACAAACCACCATTACAATACAATTACAATTACAATACAATTACAATTACATTACAATACAAACCACCATTACAATACAATCAACAAGCAAACATTTGAGTTAAAAACGTTCACTCTGAAAGAATATATATTCAAAGATTTGCACTATACATTTCTACAACAAGCTCGTAGCTCGGCACCGAGCTCCGCGCTACGAGCTTGTAGGTCTGCTATTTTCCACTGAGTGGCAAAAAACTGCTTTCTGGCCTCGACATGCAAACAGAATAAAGTCCTATTTTATTGCATTAAATGACTTTAAACAACATTAACTTTGCCACTCGATCTGCCATTCACTTTATGCATGCGCATTCCCAGAGATGCAGGACTTTATGCATGCGCATTCCCAGAGATGCAGGACTTTATGCATGCGCATTCCCAGAGATACAGGACTTTATGCATGCGCAGACCCTCTATAGAGAAACAGGACTGCATGCGCAGACCCTCTGTAGAGAAACAGGACTGCATGCGCAGACCCTCTGTAGAGAAACAGGACTGCATGCGCAGACCCTCTGTAGAGAAACAGGACTGTATGCGCATTCCCTCTATAGAGAAACAGGACTGCATGCGCAGACCCTCTGTAGAGAAACAGGACTGCATGCGCAGACCCTCTATAGAGAAACAGGACTGCATGCGCAGACCCTCTGTAGAGAAACAGGACTGCATGCGCAGACCCTCTGTAGAGATACATGTATAATGAAAGTGTGCGGTCAGACCAAGGGAATGCAGACCAGAACAAAGACCAACAGTGTTTCTGTAGAATTTCCATGAAAAACAGGAGAGGGACGTCACGTGACCACGTGTAAAGTAGACAGTACACGTGTTCATATAAAGGCAAAGCTGGACATCTGTGTTTGCGATAAAACTCTCCCCCAGCTCTCCTCACGTGCCTCATGCAAATGTGCGATAGCGCGTCGTACCTTGTCTGATGAAAGCCTGTATAAGAGAGAGATCACAAGGAGCTGTGTTTCCAGAGGCTCTTCCAGAACCTTGACTTCAGTCACCGAGGAGGACGTCATCCCTGACAGATCATCAACACTTTGGAGGACTCGTCCAGCTGATTGTCCACCATGGAGAAGACCAGAGCTATCACCCTTCTGCTTCTATGTGTGTCTCTGAGCACTGTGCTCTGCAAGGTAAGACCAGAGCTATCACCCTTCTGCTTCTATGTGTGGCTCTGAGCACTGTGCTCTGCAAGGTAAGACCAGAGCTATCACCCTTCTGCTTATATGTCTGGCTCTGACCACTGTGCTCTGCAAGGCACGCGTTGAAGGTCAAAGGTTCTTCTTCATGGTTATATCTTAAGTGTAATGCTTATAGTTTAGTTTGTCTCCTTTACACATTGCAGAGTTCTTTAGGACACACACAGGGTTGGGAGTGTGTGAGAGGGTAGCTCCGACCCATAGCTCTAATGCTTTGCATTTAGAGCTATGGACCAGAGCAGGTGAGAGGGTAGCTCTGGTCCATATAGCTCTAATGCGTTGCATTTAGAGCTATGGGCCAGAGCAGGTGAGAGAGGGGTGGATCCAATCCATGGGAATAAGAGGACGGTTGCTGACTAGATGACTCTTTTCCACAGCAGCAGTAATAATACCTATTTTTTGGAAGTAAAATCTAAAATACATTAAGGCTAGTACTAATAGAATAAAATATAAAAAATATAAGACTATGTTTTTTTTTCCTCAATGGAAATATCCTACAAAGACTATATTGTATATATTATATATATACATTATAATGGGGGACTAGAGACTATACTTTATATATATATATATATATATATATATATTATACATATACATTATAATGGGGGACTAGAGACTATACTTCAATGTTCTTTTTCCACTAATGACTCTTGAAAGGTCGTTTCATATTCAGCACAATATGGGTGTATACATACATGTAGGCTACACAGCAACACAATATGGGTGTATACATACATGTAGGCTACACAGCAACACAATATGGGTGTATACATACATGTAGGCTACACAGCAACACAATATGGGTGTATACATACATGTAGGCTACACAGCAACACAATATGGGTGTATATATACATGTAGGCTACACAGCAACACAATATGGGTGTATACATACATGTAGGCTACACAGCAACACAATATGGGTGTATATATACATGTAGGCTACACAGCAACACAATATGGGTGTATACATACATGTAGGCTACACAGCAACACAATATGGGTGTATATATATGTAGTACGTTGGGGTTGTAAGATTAATTGGTTATGATTAATCCGCAATATGATATTCCAAAATCATAATAAAATGAATCGGAATATTCAATGCTTTTCAGCGCATCATTAAAAACGTCACTTCTGTCGGACGTGAGTTGTTGAACGGCTTGTGAATAAATGAGATGCAATAGATTTCCCCTTGCATAAGCAACCTTCAGATATACAATAATACCATGAATCAAAGAAACTGCTTCAACGAAGATTGATTGTATTATCAAAAGGAGTAATTTATTATATCAATTACTGGTTACAAATGATATGAAAACCACATAGCAAATGAGCGAACACGTCATGAGATTGTTTCCATTTGGGCATGAGCCACAGAGAAACAATTAAATGCGTATTGTTTTATTGCGTTTAGTCAGGCAGGTATACGCGATTCGTTGTTGATACAGCCTACACAGTATATGTGTCAGACAGTATAATCAAGGGCGAATGCGTTCTCTGGTCCCGTCTGATCGAACGCAATACACAACTGAAATAGGTTCGCTTTTAAAACACGTTTGCATGAATAATAAAAGAAATTAAACACAGCAAGAAGGAGGGAGGAGAGGAGAGTATACGCCTCGCAAAGAGAGAGAGAGAGAGAGAGAGAGTTGGTTGCTTGGTGGGTTGGCTGTGCCTATAAGGATCTCAGTTGTATATCATAATCTAATAAAAAGGGAGCTCTCTTTCCAACTAGACTACATATATTTAAGATCTCTATCACCATGTCGTTTTGAGGCTGGATGTTTTAACAAACAGTCTCCGACCCACCTGGTATAGTAGCACTGCCTTCACCGGTGGTTCCTCAAGCGTTTCTGTGCAGGAAAAGTTCATTCACCTGCTGGTGATGCTGCGCGCGAGGATAACTTTACTTCTTAGTTAAAGTATAACAAGTCGATCACTGTCAGAGTAAAACTCGCATTAAACTGGACTGCTCTTAACGTCCTGATCGCCGTTAGACTAGGCGGTTGTCCTCAGCTGCGCGTAGGCCCGCCCGTGGTGTAAGATGTCGCGACCTGCTCCGCAGAGCTGCCGTAAGAGAGCGCATAGGCGGCGGTCCTGTTTGGGCCGAGTAGGCTACATGCGCGTGGGCCAGCGGGTTGATGCGACCTGCTTCACAGAGCTGTCGCTGAACAAGAGCGTGGAGTCTTGATTAGACCCACATTATATTAAAAAGAGAGAGCTACCCACAACTGGTTTAGACCAGCTCTTAAACTGCTAATCTTAACGAAACCGTTAACAATTAACAATGGACAGTTTTACAACACAACGGAAACTTCTTGTGTCATTATTCATTCTTATCTCGGTCGACCATCTAGTCACCCTCACCCTCTCACACTCCTATGAGTGTGGACACAGATGCGCACACACACACACACACACACACACACACACACACACACACACACACACACACACACACACACATCAGAAATGCAGCCGCATTTCCCCTGTCAAAAATCTGTGGTTATAAGATGAAATAGGACAGCAAGAAATCAACCATACGCATATTACATTTTTCATCAGATGTGCGTGTCTGCTGAATACACATTTATCAGTGGTGCATGTGTGATGTGTATCAAAAGTCCCAACTCGGCGTGCGTGCGCAGTCGCATGTGCCTTCTTCATTTGGGGGTCAGTATTCGGTCACGAAAATAAACCTTGTGGTCACACTAGATAGCGTGACCCTTGTAAATAATCGCCCTCCTTGGTCAAGTCTGGATTTTGTCATAAAGCTGCACTCAGCAAGTGGTCCAAACAAGGGTCAACATGAGGGCTATGTTTCCCTGTCATTGTCCTTACAAATTGCACACTTGTCCATTAAACACCCCCCTCCTCACGCTACATAATCCCCCCTTAGGACACATGAGGGGACACGAGACAACGTCTGTGGACCTTCATTTGGCCTATTTCCATATCCCGCATTTCATTTGTGACAAGTTGTCAATTTGAGGCCAATGTGTTGTCAATGTTCGTGGCTTTCTCTTGGGTAAGGGATGAGGAGAAAAGATAAAACCCTCGCTGACAGGGCATGTGAGGTCATTCAGGTGAGCGTCAGGTGCGACGTGATGAGAGGTGAGGCTCCCCCCCCCGAGTTGGCATACTCCCAGGTGCGGGGGGAACCAGTAGTGTCTTTAATGTCATTAACCTGGGTGCAGGGCTTCCTCTGCCTGTATCAGCATCCATGGGGACAAGAGAGGCATGAGGCAGTGTCTGTAATGTCATTAACCTGGGTGCAGGGCTTCCTCTGCCTGTATCAGCATCCATGGGAAAAAGGGAGGCAGAGAGAGCGACAGAGAGCAGGCGACAGTGTATGCAATGTCATTCAGGTGAGGCCAGGTCTCGCTCTGCCCGGAAAGCATTCGTGAGAGAAAGGGAGAGAGAGCTTTTTCCGAGCACGATCCCAGGAGAGAAAAGCAACAGTGTCATTTCAGGTGTGGTGCAAGGTTCCGCTCTGCACGGAATGATATCCATGATAGAGGAGGAGGGAGCGATGTCTGTAATGTCATTCAGGTGGGTGTAAGGTTTTTCCTGAGCACGGCCGGCTCCCAGGGGAAAAACACATCAATGTCAATCATGTCATTGCAGGCGGGTCAGAGTCTCATTTAACCCATCATGCACCCAAAACGACATGGTTTCTCCTAAGTCATTTTACACTGAGCTCCCTCTTCTATTTGTAAAGTTGTGCTGGTCTAAAGACTGGCAAACCAGGGTGATAGTGAGAAGAGGAAATGGAACAAGGGCCAGAGTAGAAGAAAGGAAATAATACTTTCGTTAAATGATAACCGGATATAAGGAGCAAAAATGGCTCAACATCTAGTGTAAATAAACATTTTGTCTGGTAAAAATAAGACTTAAATGAAAACAAAAATATAAGGAGCAAAATGGCTCAAAATCTAATGTAAGTAAACATTTTGTCTGGTAAAAACAAGGCTTAAATGATAACAAAATATAAGGAGCAAAATGGCTCAAAATCTAATGTAAGTAAACATTTAAAAGAAAAAGTGTAGCTACATTTGTGACAGATTAACGTATCTATTTGTTTGGATTTTGTTCCACTATAGTGAGGTTGTAGTTTGCTCATGTCTCACACTGAAGCAGGGCGGAGTAAAAGGTCAACCCTTCCTCATAGGCGTCAGTATTCTGTATAGGCATTTTGAGGTAGCTTTTATAGTAATATAATAAAAAGGTTTAAACTTAATAGACTAGATATAACACGACCAAGCGCTCTACAATGTGCATGCCGATGAGTTCTCTGGCCTTGGCTTTGGTCTCAGAGTCGGTCAGTTCGGTGATTGTCTGGGGCATGTGTAATTTGATCTGGCCCTGCGAGGCCGTGTTGTCATAGGAAGCTTTCCTGACTTCCATGCTTTTTGTCAAGTTCTCCTGAGAAGATCTGGCAAATGGCCCAACCCAGTCTATCTGGAGGTCTGCCCATGGGAACTTAATTCCCCTCTCTTGTGAGGGCACTCTGGGGTTTGGACTTGAAGTTTGGGACTGACAGCAAGTCAGACAACCTCTCACGTAAACAACCACATCTTGGTGCATTTTGGGCCAATAAGCTATCTGACACAACACATCGCAGGTTGCCTGGACACCCCGATGTCCAGCAGTTGCTGAGTTGTGGCCAAAGCTTAATAGTATCCCCCTGTGGTGCTGGGGGATAATCAAAAGCGGTGCCGCATATAAGTCTACAGCATACACCAACAGGCCCTCGCTCAGTGACATGCAGTCCTTTGCTAACAGCAGTTGTGCCAGGTACTCTGTGGAGTCCCTGTCTACATCTGGGATAGGTGATGGGGTATCACCAGCAAGGAGCGCCATCATGTGGGCTAGGGCTGGATCAGCCGCCTGTAATGACACTAGATCGAAATGTCTCTCCACAGGGGCCAGTTTACTATAGTCAATCGGAGGTTCGTCGTACAGAGTCAGGGGAACTTTGCATTGCCTCACACCTGAGGGCGGGGCTGGTTCCGTTGGGGTCCCCATCATGTAGATGTCGGTGAACCCGCAATCGAGAGAAACCTTGGCAAAGACAGACTCGTGCTTATACAACATCTGCCGAAAATCTGTGTGGAATTTTGGATCTGTGGTTGCGTCCCCCAGTGCCAGAGTTTGAGTTATTTCTGCGTCGAACTCTGGCAGTGGTGGAGGACCGAGCACGTTTACCCTAGCCAGGGTTGCCGTGCGCTTCTTGTGCGCTGCGGCCGTGCCTTCCTGAGAGATGTTGTAAATCAACATGTGCTCCTGATCATCAAATTCCATCCTGCCCACTAAGGGCAGTTGATAGACTATAAAGGTCGCGCCTGAGGGCAACGACGTGGTCACATCAGGGGACCGTTGGTCCCACTGCAGTAACGCAGGGCTTTTGCCCATGATCGGAATGGTCAGGCTCAACCAACCTAAGTCTGTTACTTTGCGCAGAGTGACGTCGGCATCCAGCCGGTCGGTCACCAATGGGTCTGTAGACCTTCCTTCCACACCCATCATGGGTGTGTCTTGGGAAGTCAGACTCTGCCGCAACTGGGCATTTCCCCCCCCCAAAGGAGGAATCCCCGGCGGGGAAGGTGGGGAACTAATGCCCTGTAAGAGAGTTATTTCCAGCTGTGCCTTGATGAGGTCACTGCTTGTCTGGTTGGCCTTATCAGTCAAATCCTGTACTTGCTGACGAAGTGCTTTGCCTGTCGCAAGATCCAGCTCCCATAAACGGATTAAATTTCCCAACAAATGTCCAGCTAATTTATCGCGTTCGGCTTCAGTATAGTCTCTGGTTTCAGCATGTGAATTAGCTAGAGTTTGGACATTCAAGTGGGTCATGGTCACATCCAATTGATTCACGCAAGGCGTGTCATCGAAAAATCGACCAGTGGTGACCTGGAGTCCTTTGATCATGGCTATGATTGGATCCATGCTAACCCTCTGACTGCTGTGGTTTTAGCACTTAGTAATTTGAAAGCTCTCGGAAGTATAACAATACTCAAAACTCCACAATGCTGTTTGACACCGGGAGGTAGAATGGACAAGTAGCGTCCCTCCACTGTCTATCAAGCAAAAACAGCAATGTAAGAATGCGCACGAATGAAACAAAGTGGATATATATTTGTTTTAGTTTTGTTATTTATTATTTACCTATTAACCCCCCTTTTATTTACCCTCTTAATTCCCATCAAAGAATCAAAGTGATAATTTGAAAAGGAAGTAAGAGAGCAAATAAAACTTAAAAAAAAAATTCTCAAAAACTAAAATTCAAATAAAATTCAAAATAAATTTTAATCCAAATTTATTTTTTATTTAAAAAAAGTAATTAAGGAAATCCAATTAAAGCCTTATACATGTTGCAGGTATCAATGTTTAATCGAAACAGTGAGTAAGTAACTCATTTACCCAATCAAAGCTATTTGTCAAAACTGAATCAATTGAAAACATGAGCAAAGAGCCCACTATTCAATTAAAACTATTTGTCAAAACGGAATTAATTAAGCAATGAGAGTCACTGATCGTTAACAGCTTGCAACTAAGATCATTCGCGAAAAAGGAACTAAATTCAACCACCGGGTCAATTAAACCCACCAGTCGATTATTTCCCTTTACGAAATGGAGCCAGCTAAAATAATGGTTAAGCGATCGCCTAATTATAACCCGTACAGGTCTAATCAAACGATCACACAGCCAGTTGAAACTCTTTAGAATTTAAATTGTGAAAACCCCAGGCGAAGCTAGGATTCTGCAATGGCAGGGTGTGATAAAACAATCCTAATTAGATTTAAAATAACAAATTTCCCCACTTTTCAAAACGTTTCATTCATTGTGCATTCAAAATGACTCTTCTCCACCTGAACCATACAACAGTGTAACGGAGTAGTACCACAAAACCGCCACACAAAGCACAAACAATCAAATCAGCAGTACAGTGTCTCTAAGTAAGACTATACTTCAAAGAAACCACAAATTGAGCAGCTCCGCACTTATGCGGTTGCTGATACTATGTGAACAAACGCATGCAAATAGAACCAGTGAGTGTGTGCTGTTATTTAAAAACAGCGTACTCATGACACACCAAGACCCAAACGTCTCAATGCTTTGGTAACCATGCAACATGCACGTACCGTTGTGAGAGTGACACCAGCTATGGCCACTAGATGGGCGGTTGGCTGGGATTGTCACACAGTACGGGCAAAGGGGCTGGCCGTCGGCTCTCTTGGCCTGTCACGGCTTGGAACTTCCTATCTAGGGGAGGTACGATAGTCTGAAAACCAAAATGGCGATCTAGCAGACTAACTTTTTTTCTTGTCAGGTCCCTGACAAAAGGGGTGTGTGGTGAGTTGAGTCACGTGACTTCACACAACACACAATATGGCGTGTACTGAAAAACAGTATATAGAGCACCCGGTGAAAACCACCGTTTAGCTCTAGTCTCGTTCACTCCTGGTTCAGCGATAACAATATCACAATAACACTACTTTACGGGAACATTTAAGTTAAAAGGTCATACTTAACGTAGTCTTTCTGTCCTTACCCTATGTGTAACATTAAATTGTCTATCGTTTACACAACACAGGTTCCAGTCACCTTAGTTATGAACACATTACATGAACAAAGCTGAAAGCTGACTAGCATATAGATTCGTTGTTTGACTAATTCTCGGATAGCGAGTCCGTGGCTTAGCACAACAGGGTCTTAGGAAACAAGTAAGTATAACCCGTGTTAGTTTCCCTTTTCACAAACCGTCACCCATGCATAGGGTTCGGCGTAGCGATTAGGGATGTCGAACGCTTATTACGTCAGCCTTTACAGCGACGTGTGAAACATGAGCAGCAATGCCAGCAAGGCCACAGTTGCGTTGAACTTTGATTCAATATAAAATGTACACCGATGTCACATACAAAGGGGAGTCATTATCACCTCAAAAGCCGTCCTATTTAAGTGGGCACCATAAACGTCAATTAGGGCGCCATTAAACAAGGGGGCACCATAATGTAGTACGTTGGGGTTGTAAGATTAATTGGTTATGATTAATCCGCAATATGATATTCCAAAATCATAATAAAATGAATCGGAATATTCAATGCTTTTCAGCGCATCATTAAAAACGTCACTTCTGTCGGACGTGAGTTGTTGAACGGCTTGTGAATAAATGAGATGCAATAGATTTCCCCTTGCATAAGCAACCTTCAGATATACAATAATACCATGAATCAAAGAAACTGCTTCAACGAAGATTGATTGTATTATCAAAAGGAGTAATTTATTATATCAATTACTGGTTACAAATGATATGAAAACCACATAGCAAATGAGCGAACACGTCATGAGATTGTTTCCATTTGGGCATGAGCCACAGAGAAACAATTAAATGCGTATTGTTTTATTGCGTTTAGTCAGGCAGGTATACGCGATTCGTTGTTGATACAGCCTACACAGTATATGTGTCAGACAGTATAATCAAGGGCGAATGCGTTCTCTGGTCCCGTCTGATCGAACGCAATACACAACTGAAATAGGTTCGCTTTTAAAACACGTTTGCATGAATAATAAAAGAAATTAAACACAGCAAGAAGGAGGGAGGAGAGGAGAGTATACGCCTCGCAAAGAGAGAGAGAGAGAGAGAGAGAGTTGGTTGCTTGGTGGGTTGGCTGTGCCTATAAGGATCTCAGTTGTATATCATAATCTAATAAAAAGGGAGCTCTCTTTCCAACTAGACTACATATATTTAAGATCTCTATCACCATGTCGTTTTGAGGCTGGATGTTTTAACAAACAGTCTCCGACCCACCTGGTATAGTAGCACTGCCTTCACCGGTGGTTCCTCAAGCGTTTCTGTGCAGGAAAAGTTCATTCACCTGCTGGTGATGCTGCGCGCGAGGATAACTTTACTTCTTAGTTAAAGTATAACAAGTCGATCACTGTCAGAGTAAAACTCGCATTAAACTGGACTGCTCTTAACGTCCTGATCGCCGTTAGACTAGGCGGTTGTCCTCAGCTGCGCGTAGGCCCGCCCGTGGTGTAAGATGTCGCGACCTGCTCCGCAGAGCTGCCGTAAGAGAGCGCATAGGCGGCGGTCCTGTTTGGGCCGAGTAGGCTACATGCGCGTGGGCCAGCGGGTTGATGCGACCTGCTTCACAGAGCTGTCGCTGAACAAGAGCGTGGAGTCTTGATTAGACCCACATTATATTAAAAAGAGAGAGCTACCCACAACTGGTTTAGACCAGCTCTTAAACTGCTAATCTTAACGAAACCGTTAACAATTAACAATGGACAGTTTTACAACACAACGGAAACTTCTTGTGTCATTATTCATTCTTATCTCGGTCGACCATCTAGTCACCCTCACCCTCTCACACTCCTATGAGTGTGGACACAGATGCGCACACACACACACACACACACACACACACACACACACACACACACACACACACACACACACACATCAGAAATGCAGCCGCATTTCCCCTGTCAAAAATCTGTGGTTATAAGATGAAATAGGACAGCAAGAAATCAACCATACGCATATTACATTTTTCATCAGATGTGCGTGTCTGCTGAATACACATTTATCAGTGGTGCATGTGTGATGTGTATCAAAAGTCCCAACTCGGCGTGCGTGCGCAGTCGCATGTGCCTTCTTCATTTGGGGGTCAGTATTCGGTCACGAAAATAAACCTTGTGGTCACACTAGATAGCGTGACCCTTGTAAATAATCGCCCTCCTTGGTCAAGTCTGGATTTTGTCATAAAGCTGCACTCAGCAAGTGGTCCAAACAAGGGTCAACATGAGGGCTATGTTTCCCTGTCATTGTCCTTACAAATTGCACACTTGTCCATTAAACACCCCCCTCCTCACGCTACATATACATGTAGGCTACACAGCAACACAATATGGGTGTATATATACATGTAGGCTACACAGCAACACAATATGGGTGTATACATACATGTAGGCTACACAGCAACACAATATGGGTGTATATATACATGTAGGCTACACAGCAACACAATATGGGTGTATACATACATGTAGGCTACACAGTGCACTGTAGGCTACAGTATATAGTACAGTATATAGTACAGCATATAGTACAGTATAATGTGCACACAACTGTTAGGAGAGAGAAACAGCACCATCTACTGTTTGCCCTCTTGAATTTTAACTTGATATTTCATTATTCACTTTTCTAGACTATATATGAGCCAGAAGGACCAGAAGACCACGTCAGGGAATCTGTTGAGACCAGGGGAGGAGGTGAATCTAAGCCGAAGGTATGACTATAATTATGATGACTATATGACTATAAGGGATGACTAGGGGATATTGATGACTAGGGGATATTGATGACTAGGGGATATTGATGACAGGATCAACATCAGCCAACATTTAATTTCATAATAAATAAATATGACACCATCATAACGTTTACAAATGATCATGAGCTACATTTGATGGCATATACACGCACAATGAAGCAAGCACATTGATAAGAAAGTGCTGTCTAAATATTTTAAGACAAACCTATATATTAACTTAACGCAGTCATGATTATTAATGCTATATTCACATCATTGAGGCCACCATCTCTGTGTCTTTATTCCAGTCACTATATAGTGTTGCTTGTCTTGTTCTCCAGTTGAGGTCTTAGTGTTGGCAAAATATTACTTTAACACTAATATACTACTTATTACTTATTACTTTTTAAAAAAGTAATAAAGTTACACTACTTATTACTCCCTGAGAAAAGTAACTAGTTACTTATTACTTTACTTATTACTTTTTCTCTCGCCCCCAGTAATTGCATATTTTGTCACCAAAAGTCTTACTTTGCATTTTCAACATTAGCAGTCCCCCCTCCCCTATTCTGCAGTGTTTATTTAACTCATGATGATGGATCCATTTGTACACATAGATTATAAGTAGATTTCGACGTGGAATATAGCTTATTCCGTATGCACAACTTGCAGCGGACAATAATGTTTATCTCGTCTTGATCACGGACATACTCAAAATAATGTGAATACTTCCAAGTATTGAATGTTATAACGCTTTGTTGTGCCGGTGTTTCTGTCTCCTCCACCTCCTCCATGCTTTGTTTGTTTACGTCTCTTCTCTCTAACAGTGCAGTCTAACGAGTTACACACACTAGTTTAGGTTGTTGTTCCGTGTTCCAGACGGTTTAAGGCCCGCCCTTCTGCATCCGATACTTCACACATACGTACCGACGAGTGTGCATCTTTTCCGTATCCGCTCTAGAGTCTAGATCTAGAGCGGATCAGCAGTCTGCAAAGCAACTTGACTTCAACCCAGTCTACCATTATAAATAAACACTCAAACCCACAGTTCCACCAAGGCTCGTGAAAATAGTAATAATATTACTTTTGAAAAAAAGTAAATGTAATATTATTACTCAAAATGTTAAAGTAACTAGTTAAGTTACATATTACTGGAAAAAAGTTACTTGCCAACACTGGGTCTTGTAAATCTACAGTGTCTTTAGAGCCATATTATATGTAGCAGTGTTGTTTTTGGCAGCAAAGTTTTAGTCATAGTCTCGTCAATAGTTTTAGTTTAGTTTTAGTCACATTTTAGTCACCAGGAATGTTTTAGTGTTGGTCTAGTTACTTTTAGTCGACTGTTTTATATATTAACTTAACGCATTCATGATTATTAATGCTAACGTGGGATAATTCACATCATTGAGGCCACCATCTCTGTCTCTTCATTCCAGACAGAAGAAGAGAAGGCCGGAGCAGCGATCGGCGCAGAGAAGGGGGCAGCGAAGGGGAAGAAAAAGGGCATGGCGACGGGCCAGGTGCTGGGTGCCGGGGTGGTTGCCGGGGTGGGAGCGGCCATAGGAACGGGAATAGGACTAGCACTAGGACCGGCGGGGGTGGCGACGGGGGCGGTGGTGGGGGCGGGGCTGGCGGCGGGGCTGGCGGCCGGCGGGGCGCTTGGGGGGCAAAAGTTGGGGGGGTGGGTGGGCGGAAAGGCGGGGGAATCTGTGGGGAAAGCGGTGGGGAAAGCGGTGGGGGCGAAGAAATATGCCCCCAAGCCCCCACCGCTGGGGCCTTGGGGCTTCCCAAAGGTTGAGGGAGATCCCGCGTTGGATTCTGAATGATCGGTTGTGACCATTCTGACCTGAGATCAGATTCTAAAAATGTCAGTCGTCAGTCGATTTTTCAAAAATAGCAGACCTACAAGCTCGTAGCGCGCCACTCGGTGGCGCGCTATGAGCTTGTAGATCTGCTATTTTTCAATAGCTAAAGCACAACATGATGCTAACACCAAAATGGGTTCCCGTTCAGAATGGGTTATATAGCATAGTCAAACTGTATGAGATCACACCTCACACCATCACTGTCTATATAGCATAGTCAAAATGTATTTAGATCAGACCTCACACCATCACTGTCTATATAGCATAGTCAAACTGTATTTAGATCAGACCTCACACCATCACTGTCTATATAGCATAGTCAAACTGTATTTAGATCAGACCTCACACCATCACTGTCTATATAGCATAGTCAAACTGTATTTAGATCAGACCTCACACCATCACTGTCTATATAGCATAGTCAAACTGTATTTAGATCAGACCTCACACCATCACTGTCTATATAGCATAGTCAAACTGTATTTAGATCAGACCTCACATCCATCACTGTCTATATAGCATAGTCAAACTGTATTTAGATCAGACCTCACACGATTACTGTCTATATAGCATAGTCAAACTGTATGAGATCAGACCTCACACCATCACTGTCTATATAGCATAGTCAAACTGTATTTAGATCAGACCTCACATCCATCACTGTCTATATAGCATAGTCAAACTGTATTTAGATCAGACCTCACACGATTACTGTCTATATAGCATAGTCAAACTGTATGAGATCAGACCTCACACCATCACTGTCTATATAGCATAGTCAAACTGTATTTAGATCAGACCTCACACCATCACTGTCTATATAGCATAGTCAAACTGTATGAGATCAGACCTCACACCATCACTGTCTATATAGCATAGTCAAACTGTATTAGATCAGACCTCACACCATCACTGTCTATATAGCATAGTCAAACTGTATTAGATCAGACCTCACACCATTGGATATTGGAAATGACTTGGCTGCATTGTACTTGGTTGTGGTTGTGACCTTTTTTGACTTGAGAAAAAGAATAAAATCCATTTCCACCTCTCTCTATCTTTGACTCCGACTGCTTGATTTAAGGTAACAGAAAAACTGTGTCTCGTTTATAATTTATAACATAAGAGGGCTGGTATAACTTGGGATAACTTTTATTAACTTCAGAAGGGTTAAAACCACTCTTATAAAATCTACATAAATTCAAGTAGCTTATTCATATTTTGGAATATTTTAAGTACAAATCTACCTTAATATCTTGGGTTGACTTTGTAGGTATCATATAATAATAATAATAATAATAATAATAATAATAATACATGTCATATTGACATGTTGCATACCGTATAGGAACCTCTCAGAAATATCTTTGCACTTTCAAAAGATATACTTTCTACTGCAATTATGTCAGATTACTTTCTGTTACATGAGTAATGCAGGGCCCTTCGTGGCCTAACAGAATAAGAGTTTTCAGATATTCTGCTTAAGGTTTGATGACTCTTTTAAATTAGAGGAACATTTCATCATTCACTGCAGGTCACTCTGATCAATTCAATTCAAAGGTGTATATAAATATATACCTATCTTTTATATCCTCCTGGTCAAATACAATTCCCTGACAAAGGCTTGGCACGCCTATATTATTGGTTTTAAAGAAATATATTTCCTCAGAGTACCTTTGGGCCTTTTAAACAATCCTCTATGAATTAGTGAGTATTGAATGATGGGTTACTATAGTATTCTCACACCTATTGTTGGATTTTACCTAGACTATTTAAAGAGGGAGTGCCACAATTTTTGTATTTTTCCAGTTTTTCATGTGTCTATGAGGTGACAGTACTTCATTAGACACCGTGGAGTCGTTTTCATGTGTCTATGGGGTGACAGTACTTCATTAGACACCCTGGAGTCTACTCTATGTGTCTATGAGGTGACAGTACTTCATTAGACACCCTGGAGTCTACTATATGTGTCTATGGGGTGACAGTACTTCATTAGACACCCTGGAGTCTACTGTATGTGTCTATGAGGTGACAGTACTTCATTAGACACCCTGGAGTCGTTTTTATGTGCAGTGGTGTATTCACTTTGTATTTTAGGGTTTCTTCCTGGAGGCTGAACCCTCGACAGTCAAACGGGCCAATGAAATAAACAGTAATATAGCTTCTTTTCCATCCACCAGCTGCAGTCTAAAAAGCCCAAATGACGTCGGGCGTCAGCTTCGTCTGTCCGCGGCTGTGCGCTAAGGTGTGCCTGCTGAGACAGGCTGGCAGATCTTTCAGAGTACAATTTACAATGTAGGCATTTATCAGACGCTCTTAATCCAGAGCGACTTACATTAAGCAAGAACAAAAAAAGCATAGGAATACATCACATAAAAACATTTATCATGAAACATGCGTGAGCTAAGAAAGTAACAGTGGAATATCTATATAATGAAACTATACATATAGACTATACATCTATACTACTATGCTATACATATGTACTATGACGTGCTATGACTACATACAATGCAATTATGCTGTCTACAGTCCAACGCAACAAGCATGACTTTGATTGATTGATTGATTGAAATATTTATTAACAGTTTGCAGAATTTACAGTACATTTCAAGCACAAACTCAATACAAAGACTGTTAACTGTGAGTGGACGACCCAATTAAGCATTACACTTGTTTACAACATGGTCCACATTGTTCAATTCATCAAAACATTTAGAGACATACAAATAGACATTTCAATGTAGCTAAAGAACAGAACAGGAATTCATCATAAAGGAAGCAAAAAGGGAAAAGATACATATACAGTGAGGGGGAATGTCTATAGAGGCCATTAGAATCTATGCCAGGGACCCCCATAAGAGAAGACATGACATAGAGGCCATTAGAATCTATGCCAGGGACCCCCATAAGAGAAGACATGACATAGAGGCCATTAGAATCTATGCCAGGGACCCCCATAAGAGAAGACATGACATAGAGGCCATTATAATCTATGCCAGGGACCCCCATAAGAGAAGACATGACATAGAGGCCAGTATCTATGCCAGGGACCCCCATAAGAGAAGACATGACATAGAGGCCATTAGAATCTATGCCAGGGACCCCCATAAGAGAAGAAGAATTGTATGGCTCTAGCAGAGATTCTCAAACATTTTCATTTCAATCACCCCTCAGTTGGACATGCATTAGTCTACGCCCGGTCCCGGACCCCCCATTTAATGGCATTTCTATCTGTGAGACCCCAAATTATATTGTAGCATCTATGTTAATTAAACTCTCTGACTGAGTTACAGACCCATAAGGGGTCCATTTGGTTCCTATAACTATCATTTAGCTATGGGGACCCCCTGGAACTCCCGCACGGACCCCTGGGGGTCCCCGGACCTTTTGCGCCCCCTACTGGAAGAAGATGAGGATGCACCATGCACACACCTCTCCTCTGAATGCGGTTTAACTTAAGAAGACTTTTTATTAATTATTCAGTCAGATAAAAAAAATAAAACAGAACATGATGTCATTTACGCAGAACGCTGAGCTCTGCACTAAAATAACAACCCATGTGATGTCATCATATTTTCATCTCAGTTTTAGCGTTTTGCCTTCATTTAAAAATCGGCAAAAGTTGGAATTTGAATAATTCTGGAGGAATTCATTGTTGTATTTGTATCATTTGTAATTGTGCTTTGATTATAACATTTTTCTAGCTGTACCAATAATGTATATGACTTAAATATGACGTAGCCTATTCCAGTGTTGTTTTTGGCAGCAAATTTCTATTTTAGTTTTAGTCATAGTCTCTTGAATAGTTTTCACTTAGTCTTACTCACATTTTAGTCACCTGGAATGTTCTAGTGTTTAGTCTAGTTTTAGTAGACTAAATGTCATACGATTTTAGTTGACTAAATCTACAGTTGATTTAGTCGACTAAAATGCGTTTTGACAGGCCTTGATGTCGTTGTAATGACATATTTTACACTTTGGTTGCATGCTGAAAATAGCAGATGTATAATCTCAAAACGCGTCGCGCTGCGACACGTTGTGAGATTGTAGATCTGCTATTTTCAGCATAAAACTGGATCTCTTGTCCACTAGTCCCTTCCTAACATTTTAGTCTAGTTTTTATTTGTTGACGAAATTGTCAGTATATTTAGTCTTAGTTTTAGTCATCATACTTGGCCTCACCCCCCGAACCCACCTCACCCCTGCCCACTTTGACAGGCTGGGATGGCTTAGGGTCGACGACAGAGTACAGCATCTTGCAATGGGTCTGGTCCACAAGATTCGATACACCACCAAGATACCCATGTACCTGTCTAAATACTTCCTTAATGTAAACGAAGTCCACACCCACAACACCAGAGGGAGTGCAACAAACCATGTACAACCCAGATTCGGCACAAACAAGGGACTACATTCTTTTCACTCCTATGCCACCAAAATGTGGAACGCCCTACCAACAGTCATTAAGACATGTGAATCCCTTGACTCCTTCAAAACCGCTCTCAAAGGGCACCTACGGATGGCTGCAATTCGAAACTGGCCTCTGTAAAATCATTTAAATCCTTTAAATCCTTTAAATCAAGGTAATTTAATGAGTCTGTTTCGTTCAAATGTATCTTAACGTTATGTTTCTTATGGTGGATTATATTATTTATACATTTAAATGAATTTCTACTCGGAATGTTGAAAAAGGACCAAAAATCTGAATTTCTGCTAAAGAAAACTGTTACCGTGTTCTATGCTTTTAGCTGTAAAAAAATAGCAGATCTACAAGCTGGTGGCGCGCTATGAGCTTGTAGGTCTGCTATTTTTTAGAAAAATCGAAGAACCACTGACATAGAAACATGGGTTTTTCAGAAAACAGTCAGGATGTATAGAAGACATTTCTAGAATCTGATCTCAGGTCAGAATGTGTTAATGTTAATGTTAATGTCAACGGTCGTAACAATAATATATATATATATATATATATATATATATTAGGCTAAACATGAACTTATAGGTGACATGTCAGTCGGTATAAATAATTGTTGTGAATCCATGTATGTTTCAGGAGCTTTCTGACTGTCATCATCTGACCGGTTCTGGAGACTGACGCGCCGAGACTGAAGATACAGCATTAAGGTATAAACTCATCTTCAGGACCGGTCCATTTGGTTCTGGTGCTTTAGATCTGGTTGGACAGACCAGGACGGGTCCATTTGGTTCTGGTTGGTATAAACATTGTATTTACAAGGCTGTGTAGCCTGTGTTGTGTTATTCAGTGTTGTTTTTGGCAGCAAAATTTTAGTTTTAGTCACATTTTAGTCACCTTGAATCTTTAGCCCTGAAACATGACTGCCATGATGATTATCATGACAGTCATGGCGTAACTGAACCCTGTTTTTGGCGCTCGCTACATTTACAACTTTTCCGCATATATAAACATTCAGATTTCAAATATAAAGTACTCACAAAGTGTCCCACGGGTGTTAGTTAGTTGCTGCTCCAGCGATTAGAATTGCTGCGTCCCGCGTTGTTTAATAAAAAGCGGATAAAAATGCTTTTTATTTATTTTATTTATAACAACGCGGGATGCAGAAATTATAATCGCTGGAGCAGCAACTAACTAACACCCGTGGGACAAATTGTGAGTACTTTATATTTGAAATCTGAATGTTTATATATACGTAAAAGTTGTAAATGTAGCGAGCGCCAATAACAGGGTGTATTTACTTCATGACTCTCGTATGAATACCGGAGTCATGAACCAGGGCTACCTTGAATCATGAATATGAATATGAATACCAGAGTCATGAACCATGGCTACCTTGAATCATGAATATGAATATGAATACCAGAGTCATGAACCATGGCTACCTTGAATCATGAATATGAATACCAGAGTCATGAACCAGGGCTACCTTGAATCATGAATATGAATATGAATACCAGAGTCATGAACCAGGGCTACCTTGAATCATGAATATGAATATGAATACCAGAGTCATGAACCATGGCTACCTTGAATCATGTTAGTGTTGTGTTGTGTTAGTGTTAGTGTTGTGTTAGTGTATGAATACCAGAGTCATGAACCATGGCTACCTTGAATCATGAATATGAATACCAGAGTCATGAACCATGCAGGTGGAGCGAAATGCCTTCACGACTGACGACCTATGTCGCGACGTATATTTTTCCGTCGCAACGTATATTCGAGTACGTCCTGGCGTAAATATCAATTCGTCCCGGCAGAACGGACTCGTCGCGGCTATATCTACCCGTTTGCGACCTAGTAGTTTGACTATTCTTTTACGTCGCGACAGAACGGGACACGTCACGGCTATATCTACCCTTCTCGACGTAAAAGGTAATTCGTTGTGGCGTGTGTGGACTCGTCGCAACAGAACGGAACTCGTCGCGGCTATATCTACCCGTTTGCGACGTAATGGTTGACTTTGTTATATGCCCGGTGCGCGGTGCCCTGCGCGGTGCCCTGCGCTGCCCTACGCCCACCGCGTGCACCTTGCCGGTCCGCCCTGCGCCCTGTGGCCTGGCACGTGTGCACGTGTGCCAGGCCACCGCGTGCACCATGCCGGTCCGTGGAGCCCTTCGCCGTCCCCAGGCGACCCTGCGTTCCAGAGCTGTCACATGCCCACCGAAAATAGCAGATCTACCAGCTCCTCTCCTACATACGGGATGGCCCGACCCGCGTCTGTGGACCCCTGGGGGGGTGTGTGTGTGAGCGTCTGAGCTCCTATCTGTGTGCCTCCCCCCCCCCCCCCCACCCCATGTGGACCCTTGCAGGGGGGGGGTCGGGGGGTCCCCCTATGCACTTTGTGTAGATGCTGCGTATCGCCTCATACTGAAAAAATTACTATTTTACGCACAGCGCAAGGCAATATGTGATTACGATCGTCCTTCTGGGGGGGGGGGGGGGGGGGGGGGGGGGGGCTGGCCTACACAATAGATAACCTACCCTGGCCAACACAATAGATAACCTACAAGGACATATGAATTTAATTTATATACACGGCTATATTAATTTAGCCGATCATCAAAGCTCACCGCGCTCGTATAGCGCATTGACTGTCTGTCTGTCTGTCTGTCTGTCTGTCTGTCTGTCTGTCTGTCTGTCTGTCTGTCTGTCTGTCTGTGTCTCAATGACTTGCCTTAGGCGGATAATATAGACTACAAGTACTTTATTAAAGTAAAGTAAAAGAGTGAGTTATCATTGCGTTCTCTGCGTCGTAGCGCATGCAGATAGGCAGATAGGGGGGGGGGGGCAGTTCTATAGGCAAGGGCAGAAGGTTCCTATAACGACAGTGGGTGCGTGCCCACCTTAGAGTAGCCTATATATTTTAAGGCACCCGCCCCGCAACTTATTATTATTGGCTTATTATTTTGCCACCAGCGGAGTTGACGGTTGACGCCGTTGTCTAGTATAGACTATAGGCCTGTGCCAGGATGATTTTAAATAAATATGTCTCTGTCTCTGCGTCTCTAGAGCTATAACATATATACTGTAGCACACATCATGTGTGACACATGTGCACACACACACACACACACACACACACACACACACACACACACACACACACACACACACACACACACACACACACACACACACACACACACACACACACACACACCGAGTACTAAGTATAAGTAGCATATAGGGTACGGCTCTAAAAACATTAAATACTGCGGGAGCATTACACTAAACAAAGTTGGATTTGTACATTGCAGAAACGTAACATAACGTAAGTGTTCTTATTATTGTCCGTCTGGGTTTTATAATGCAGTGTGAGTCCGCTCCGCGATAGCCGATCTGCAAGCTCACAACGCGTTGCGCTGATTGACAGTGCACGTGCAGCAGCTACTGTATAGAATTATATTTAAGTAGGCTACTTTTTTGTGTGACGTCTGTGTGTTATTGACTTCTTGTTCCTTAATGTGCAGGTTTATCAGAGCGATATAGTGCAGCTGTGAGTGAGTAGGCCTATAGCTGCTGCTGCTGCGTCCGTGCACCAATAGAGCGACCGCGGCAGCGGCACGTATGAAATATTAAATAAAAATATGTTGGGCTTCCGGGCGTCCGTTTCTGGACTGTACCAACGGGCTTAGGGCCGGACGGTCCCTTAACTCCACGGGCCCCTATATTTTAGGCCCGTGCAGGGCTCTAGTGTGTGTGTGTGTGTGTGTGTGTGTGTGTGTGTGTGTGTGTGTGTGTGTGTGTGTGTGTGTGTGTGTGTGTGTGTGTGTGTGTGTGTGTGTGTGTGTGTGTGTGTGTGTGTGTGTGTGTGTGTGTGTGTTAAATGTGGTCATTTAAATGTAGGCCTATTATATACACGCACCATACAAGCACCTATATTATATAATGTGTTATACAAATGGGCAATCAACATATAGCAGCACCCCCCACCAGCAGATGTATATAAACATGGAATTGCGCTATGATATTAAAATGGACTGAGCTGTGATTGTGCCGTACTGCGCCGGCCGGTGGCCACTGGCCTATTCTGCCATGCAGTATAAATGCATTATCATGCCTGTTGGTGAAATATAAACATCTAAAATGGTTCAGTAATAATTAGCATAAGTTATTATTAACGAAAAACATCTAATACTATTTTAAATTGATCTAATAAAGTTAGTAACTAATCAGAAGCAGCAACCATTTTGTTTCAAACAACTATAGACCAATAAAATAGTAGGCTAGTATTTATGTTTTTCGTTAATAATAATACATGCTAATTATTATTGAACGGTAAGTACGCTGGTATGTACGCTAAGGTACACTATAAGCTTGTAGATCTGTTTATTTTAGTCAGAATCTCGTGTGTGTGTGTGTGTGTGTGTGTGTGTGTGTGTGTGTGTGTGTGTGTGTGTGTGTGTGTGTGTGTGTGTGTGTGTGTGTGTGTGTGTGTGTGCGCGCGCACACACATCACATGTGCACACATGTGTGCTATATGTTATAGCTCTAGAGACGCAGAGACAGACATATTTATTTAAAATCATCCTGTCTCGCACGGCATATAGAGCCAATGAACGGAGCATACCCCCCCCCCCCCCCTCTCTCTCTCTCTCTCTCTCTCAGCACACGCTGTGCTGTGATATCAATCAGACGCAAATGATCATTGAGTAACGTTAGCTCTGACTCGCACATTATGTGAGATCACATAAAAGGCCTTTAATATAGCCACAGATCATATAGGAATAGGCTTGGGCACTACCCTACCATCTCTCTATAGTGGGGCACCGACGATCTGCAAGCTCACAACGCGCTGCATGTGGACGCAACACTTGGAGCTTGTAGATGCGCACCACAGATCATACAGGGCGTGTGTTCCAGCTAACCCTATAGCATAACACACACACAAGCAACAGTATAGACATCTATTCATCATTATTTATTTCAAATCAAAATACAATGTAATGCTGCACCACTGTCATGAAGTTCGCACGCACACGCACACGCGACACACACACACACACACACACACACACACACACACACACACACACACACACACACACACACACACACACACACACACACACACACACACACACACACACACACACACACGTTTGCTTTCATTCGCTGTATGATACATTAGGCGATATAGACCCGCTGCGGCCCAGCGATAATCAACCGCTGTCCGCTGCGATGCGTGAGCTTGTAGATCAGATGCCGACAGACAGACAGACAGACAGACAGACAGACAGACAGACAGACAGACAGACAGACAGACAGACAGACAGACAGACAGACAGACAGACAGACAGACAGACAGACAGACAGACATGAAATGAAATGGTTCAATAATAACACACACGAGATTCTGACAGAATGCAGCGGCATGCTTAAAATAAACAGATCTACAAGCTTATAGTGTATACCATAGCGTATACATACCAGCGTACTTACCGTTCAATAATAATTAGCATGCATTATTATTAACGAAAAACATAAATACTAGCCTACTATTTTATTGGTCTAGTTCAGTTGATTGAAACAAAAGTCATGGAATTCAATTGCCTACATTCAGTATAGGCCTGGTTTTGATATAATGATGCAGGGAGATTTTCTGAGCCAGTCCGTGCCATGTCATTTTTTCAGATTAATATTTAAATCTTTAGTTGGAAGAATGCAATAGCATATCATAAGTGTTGACCATAATGGGACGGTTGGAACCAAATGAACCCCCGACGGCCGGCGCTATTCAGCTATAAGGCCTATAAACGATATGGCCATACAAATATGGTTATGTGGTGGTCTGTGACATGTCTGCGTGCGTGCGTGCGTGAAAGAAAGACAGAATACGACGCAATGACATGTCAAATTGTCAATTGTAGATCAGCTGCTTGTTATTTAAGTAGGCTAATATGAAGGCAGCGTCTCCGCAAACGTGGACACCCGTGGCCCCCCTTGATCCCCAAGGGTCCACGGTGACCCGTACCGCCCGGGGGTCCCCGGACCCGTTTGGGCGGCCCGTCAGGTGGTTTTCGAGCTTGTGGATTTGTATTTTTAATATTGCTTGTCAAACGTTTAAGGCATATAGCCTATTTAATCTGATTGGTATAGCTCTGCATGGTTGCTGCTTCTGATAGCCTACTAACTTTACGCACGCATGCGACACACACACACACACACACACACACACACACACACACACACACACACACACACACACACACACACACACACACACACACACACACACACACACACACACACACACTAGAGCCCTGCACGGGCCTAAAATATAGGGGCCCGTGGAGTTAAGGGACCGTCCGGCCCTAAGCCCGTTGGTACAGTCCAGAAACGGACGCCCGGAAGCCCAACATATTTTTATTTAATATTTCAAGCATACGTGCCGCTGCCGCGGTCGCTCTATTGGTGCACGGACGCAGCAGCAGCAGCTATAGGCCTACTCACTCACAGCTGCACTATATCGCTCTGATAAACCTGCACATTAAGGAACAAGAAGTCAATAACACACAGACGTCACACAAAAAAGTAGCCTACTTAAATATAATTCTATACAGTAGCTGCTGCACGTGCACTGTCAATCAGCGCAACGCGTTGTGAGCTTGCAGATCGGCTATCGCGGAGCGGACTCACACTGCATTATAAAACCCAGACGGACAATAATAAGAACACTTACGTTATGTTACGTTTCTGCAATGTACAAATCCAACTTTGTTTAGTGTAATGCTCCCGCAGTATTTAATGTTTTTAGAGCCGTACCCTATATGCTACTTATACTTAGTACTCGGTGTGTGTGTGTGTGTGTGTGTGTGTGTGTGTGTGTGTGTGTGTGTGTGTGTGTGTGTGTGTGTGTGTGTGTGTGTGTGTGTGTGTGTGTGTGTGTGTGTGTGTGTGTGTGTGTGTGTGCACATGTGTCACACATGATGTGTGCTACAGTATATATGTTATAGCTCTAGAGACGCAGAGACAGAGACATATTTATTTAAAATCATCCTGGCACAGGCCTATAGTCTATACTAGACAACGGCGTCAACCGTCAACTCCGCTGGTGGCAAAATAATAAGCCAATAATAATAAGTTGCGGGGCGGGTGCCTTAAAATATATAGGCTACTCTAAGGTGGGCACGCACCCACTGTCGTTATAGGAACCTTCTGCCCTTGCCTATAGAACTGCCCCCCCCCCCCCTATCTGCCTATCTGCATGCGCTACGACGCAGAGAACGCAATGATAACTCACTCTTTTACTTTACTTTAATAAAGTACTTGTAGTCTATATTATCCGCCTAAGGCAAGTCATTGAGACACAGACAGACAGACAGACAGACAGACAGACAGACAGACAGACAGACAGACAGACAGACAGACAGACAGACAGACAGTCAATGCGCTATACGAGCGCGGTGAGCTTTGATGATCGGCTAAATTAATATAGCCGTGTATATAAATTAAATTCATATGTCCTTGTAGGTTATCTATTGTGTTGGCCAGGGTAGGTTATCTATTGTGTAGGCCAGCCCCCCCCCCCCCCCCCCCCAGAAGGACGATCGTAATCACATATTGCCTTGCGCTGTGCGTAAAATAGTAATTTTTTCAGTATGAGGCGATACGCAGCATCTACACAAAGTGCATAGGGGGACCCCCCGACCCCCCCCCCTGCAAGGGTCCACATGGGGTGGGGGGGGGGGGGGAGGCACACAGATAGGAGCTCAGACGCTCACACACACACCCCCCCAGGGGTCCACAGACGCGGGTCGGGCCATCCCGTATGTAGGAGAGGAGCTGGTAGATCTGCTATTTTCGGTGGGCATGTGACAGCTCTGGAACGCAGGGTCGCCTGGGGACGGCGAAGGGCTCCACGGACCGGCATGGTGCACGCGGTGGCCTGGCACACGTGCACACGTGCCAGGCCACAGGGCGCAGGGCGGACCGGCAAGGTGCACGCGGTGGGCGTAGGGCAGCGCAGGGCACCGCGCAGGGCACCGCGCACCGGGCATATAACAAAGTCAACCATTACGTCGCAAACGGGTAGATATAGCCGCGACGAGTTCCGTTCTGTTGCGACGAGTCCACACACGCCACAACGAATTACCTTTTACGTCGAGAAGGGTAGATATAGCCGTGACGTGTCCCGTTCTGTCGCGACGTAAAAGAATAGTCAAACTACTAGGTCGCAAACGGGTAGATATAGCCGCGACGAGTCCGTTCTGCCGGGACGAATTGATATTTACGCCAGGACGTACTCGAATATACGTTGCGACGGAAAAATATACGTCGCGACATAGGTCGTCAGTCGTGAAGGCATTTCGCTGTCTCTCGAACCATGGCTACCTTGAATCATGAATATGAATATGAATATGAATACCAGAGTCATGAACCAGGGCTACCTTGAATCATGAATATGAATACCAGAGTCATGAACCAGGGCTACCTTGAATCATGAATATGAATACCAGAGTCATGAACCATGGCTACCTTGAATCATGAATATGAATACCAGAGTCATGAACCAGGGCTACCTTGAATCATGAATATGAATATGAATACCAGAGTCATGAACCAGGGCTACCTTGATTCATGAATATGAATATGAATACCAGAGTCATGAACCATGGCTACCTTGAATCATGTTAGTGTTGTGTTGTGTTAGTGTTAGTGTATGAATACCAGAGTCATGAACCATGGCTACCTTGAATCATGAATATGAATATGAATACCAGAGTCATGAACCATGGCTACCTTGAATCATGAATATGAATATGAATACCAGAGTCATGAACCAGGGCTACCTTGAATCATGTTAGTGTTGGACTCATTCATTGCTAATGAGTCCAGAGAAACCTTCAGGGGTACATTATGATAATCTTGAAATTAAGTTATTGAAACCTGTGGCTTTTTGATTGATTGATTGAAATATGTATTAACAGTTTGCAGAATTACAGTAGGCTACATTTCAAGCACAAACTATCAATACAGAGACTGTTAACTGTGAGTGGATGACCCATTTAAGCATTACACTTGTTTACAACAGGGTCCACCATGTTCAATTCATCAAAAACATTTAGAGACGTACAAATAGACACTTCTATATAGTTAAAGAACAGAACAGGAATTCATCATAAAATTGCTGATTTGATTGCTGTGCCTATATCTTACATAATGAATTTGAGTTTAAACAAAGGCAATTATGTCCCGAGGAATGGAAAATAGATTATTCCATTGCCAAAGAACAGTAAAGAACCTTTCTCAGGTAAAAAATAGCAGACCAATAAGTCTATTACCAGCCTCGAGTAAAATTATGGAGAGAATAGTGTATGAACAGTAAAATGAACAATGATTTAGTGTGGTTACGTGTAAGTACAATGAACAATGATTTAGTGTGGTTACGTGTAAGTACAATGAACAATGATTTAGTGTGGTTACGTGTAAGTACAATGAACAATGATTTAGTGTGGTTACGTGTAAGTACAATGAACAATGATTTAGTGTGGTTACGTGTAAGTACAATGAACAATGATCTAGAGGGGGCACGGTGGCACAGTTGGTAGTGCTGTCGCCTCACAGCTAGGAGGAGGTCCTGGGTTCGATTCCCGCTCGGGACACTGTGGGTGCTGGCGGTGTGTTCCCTCCTCCGCGTCATCAGTGCCCATACCAGAGGCGGGGTTGGCGATAGGGCCTTTCTGTGTGGAGTTTGCATGTTCTCCACGTGTCCCCTAGGGTAGATACCCTCACAAAAACATGCCATAATCCTGGTCTCTAAAACTACCTCCCCCTGGCCAGCCGGGGCGCCTGATGGAGGGGAAAGGAACTGGTCGGAATAACGTGTCCCTTCCACGCGCTACGTCCGGCCGGGGAAATTCCCCTCTGTCAGGTGTAAAGAAGCAGCTTGGACTCCTCATGCATAGAAGGAGGCATGAGGTCAGTCCGCTGCCCCCCCAGGTTGGCACTGGCAGAGGAAGTGTAGCGCTCAGGATTACATTAGATAATTGGCACTGGGTGAAAAGAAAACTGGGTTACAAAATCGTGGGATAAAAATTTAGAAAAAAAAAAAAGAACAATGATCTAGTGTGGTTACGTGTAAAAAGTAGGTTGGATTATTTATTACTGTGTTTTGTGAAAAACATCATCACATCTAAAACCCCAGCAATAGTCTATAATAATGTATCATTGTTCTCAGATCATTATGTTACTCGACAGTCAGAGGGTCGGTTTATGCTGCCTTCATGTTAAACAAAGAACAGTCCAGTACAGAGCCATGGTGGCATGTAGCCGCAATTTGCAACTCTACATTTTTTTTTACAATGGGTTGAATCTAGAGTTGCAACAAGCTCCATCCACTTCCTATTCATCATTTTTGGTTTGTGATCTGCTTGTCTTAAACAACGTTAAACTCACCAACATTGCAGCTGTAGTCCAAGCTTGAATTATCCTCTTTCAATCTGCCGAGCTTGTTTTTCATAAAAATCCACCGTAGACATGTTATGAGCTACTTTCTGTCAAGACATCCTCTGCAAGTGATTATTTTTCTAAGTGCTGGAGTTTGGAAGCACTCGTCGTATGTCACTGAACGGCCTGTTTAGAATTTGCACATAATGCAGGAGGCAGCAGCGCGACCCGTTAACAGAAACGAGTGCTTCCAAACTGCAAAAAAATAATCATTTGCAGAGGATGTCTTGACAGAAAGTATCTCATAACATGTCTACGGTGGATTTTTATGAAAAACAAGCTCGGCAGATTGAAAGAGGATAATTCAAGCTTGGACTGCAGCTGCAATGTTGGTGAGTTTAACGTCATTTAAGACAAGCAGATCACAAACCAAAAATGATGAATAGGAAGTGGATGGAGCTTGTTGCAACTCTAGATTCATCCCATTATAAAAAAATCTAGAGTTGCAAATTGCGGCTAGGTGGCATGGAATTTAACCTTTATTTAACCAGTAAAATCACATTTTACAGGTGGGAACTACTGGCCAAGAGGCAGAAATAAAGATTACACTTCAATACCACATCGTCAATGTTACATTTTGAACCAGCAAATACAACATCCATAACACACCGTCCTTAACCCATTCTGACCTGAGATCAGATTCTAAAAATGTCTTCTACACCCTGACAGTTTTCATGCTGACCTGAGATCAGATTCTAAAAATGTCTTCTACACCCTGACAGTTTTCATTCTGACCTGAGATCAGATTAAAAAAATGTCTTCTATGTCAGTCGCTCTTCGATTTTTTTCAAAAATAGCAGATCTACAAGCTCGTAGCGCGCCACCGAGTGGCGCGCTACGAGCTTGTAGATCTGCTATTTTTTTTAAATAGCTAAAGCGTAACGTAATGCTAACACCAAAAAGGGTTCCCGCCCCAAAATGGGTCAAAGTACCTATGCATAAAATACAACAAGTCACCTGTCCTACTTTTTAGTAGCAGGGCAAAATACACCATATACACCATACACGATCTACACGATGTGAGCCGATATAATAAATATATGAACATAGGGCTAGTACATAATATCCAAACATGTGCAGGTGTTGCACTGTACATCAACGATGATCCTTTTGAAACTTCTCAAGGGAACTTTCAAAGCCAATTTTAGTCTGGACTGTAGATCATTCCACGACCAACTCTTTAATAATAATAATAATAATAATAAAAATAACTCTTTACCTATGTGTTTATGACGTTTCACGTGTTAAACAAAGATCAGTCCATTACAGAGCCATGGTGGCATGGACCTCTTTACCTTTATGTGTTAATGTGAGTTTTAAGACTATTATGAGTTATATATATAGTCTACTGTATAAAACTATATGAGTTTTAAAGGAGAATTCCATACTAAAAGGCTTTCTTACCTTTCTTTGTAGTTGTTACGTCCCCACCAAAGAGGTCCAGGTGTTATTTTGTGCAAAAGCTCCTTATTGGCTATTTCCCCTACCATAAGCCCTAAATGAATTGCATTGAATTGAATGGGGTGTTGTGCTAATTCGCTTATTTCCATCGCAATTTTTTTTTAAATTATATATCCTCTCTTCATAATGTAAATAATAACCCAAGCGGCACACTTTACTACTTATTTTGATGGAAATAAGCGAATTAGCACAACACCCCATACATCCCATTCAATTCAATGCAATTCATTGAGGGCTTATGGTAGGGGAAACAGCCAATAAGGAGCTTTTGCACAAAATAACGTGTGGTTACGTGGTAACCTATGTTCTCTGAGTGAAGAGACTATCTCTCCACCCAACATATTTCATATGTATGGGGAATGTCCCCACCTCACTTGTGACGTGGATACCTCTTTAAGACACACCAGTGCACTGGCACGCACGGGTATATAAGGCCCAGGTGGTGCGTGATTACACTGGTTTACTTGATCGACACCGCTTCTGAGCGACATCGAGGTGGAGAGATAGTCTCTTCACTCAGAGAACATAGGTTACCACGTAACCACACGTTCTCTATCGTATCAGAGACTATCTCTCCACCCAACATATTTCATATGTATGGGGAACTCTGTAAGACACCTCGTGAGGAAGCGAAGCAGTCCCAGAACCCCAAAGACAACACCAGTGGGCTTCGACCCAGCACATACTGAATTTGGAATGATTCATCATGTATGTTCAATGTAATGTATTTACAACCCCTGGAACGGCCGGACAGCCAGACGCCATCCGCCGCCAAATGCTCAGGCGCTAGGCGCCACCCAGAGCCCGGCCCTGCAAGACGCTAAGGCCAGAGACCACAGGGGTGAAGGGCCGCCCAAGCCAGCCCACTAGACGCAAGGCTGGCTTGACTGGTGAAGGTGACAATGACACCCACCGCTGAGTAGCATGCGAGACCAACTCCCCGAAGGGAGCGAATGCTGCATGTTCAGCCGGTATAACCGGGTGAATGTACATTAGACGGAGTAGACTATGTCGCCGCTGTGCAGGTCTGTCAGAGACGCACCTTTCCACAGCGTCCCCAGGTGGAGTGTGCCTGCCCTCCAGGCGGCACTGGTACTCCTACCTGTTTGTGTGCTGGATAACCTCTGTGATCCATGCACTCTCACTTGAAGCACTCAAAGAGCTGGTTCGTTACTTTGTGGGCCTTGTGTGGCCCTGGCATACGAATCTAATGCTCCAATAGGGCAGAGTGAGGACCGACTCCGTCTCTGTATGTCTACTGTCTGTATGACGATGGTAGGACAGAGCTCAATCACCTGATTGAGACGTGCCCTTTTGAAACCATTGGGGAGAAAGGCCGGTTTGGGGCAAGACTATACCATCATCCGGCATAGGCCTGCAGAGCTCATTATGGATTGACAGAGCTCGCAACTCCCCCATTTCTCCTTGCAGATGTGACACCGACAAGACTGCTGTCTTGAGCATGTCACGCTCACTGACTAAAGGTCGTAGAGCCTCCGGAGCTAACCCCAGATGGGCCTGATTGGGTCCCTAACCTGAGCTCCTCTGGGCCTCAGGGCACCCTTCAGGAAATGCTCTTCCTTTCTTTGTAACGAGGTTACTGCAGTCTGCAGGGCCTGCGCTCCCGCTCAAGTCAGCCTGCCGAACACTCGGTCAGCTGACTGTTGAAGCCCTGTTCTCTGAACCGGAATGATCCTTATGTCACATCACGGTTTTACAAGTAAAAAGTGGATGGCCTTCGTTTTTGTGCATAGTTCCCATCGCGTTTATGCTGCGGAGCTAAGCACACACCCAGTGAGAAGGGTGCTGGATGCCACACTGATACCACATAATGGTAGAACCTGATAAATGCTGACAGCATCGATCAAGAGGCTGTCCCACAAAACTCAGATTGGAGGGCATCTCGCCGTAAACTCATGCGGCAGCGAGGCCTTGTGTGGAATGTGCACATGTTCCCGTTGGGGCTGGCCTGCCTGCCCACCTATATGCCTGCTGGATTGTTTCACAAGCCAATGAGTGAAGTCCAGTCTTGGAGACTATCTGCCTAAGACAGTTAGGCCCATTTACCCTGCTCCACCACCCTGCTTATAGGAGGGTGGGAAGGGTGAAAATCAATAGACTGACTGGCTCACACTCTGATCAGGCCGTAGGCAAAATGCAGGGATTGATGGCGACAACACCTAAGCATTGCCATGTAGGAAGCGGCAGCACCCCTCACTGACAGAGACATTCTTGTGGCTGACACTGCAGTGCTAACAGCAAGAATGCTGTCCTGTGAGAAGCCATTGCAGCCCAAGTCTCCACGGGCTTAATTGGCTCATGCCGTAAGGCAGACAATACCACTCCCCGAGGAGGGACTGCTGGCCTATTGTGTGAGGGATGAACGGTATGAGGACCAACTGGGTGACTATTGTGTCGCCCTTGTGTGGGACAGCGGCCCGCCATGTTGCCAGATCCCTGGCCTAGCCACACGATTACCTCTGAATGAGGAGGGAGCTCAACCGGTCTCCAACACACAGAATTACACCCAGGTGTTTAAACGGCCATGCCGTAATACAACCTTATGGTGGTTCTGCTCACCCCTGACAGTCTCGTCACATTCTGCTGTGTGAACAGCAGTGTGAATTCGCTGGAACAACGTGGAACGTGTAAACTGACGCTGTCAACGATACGCCCACGTAGTGCATGACTGTGAATGACAGATAATGCACTGGCTGCATGTTCAGAAGAGCCGGAGGCACAAAGTGCACCATGATTGCCCTCAGCCCTAAGGGGCGGAGGCACAACCTGAGGGTGGCCCGACTCACTAGAGCAAGGGACAGAGTCCCTGCTTTGCCCTCTAACACATGCCGAGGAGCGCTGCGGACTGTGAGAGTTGACGCCTGCAAGGCCTCTTGTTGAGGTGCCGGCCTAGGTGCCCAAAGTGCTGCAGGTGCCTGGCCACGTTTTTGTGGCACTGCACCTCTGAGCGAGCACACACCATTCAGTTATCCAATTTAGGATGCAAAGGCCCTCCCGCCAAGGACTATGTCCAATCGGGGGGCTAGACATATGCCGAATGGGAGGACACGGGACTCGAAGGTTCTGTCATCTAAGACAAGCCGGTCAGTGCGTCAGACCCGGGATCTGAGAATAAGCATCCCCGGTCGAGCATGGCAAGCCAGTCGCCTTGGAGGATGGCCTGTAAGACCCTCAGCCCTTCCTTGCCGGGAGTGCTGTAAGCAGCACCCCACCCTCCCGAAGACATAGTGGAACCCACCCAGGGGTCCACCTGAATTGTCTTCCAGGACAACCGCTGTCCCGAGAGACAGCGGGTGGGGTCTGGGGCCTTAACTGTCAGGACTGAGGTATGGGCTTAGCCCGCCGAGCACATTTTAGCCATACCCTGCCGGTTGGCCTGTAACCGGACCCGTAGGTCCCTGGAACTGCCAAACCTGACTGGGGTTGCACAGCCTGAGGGGTGACCGAGGCAGGCTACTCATGGCCTTGCCGGAGCATTCCTGCACCTCCTGTGCACCTCCACAGCCTCCTTAGGATGCTGTAGCAAAGCACTGGCCTTTTGGCCAAACATGGCCGGTGGCTCAATAGGCAGCGTGGGGGAGCTTGTCCTCCTATCGCAGCTTGGCCTGGGGCTGCCACAGACGGCACCTCACCAAAGGGCATCAATAGCATGCCTGCTGCCACTGCCTGGGGAGCCTGAAAGCCAGTCGCTGCAGCTCCTCAATAAGGTCCGGGCCCTAATGGTCACATAAGTGCCACATATAAGCCGGTGCTGAAGCAGTGACAGAATAACCCTGTGTTGACTAGCTGTGCCTAGATAGCCATAGTGCATTCTCGGGATGAGAAGGAGCTTACTTTGTGGTTTCGAACCGGTAACCGGATTATACCATGCAAGTTTACACCTATAGGTGCGTGAACGGCCTTGCCGTGATACACCGTACAGAGTATTCCGCCCGACAGCCGCGGCACACTCGAGTTGCCAACATTGGCGAAACTACATCACGGACGCGTGAGCTGACACGGTCAGCAATACGCCGTATATACAGTAGTGTGCAAATGGCTGTGATTTCAGGGCTTGCTCCTGGCAGACTCAGCACGTCCTATACACTGTATAGTGCGCTACTACACCTGAACGCGGAAAGCTGACTGCCACGGCAGCCATACGCTCATCCTGTCTATGACAGAACCCACGGTTCGGAGGATGAGCTTGCTCCGTGGCGTCCCCCGTCGCACGGGTTCTACCACGCAGTCTACACCGGAGTGCGTGAACGGCTTTAGCCGCAATACACTCAAGTGAGCTCTCTCTCACGAGGCGAGGCAAAAACACGGCACTACAGATGCGGAAGTCGCCCCAGCGACAATACGCCTGTATAGTGCGTTTTAATGCTATAGCCTGGCCGGGCTGTTGTTTTGATTGATTGATTTACTGATTTACTAACAGCTTGCAGAATTACAGTACATTTCGAGTACAACTCAATACAAATACTGTTAACAGAGAGTGGGCGATACCATAAAGCATTACACTTGTTTACAATAGGGCCCACCATCTTCAATTCATCAAAACATTTAGAGACGTACGAATATACACAACTATATTCACTGCGCACTCGCAGGTCCCCTCCAGCCCACAGAATATGCAGCATGGATGCGTGAATTGACGCCATGCCAATAATACACCCATATAGTGCGTTGTATTCCACTGCCTTTAAGGATTACCGGGCCACTGGTCCTGTCTGTGTCACTGCACTCAGATCGACAGACAGGCTACACCACAGGAGCGTAAACTGGCGCCCCGCCAGCAATACCCCTGTATAGTGTGTTATATGGCCGTCGGATTCCTTCATTCCTCCTAGCCTCAACTGGCAAGAGGAAGAAAAACATACAGGAGTCAGGATCTTCATGAGCTGCTATCAGCATGACCAGGGAACCCACAGGTCACCCACTGGTCATGGCCATCCTCTGTGGGCATATGTGCCCCACGCAGCCCCAGAGAAACCCCTGCTGTTTCCATTTAATTCAATACCTATATACACTATTATTTTAATATGTTATATTAAATATATACAAATTTAATTGCTTAAACATGCTCAAAAAACGGGGAGTATAGTAATGTGCTTGAGAAGTGAGGGCACAATTTACCCTATGTGCAATTTACACTGCTGTCTCTCAGTCACATATTGATATTCATGTGTTGTTTTTTTTTTTTTTTCTCGGTAACATGTTTCATGTGGACCCCAAAGACTAGCTGACTGCCATGGCATCAGCTAATGGGGATCTTTCCAAATAGAAAAATAACTAAACAACAGCCAGCTGAGTTCTATAGTCTCTCTCTCTCTCTCTCTGGAGGAGGTTGCACCTGAATTTCCTAGCTGCACTGAGACACAGAGTGTTTGAGTTGGAGACAAACACTCTGCTCCAAACGTTTTGCATTATATAGTGTATATACGTATACCAATTTCCACTGTTTGGTCCACTAGAACAGGGATTTATGAGAGTCTCCCTCGACTTTCCAGGCAACAATTTACCCTACGATATATCACCGTGCACTGGAGACCAAACTTTGTTTGTTGTGGAATTAGCTCGTCCTGTCTATGACTGACAGGACCCACGGTTCGGAGGATAAGCTTGCTCCGTGGCTTCCCCCGTCCGTACGGGTTCTACCACGCAGTCTACACCAGGGTGTGTGAACGGCTTTAGCCGCAATACACCCCAGGGAGCTCTGTCTCTCACGAGGCGAAGCAAAAGAACACAGCACCAAAGACGCGGAAGCCGCCCCAGCGACAATACGCCTGTATACTATACACTAGTGTATAGTGTGCTGTGTTAAATGATAAGCCTATAGCGGGGCTGATGTTTCGCTGCGCCAAACGCAGGTCCACTCCAGCCCACGGAATATGCATCACGGATGCGTTAACTGACACCAAGCCAGTGATACAAACGTATAGTGCGATTATTCCACTGCTTTACAGGATTACAGAGCCAATGATCCTATAGCGGGGCTGATGTTTCGCTGCGCCAACCGCAGGTCCACTCCAGCCCACGGAATATGCATCACGGATGCGTTAACTGACACCAAGCCAGTGATACAAACGTATAGTGCGATTATTCCGCTGCTTTACAGGATTACAGAGCCAATGGTCCTGTCTGTGTCCCTGCCCACAGGTCGACAGACAGGCTACACCACAGGACGCGTAAACTAACACTATGTCAGCAATACGCCTGTAACGGTGTTTTGGCTGGTGTTACCCTGTTTTTGTTTGCTATACCTACAAACGAGCTGTGTGACAGCAATCCAGAGAGGAGCGATCCACGCCAGCTCTCTAACCTGCCTCCAGCAGTGGATTAATCCGGCTGCCAGAACTCGTGAGTAGTTGCTTTTCAAAAAGTCTAAAAAATGCAGTTATTGTTGATAACTTGCTCTGCACTTCCGTTGAGGAGACCACGTCTTGGACTGCTCGGTGGAGATCAAAAAAGCAGTGTAATCACGCACCACCTGGGCCTTATATACCCGTGCGTGCCAGTGCACTGGTGTGTCTTAAAGAGGTATCCACGTCACAAGTGAGGTGGGGACATTCCCCATACATATGAAATATGTTGGGTGGAGAGATAGTCTCTGATACGATAGAGAACACCTGGACCTCTTTGGTGGGGACGTAACGACTACAAAGAAAGGTATGAAGGCCTTTTAGTATGGAATTCTCCTTTAAGAAGAAGCTGAAGTTGTTTTTGTTCACTCAAGAGATGTGAAGGAGATGCATATGAGCTATATATATATATATATATATATATATATATATATATATCCCATTATAATGTATATTTACTTCATTATCAATGTTGAAGATTGGGTCATTGTACTGTGCTATCAAATGTAGTAGACTGCATGAGATGTTTTGTGTTGTATTATTGTGTTGGATGAATTATATTAATTAATCATTATGGAAGAAATGTTTTAACCCATTTTGGGCGGGAAGTTGGGAACCCCTTTTGGTGTTTTGGTGTTTGGTGTTATAATTTTGCTATTGAACGACTGACATAGAAACATAGCTTTTTCAGAAAACTGTCAGGATGTAGAAGACATTTATAGAATCTGATCTCAGGTCTAAATGTTTTAATGATGATATGTTTAAGACAGCAGGAAGAATATAGCTGCTGTGACTCACAGTAAGCTAATGGGGATCTTATGAATATCAAATCGAATAGTTTTAGTCGACTAAATGTCATGAGATTTTTTGACAGGCCTTGATGCTGTCGTGATGGCTGATTGTACACTTTGGTTGAATGCTGACAATAGATCTACAAGCTCACAACGTGTGGCAGCGCGTCAACGAACATTTTTCGTCTTGGTTTTAGTCGACGAAAACAACACTGGTGTTATTTATGTGTAACTTTGTGTTGCTGTTTTAATGTGGTGAAATAAAAAAATCACACCCGTGTGAAGTGAGGGCCGCTCTCATCATCGTAGTAATGACTTTATTGACACAAATGTATAAATCATTGGGTCCAAAACAATAATTGAAAACCCATGAATAAAAACTTTAAAAAAATACATTAAAAAATACAATACACCAGGGGTTCCCAAAGTGGGGTCCGGGGACCCCCAGGGGTCCTTGAGGGAGTTCCAGGGGGTCCCCAGCTAAATGATAGTTTGGAACCAAATGGACCCTTATGGGTCTGTAACTCTGAGAGTGTACAAATAGAACCAAATGGACCCTTATGGGTCTGTAACTCTGAGAGTGTACAAATAGAACCAAATGGACCCTTATGGGTCTGTAACTCTGAGAGTGTACAAATAGAACCAAATGGACCCTTATGGGTCTGTAACTCTGAGAGTGTACAAATAGAAATTTAGTGTGAAAATTAAATGGGTTGAGAATCACTGCGCCGTAGAAATCTTCTCTTATGAGGTTGGAGGACACGCCAGTGTGTGCTGTTGGTTTGTAGACCAGTCTCACATTGACCGACCCGTCTGTCTGTCTGCTATGACCAGTCTCACATTAACCGACCCGTCTGTCTGTCTGCTATGACCAGTCTCACATTGACCGACCCGTCTGTCTGTCTGCTATGACCAGTCTCACATTGACCGACCCGTCTGTCTGTCTGTCTGCTATGACCAGTCTCACATTGACCGACCTGTCTGTCTGTCTGCTATGACCAGTCTCACATTGACCGACCCGCTGTCTGTCTGTCTGCTATGACCAGTCTCACATTGACCCGCTGTCTGTCTGCTATGACCAGTCTCACATTGACCCGCTGTCTGTCTGTCTGCTATGACCAGTCTCACATTGACCCGCTGTCTGTCTGCTATGACCAGTCTCACATTGACCGACCCGTCTGTCTGTCTGCTATGACCAGTCTCACATTGACCGACCCGTCTGTCTGTCTGCTATGACCAGTCTCACATTGACCGACCCGCTGTCTGTCTGTCTGCTATGACCAGTCTCACATTGACCCGCTGTCTGTCTGCTATGACCAGTCTCACATTGACCCGCTGTCTGTCTGTCTGCTATGACCAGTCTCACATTGACCCGCTGTCTGTCTGCTATGACCAGTCTCACATTGACCCGCTGTCTGTCTGTCTGCTATGACCAGTCTCACATTGACCGACCCGCTGTCTGTCTGCTATGACCAGTCTCACATTGACCGACCCGCTGTCTGTCTGCTATGACCAGTCTCACATTGACCGACCCGCTGTCTGTCTGCTATGACCAGTCTCACATTGACCGACCCGCTGTCTGTCTGCTATGACCAGTCTCACATTGACCGACCCGCTGTCTGTCTGCTATGACCAGTCTCACATTGACTGACCCGCTGTCTGTCTGCTATGACCAGTCTCACATTGACCGACCCGTCTGTCTGTCTGCTATGACCAGTCTCACATTGACCGACCCGCTGTCTGTCTGTCTGTCTGCTATGACCAGTCTCACATTGACCCGCTGTCTGTCTGCTATGACCAGTCTCACATTGACCCGCTGTCTGTCTGTCTGCTATGACCAGTCTCACATTGACCCGCTGTCTGTCTGCTATGACCAGTCTCACATTGACCCGCTGTCTGTCTGTCTGCTATGACCAGTCTCACATTGACCGACCCGCTGTCTGTCTGCTATGGCCAGTCTCACATTGACCGACCCGCTGTCTGTCTGCTATGACCAGTCTCACATTGACCGACCCGCTGTCTGTCTGCTATGACCAGTCTCACATTGACCAACCCAAACCGAGTAAAGGTTATCCTCAAATAGACACATCAGACACATATGACGTCAATTAGCTGAATATAGGAGGGGCTAGTGCCCCTCAAAAAAATAATCCTGGTCTCTATACTGCCTCCCCCTGGCCAGCCGGGGCGCCTGATGGAGGGTAAAGGCACTGGTTGGAATAACGTCTTCCTTCCACGCGTTACGTCCAACCAGGGAAACTCCCCCCTGTCACTCTCAAGAGTTAAATTATTGTTAAACATCTGCATTTTTTAGGTTAATTTACCAGAAGTTACACAATTAGAGAATTTAGAAGAATTGTTATTTTGGTCCTGTTATCTCTCCTAATGGTACCAACACCATGTTATCTCTCCTAATGGTACCAACATCATGTTATCTCTCCTAATGGTACCAACACCATGTTATCTCTCCTAATGGTACCAACACCATGTTATCTCTCCTAATGGTACCAACGGCATGTTATCTCTCCTAATGGTACCAACATCATGTTATCTCTCCTAATGGTACCAACACCATGTTATCTCTCCTAATGGTACCAACATCATGTTATCTCTCCTAATGGTACCAACACCATGTTATCTCTCCTAATGGTACCAACACCATGTTATCTCTCCTAATGGTAACAACAGCATGTTATCTCTCCTAATGGTACCAACACCATGTTATCTCTCCTAATGGTACCAACAGCATGTTATCTCTCCTAATGGTACCAACATCATGTTATCTCTCCCAATGGTACCAACATCATGTTATCTCTCCTAATGGTACCAACATCATGTTATCTCTCCTAATGGTACCAACATCATGTTATCTCTCCTAATGGTACCAACATCATGTTATCTCTCCTAATGGTACCAACACCATGTTATCTCTCCTAATGGTACCAACATCATGTTATCTCTCCTAATGGTACCAACACCATGTTATCTCTCCTAATGGTACCAACACCATGTTATCTCTCCTAATGGTACCAACACCATGTTATCTCTCCTAATGGTACCAACACCATGTTATCTCTCCTAATGGTACCAACACCATGTTATCTCTCCTAATGGTACCAACATCATGTTATCTCTCCTAATGGTACCAACACCATGTTATCTCTCCTAATGGTACCAACACCATGTTATCTCTCCTAATGGTACCAACACCATGTTATCTCTCCTAATGGTACCAACACCATGTTATCTCTCCTAATGGTACCAACATCATGTTACTCTCCTAATGGTACCAACATCATGTTATCTCTCCTAATGGTACCAACACCATGTTATCTCTCCTAATGGTACCAACAGCATGTTATCTCTCCTAATGGTACCAACATCATGTTATCTCTCCCAATGGTACCAACATCATGTTATCTCTCCTAATGGTACCAACATCATGTTATCTCTCCTAATGGTACCAACATCATGTTATCTCTCCTAATGGTACCAACATCATGTTATCTCTCCTAATGGTACCTGTGAAAAGGCCCATGGAGCCTCCCAGCCACTCCTGCAATCAAGGCTGAGTGGCTGGCAGCTTGCTCACTGCACACAGGTGTGGGAGGCTACAAATAGGACTCAATGCACTCACTCATTCATGCATGCTTCACCATACTGGCTGGTATACCAAACCTCCAGCACCATCTCTCTTCACTCTCCAACTGTGTGCGTTCACTAACCAAACGTGAGTTCAAAAGCCTCTGGAAACCCAACTGTTTATTCATTGCCATAACTATTAATCACCCATCATGGACTCACTTCATTGCACCTGTTATTGTTTATACTATATGACTAGCAGTACTTAAGTTGTTTATTTTCTTAATGGGTCATTGAATCGAACTGTTGACTAATAGACATAGTGTTTGGCCTGCATAACGGCATCACCCATATGTGTATTCACACATGTGTGTGTTTATGTATATATATATATATATATGCATATGTATATGTATATGTATGTATATGTGTAGGTATGTGTGTGTATATATATAGATGTATGCATATATACTGTGTATTCAACCTATTATATTCATATATATATAGATATATGTGTGTATTGAGTAGGTGTTCGATATTGTATATATAGGCTGCCCATGATATGAATATTATTTAGTATTGACATTATTGGATGTAACTGCTATTTATGATTTGGATACGTTTACTGATGCCACACCTTGTATATTGTTTGTCCCCTTTGTACAGCACACACCAATTAAAACCTTAAAACAAATCCTCTGCCTCTGCCTCCTCTTGGTCAGCCTGGCCGGTGGCCTTGCCTGCTCACCATTCTGTCCATTCCACATATACGAACTATTTCCGAGTGCCAGCACTCTTTCAATGGTCCTTCGAGCCGGAAGTAATGGAACCGATGGCAGGCAGAGAGGAAGGCAGAAGGCTGGAGGATGAAGAGGAGGAAGAAGAGAAATTGGAGGATCAAGCGGAGCCGGACGAAAGGGCCATGAAGCCGCTCCAGGGAGCCACCGTCCGACCCAAGGCCCATGCCACAAGGCAACAACCTGCCTTGCTGGTTGAAGGGTTGCCTCACCCCCAGAGGAGGCGACAACAGCCGAGTGCAGCCTTGGTGGAACCGGGCCAGCCCGCAGAGGAACCCAATAGCACCCAGCTGCAGTCTCGCAGACGGGCCGTGCTCCGTGAGGTCCGTGAGGGGACCGTGCTCCGTGAGGGCGGTGATCCGTGAGGGGAGGGACCGGAAGTGAGGTCCACTTTAACAATACCAATTGGTATTGTGTTTTATATCATTTTAATCGTTGCGTCCGTGGAATGAGCAACATTGCTAAACGTAAACTTAACTTTATAATAATATATATATATATATATATATATATAAGTGAGGTCCACTTTAACAATACCAATTGGTATTGTGTTTTATATCATTTTAATCGTTGATTAGTCACCTTTACAACGGGGTACAGCTTGTCAGGACCACGCGTCCGTGGAATGAGCAACATTTCTAAACGTAAACTTAACTTTATAATAATATAATATAATAATATTATATATATATATATATATATATATATATATATATATATATATATATATATATATAATATTTTGGGCAACCACACTAATAATAATATATAGTATTTTATATATATATATATATATATATATATAATACACACACGTGTGTGTGTGTGTATATATATATATATATATATATATATATATATATATATATATATATATATATATATATAAATTATTATATTTGGGCAACCACACTAATAATAATATATAGTATTAGGGCTGTCAAACTTAAAAATGTATTTGTCATGATCAATGATGTCCAAAAGATGCCATATTTTTCTGTAGACTATATTGTTGTGGGAATAGAAAGATAAATAACAGTAGACCATCTTGCCAACCGCCATCAGACTATACCAGTAAGACGCCCTGAGGGCGAGAAGCGAGGTCACGTGCATGGTGCACACATCTGCCTGGGTAAAGGCAGACTGCTGGGCGTGCGCTGGTGCTTTGGCATGGGGGGGTCAGATCAACATATGGAATTAATTCTGTACTGGCCATGGAGCGTGTCTTGAGTTTACAGGGTTTGATGAGGGCCCAGGTAGGGCCGGGCCTTAATTTTTGGGCCTGTTGAGAACTCTACTAATAACTTTGGGGCGGGCCCGTCTAGAGTTTGAATGGACAGGTATCAGTCAAAAGGGAAACATCAAAGAGGAACGACGGGTGGGGAGGGATCAACATATGGAATGTCAGAACAGGTCAGCTCCATATATGGAGATCTAAGGGTTTGAGGTCAGATGTAGAGTTGCTGGCCGGCTCATCTCCATATATGGAGATCTAGGTGATGATCCAGTATTTTCCATGTATGGCTATCCAGGGTTTGATGAGGTCAGTGTCGTGATCTTATATCATATATGGAGACGGCCATATATGGTGGCGTGACGTGTCACGACTCACGAGGCATGATGTCATGAGGCGTGACCATATATGGAGGCGTGACATGACACACTTACTGACGGGAAATGCAGGTTTTCATAGTAAACAGTGGCCTAGTCGCAACAACACATTCTTAAGAACTTTGTCCCCCAATGCATATGGTCCTGTGTCTGTGGTCTATGGTCTGGACAATTATCACTTGTGTGGGACAGGGGTACAGGGTTATAGCAACTTATTACTTAAATGCCTTGATGTCATATTCGACCATATAGGCCTAATAGCCTATTGCATATCATTTCATTATTAAATCCCTGTGGTGTCTCACATTTTGTTTTAAAATGCTCATTTTGTTCATGAGTGGTGTTATCATAGTGCAACTATTAGGGCATTTGAACACTGCCAGTCACAATGTGGGACAGGGTCTCAATTTGTGGGACGCCTGAAAAGTCTTGAGGGACTGTCCCATCTGGCCACTCTCCTTGTGATTTGTGTCTGATGTTTTTCTGTCCGTTTGATTTGTTTATTTCACATCGTGTCTGTAACGCATCAATTTCCCTGCAGCGATAATAAAGTAGGCTACATCTCATCTCACATTATAACACATCCACTGTGGTAGGATGGTTTCTCTAATTGTGATTTGAGCCCATGTAAATTAGGCAGCCTTTTAATTTAAGGCAATAACCAACATTTCCCCCCGATCCAGATAGGGCTATATAGTGCAATGGATGAGAGTATGGGATGGGTCATTCAAGCATCTTAATCTATTAATTTCACAAATGAATTAACTGTTATTTGAGACAGCCCTAATACACACACACAAAGACTAACACCTAGGAATATAGTCAGTATCATGTCAGAAATATATCAGTATCATGCATCAGTTTCCAAATGAGTGCTTTTAGCAGGTGTGATAAGCCCTAGTCTTAAGTTATTACATTATCCAGTTAAAAGAAAGGCAAAGCATAAAAAGTTTATACATGTTTTAACAACCGCTACAAAAATGTTTTAATGCTATACCGACTGAATATTGTGCACAACATACACTAAAGTAAACCTTGTATTAATGTGCCATCAAGTCTGAAGCACATTTGATTAGGCAATTAAAGGTAATACAGACATCACTCAAAGCAGGCACAGAGGCAGGATCAAAGTTAAACACTTTATTAAGTGAAAGAAAAAATGTTGAGGGCCTGTTCTGATCTGAATCTGGTAAACCCCTCCAGCTTCTTCAGTATGTATATCATAATCTGTGAAGAAACAAAATACAAAGATCAATTGTTGATGCGTAACCTGTCTAACAGTACTACATGAAGTTTAAAAATACAAAAATCACTCCCTCATCATCTTACAACATCGAGGAGGCTATGATTAGGTGATGTAATGATGCAAAACGAACATTAAATTCTCTTTATTGTTAAGGCGTTTTTAAAAAACAAACATTGACCTATCGCCCCTCAAAAAAACTATACATTATTCATTCTTCCATGATGCATACCTCAGGAAGCATCACATCCAAGATTAAGTCCATATGGTCTAAGTCATTGGACAACTGTAGCGTTCCTTTTATGAGTCGGACCAACTCGTTTGTCTAATTGGGGGAGATACACAATTAACTGACAACCAATAATGTGTACATGTATACAGTGAGATTGTATCTTCTTAACATTAAAAATACCTAATTTTCCTTGAAAACTGTGAACTTCCTCTGTCTCAATGTGTCCCGGAGCTTGAGACATCCCTGCTTGTTCTGGTACAGGTACATTCTGCTTGAGCGTTGCTGTCCTGATGTCAGGGTTGTGTGAAGAGCCTGACGCAGATGCAAATTACATCTAAAGAACTCAATATGCAAAGTAACATACAACTTTAGTTTGAAAATTTGCAAATCTCTTACCTGGATTTCTGGTCCCGTTACCACCCCAGCAATCCCAGCTCTGCTTAATTCCAACGTCCTGTAGTGAAATAGAATCCATTTTGTTATCCCATAATTACCAAAAATCTTATAACACTGCCCAGAAAACTAATAGCAAACCTTTCCAGTGAATGGGGGTGCTTGTTACATCCACAGCAAAAACTGTCCACTGGGACTGCGATTCCAGCACAGCGTGTGTGGAGCCACCCTTGGCACCTCTGACACTGGACCATTAGGGGGTTTGCGTGTTCATACCACCATCTGATAACATATGCACTCATGTAATTTGTCATTAATATACATTATAGTTGTGTGGAAATAATAAAAAAGGTCCCCCCATTCTGTGTTGCCTACAACTGGAGGTCTGAAGAAATAATTCAAATCAGTAACATTATAAAGTACATCCTTTTTTCAGACCTCCAGTTCTAGGCAACACAGACTTTCTTATTTCCACACAACAGTGGTATTCCCCTTTAAGTGATATTTGCAAATTTCACAATTTGTCCCATCACTTACCTTTTCTGGAAGATGCAGACATCAATAGAGGCAGCCATACAGTCATGATCCTAAAATGTAACACAAAGGGAACAGGTCATTTTACATAAGTAAAATAAGTGTAACCAGACAAATACAATTTTCAACGTGTTCATGCGCCATTAAGAAACATGCCTCGTTGTCTGCGTCGTTGTCTGCGTCCTCCCGCACTTTGAGTGCATCATTTGACCAATGGGCAAATTTCCTTCCTTGACTATATTAGAAAGAAGGTTTAGGTTAGATTCTTAAAAATATCAAAATAAATAGCATTCCATTATTTTACTCTTACCCTCCGAGAGTGAAATTCTCCATCAGAAGCAGACACCACCACAGCCTTATCTTTGGTATGTCCACCTAAGAAATAAACAAGTGTCAACAAACTTCAAAATGAAGACTTAATGAAGGTTTGTGTGTAAATGTGTACAATTTCAACTCACAAAACTGAAGTCAAATGGCTCATCAATCACCAGGTGGAGAGCATACTGCAACACATTTCAAGCATACAATGTAATTTTCATAATAATAATTTTCATAATAACGCAACAGCTTTGTGTGTCAATTTAATTTACCATCAGCATGAAGACTCCACAACACGGTCCATCCATCTGTAGGGGGATATTCTGGAAGAAACAGAATGGTTCAAGTCTAACGCATAACAAACCTACAGTAGCTGAATACAGTATACATACAATTTCTTTAGTACTACCTTATTCTTCTTGACAGTCCAAAGCCCAGGCACCATTTTCATAGCCATTTTACTGCAAAATAAACATGTAATTACTATTTGCAAGTACATGACTTGATGGATTGAGTCAAATGTATGATCAGCACGTTTACCGTGGTTATGTTTAAACTCATCTGATAGTTCCATGCTTAAGATGGGGCGTAAGTTAGGGGAAAATAAATTCATACATTTGAACCAGTCCAGATGTCACTTTCCTATAAAGCCATACAGAACAGAAAGAAATACCCAACTCAACCAAGAGAGCATGCATTTCACCACTTCACACCTGTAAACCTGGACAGCAAGACTACTCCAAGAGCATGCACAGGCATTTCAGCCCCTTTGTTTTTACACATAAAACCTGAAATGTGACAAAGCTGATGCAGGTACAATACATGCAACAGAAGTTATGCAGCAGAAGTAGAACACATGCAACACAAGTCATGCCAGCAGAACACATGCTGTACAACTCATAGAAGCTAATTGGCCATAAGAAATTGAGGGCCAACTTTTGAACTTAGGGCCAACTTTTGAACTTGAGGGCCAACTTTTGAACACGAGGGCCAACTTTTGAACATGAGGGCCAACTTTTGAACTTGGGCCAAAATGGTATTACAAATAACCTGAAAAGTGAGAGATTTTCCTGACTGCCAAAGCCATGGGGGTTCTTAGAGTCTAAGAAGTGCAAGACTTTGTCTTTTGGTCTTATGACCTGAGAAACGGTGGTAAAGAAGTTGCAAAAAAGAATTAGCATTATGTGTAACCTTCAGTCTATTTTTATTTAAAAGCAATTGTGAAACGCGGCTACTTTTAAACAGATCTTAAATCTGAGTTCTGTATAACATTTAAATAGTCCTGAGAAAAATGCTGCCATTTGTCCCAATGTGACTGAAAAGTGCTGCTATGCGTTTAAAAAAGCTTTATAACCTGTTATAACATGTACATAACGATGCAATGTGACATAGCTGCGTTTACAAAATGCTGTACCCTGTCCAACAGTATATACTTTCCCCCTTTTCAACTGTTTTTATTGTATTGAGTTTGTGACACTTGCTTTGGCAATGTAAACGTTTGTTTTCTCATGCCAATAAAGCTCCTTTGAATCGAATACATTATTTTTGAGCGGTACAAACCACTCCAGCATGTGACTATGTGTGTGTCTATTTGTCGGTAGCAGCACGGTTACTGTGTCATACGATACATAAATCATAATAAGAGGCACTGCTCATTTCACCTTCACACACACACACACACACACACACACACACACACACGTGATTTTCAATTACATGACCAAAATAATATTGTCAAAACAATATTGACACTGATCACAGAAGTATACATTTCTCTATTAAATTAGTTACAAAGTTATAAAGACTACATTTGACATGCAAAAAGCCTTACACTGAGCATCCAGTGTCCTGGTTTCCATGTCGGGCATAGGATGAGGTCTTTAGAAGTTGCATCATCCTACGAGAATAAGGGAAAAAAAGTTTTAATGTAGACTGGCATACAACGTTTTTAGAAGTTAGCTTTCCTTTTATATTGATCAGATAAGTTTGATGATCAATTACCGGTAGGGACAGAAAGGGATCGTCATCATATGGTGCTTTCCATGACGCCACCACATATGCATCCATGGTGACTACATCCTTTCCCTATAAATACATACTACCTTTTAATGTCCAAAACATTTAAATAATTTCTTAAGAAACTTAGAAACACAACTTACTCGACATCTGGCAATCTCAGAGATCATGGTGAGACAGCAGTTGACAATCTGTAAAGTTGCATGAAGCATAAGTTGAGTTTTAGAAAATTGATCTTTGCCTTTTGAGATAATGATATTGTTGCTGTCGGGAAGAAACCTCCTAAGTCCTTTTCTTGTTGCATAAATCAGTGCTATTGAACACCCTTTATGTCCAATTGAACCAATGGAAAGTAGTAAGGTGGACTCCACCACCTCTACCCCTCTCCCATGTGTTGTGAATATAGAAAGTCACAACACCAACTTTGATGAGTCTGTATTGCTTTGTTTTCAAAATATAAGGTTTTCATTTCCTAAAAAAAATTAACATTTTGAGTTAGGTGGTTTCCTCCCGACAGCACAGATATAGTACTCACCGTGGCTTCCACCTCCCTCTCCAACCCCAAAGTCAGGAAATCTTTGCGCTTTAAAGTAATTGCGCCGACATCAATAACATGCTCTTCAGGAGAGCGTTGCCCATTCAGCACATAGTCGAGCTTTAACAGTCAAGGAAATAAATTGTACACATTATTGTAGCAATGTCACAACACAGTCTGACAGATGTTTTTTTTTGTCTTTGTACCAGTATCTGCTGTCCCCCATGGAAAGCGAAGTCCCAGTCTCTTCTTCCCCGGATGTTTTCGGGTGATGTTAGAGCCTGGTAGCCATCGTCACATACTGACAGAACAAAATGAAAGCAGAAAGACAAAAAGAACTGCATCAGCTACAGAAAAAAGTGTCATATTAGCCGAGATACCATGCCTAATACACTGCATCTGTCACCTGGTTCTGCATGGTATGGCTGATCCATCAGTGAATCCTGTGGAGACAGATCCATGTCCCACGATCCTTGAACAAGATCCTCTGGCAGAATCCCCTGGACAAGATCAGACGACACAGGGTCTTGTCCCGAGGACACTGGCTGTACATCTAGTACATCAGATGAAACTGGCAGGGGGTCTACTCCATTGTTGGCAGCTGCCAGAGGGTCTCGTCTATCATATGACGGTGTCCGAGGGTCTTGTCCAGCAGAGGAGGCTGCCAGAGGGAAATTGCACATTTACAAAAAGATAGGACATTTAACATGAAATATTTCTAATTAAAAAGAGAAACTTAAGTACCCATGACTGCCTGGCTGTATACATTGAATTGGACAGCTTTTCCAAAGGTGTTCTCAATGTGTGTTGTAGTCTCCTTGTTCAGCCTGACGTTTCTGTGATGCAACATATTTCTCAACATGAACATGTAGGTTACTGGTGCTGTGTTGTTGAGGAAATAATTAGATTTTCTCATGTGTGCGAAAAACTGTTCTACAACTTGAGTGTTCAGAAGCCCAGACAGCTGTGGCACCAAACCCACACGTCGTAGAACATCCTTTGGATCTGTAGAATTGCCTTCATGGAATTTATCACTCAGAGCATAATGGTCTTTGGAGCCTGTGTATGGATGACAGTCAACATCAGAAGGATTCTGCATTTCCGACAGCCAAGGAAGTTTCACATCAATTCTACCCTCTCTGGCATCTCTGATGTTTTCAGGAGTTGGATCCAACAGCCGCCCCTCATGTGGACTGAAGGTGATGGGTGACCTCAAGTTGGTGTGCCTAGCCAAACCTCTTGCAAAGTCATACACACTAACATTAGGCATGTGCTGCCATGACAGAAGGAGATCTGCGTAGTCCCTTGGGCTCTCTCCCCTGAGTAGAACCTTCAAGCTGTACACAATGCCACATGGGCAAAGTATAGCTGCCCAGCCACCTGGACAGAGATAAATTATGAATAAACGGAGCTAACATTTTTATAACTATTCATAAGTAGTTAACTATCCATGAGTCATCGTTATAAGTTATTAACTGTTAACAAGTCATTAATAACTAACAGTTTATGAATTATGTTAGTTTAATAATAGTCTTTATAGTTATTATAAAGAGTTACCAAAATGTTAAAATAAATCATGCATTATGTAAGAAATACCTGATGCACCCCATATCTTTGAAAAGATCTTGTCATAGCCAGCCCTCGATGACATCTCAGTCTTCAGTCTCTGAATAAGGTCATTTCTGGAGCCAACGGTATCCAGGCCACACTCTTTGCACAAGTCTCGAATGACCCCAGCCTGGGTAATTATAAATGCAGAGACTTTAAATGTAATGATAATTTCCTTTGCAATTGCCATTATGTAAATCTAAACAGGCACGCACAATATCCCATACCCGTTTATTCATGAGCTCATCAATAAGACGACTCTCAGTTACACTCAGCTCCGCCTCGTTAACAGAAACTCTGGCTGTAGGAACTTTGTGGAATTCAGTGTTCAACACAACTGCAGACTTCCTGGTCTTGGGACCAATCCAAGGAGCCCAGTACTCATAGGATGGTGGCACAGAGAAAGGATTCTCCTTATTACCTTAATATGGAAGAAAGAAATGCACTAGAGTGTACTGTAAACTTATCAACAGGAATCTTTTCAATAAAGTTTCTTACATCTCCAATGTTGAGTGCAAGTAAGCAAATATTTTGCACTTACTAGTAAGAAACCCCCTGGCAATCTCTTGCTTGCCAACAGAATCCCAGAACTCTTCCACATTCACTTCTCCCTTGTAGTCCTCAGGTGGCATTTTGAGGTCACTGGCTACAAATAACAGACTTGTATCAATATTATGACCACCACCACACAGAACCTTACAATCACAGAAAATACTTTTCTGCATAAATTATATACAAAAAAAAGGAAGGGAAGTTGTGTAGAAGTGACCTTATACCATAAACACCCTCCCCAATCTATGATTATGAGAAAGCCAATTACCAGACATGTTGAACACAGCTTTTTTGTGGAGATCCATGACGACAACTGGTGGATGGTCCCCACAACGCACACAGTTGTAACTGTAGTCATGCTCAGATAGCGCCTCAAAATGCAGGTACCCGTGATGGAGTGAATCAGCCAAGGGGAACTTCTTCTCTGTGAGATATTCTAGAGCCAGAATAGCACTCCCAATAGACTGGTTGGTCTGAAAGGGAAGGCAACATCAAAGCATTGTAAGGCATTCACTCTGCTCACCTCCTCATATGCATGCTTTTTTAAAGTGTCCTGTATACCTAGGATAAGGATAGGAACAATATTTAACCATTTTGTTGACCAAGTCAATTAAGAAATAAAATTACAGTCTAGATAATTGCAGCATAATTAAAGAAAAATGCAAACCTGCAGATTAGACCTCAAATGGAGACAGAAGTGAAGACTAAGAAGTATGCCGTCATTGAAGTTATGTAGTCCATCTGCAAACTCTTGGTACCGATAGTACATGCCACACATGGGACACCTCTTGCAGTATGTACTTATGTCTAAAAGATAATACTGTATATTAATTCTTAAAATAAAAATAATTTAATATATTACTTCTTAAATCAGATTTACGTCAGTCTGCTGTTCAAATTAGATTTAAACTTACCTTCAATAATGCCGTCAGTGGTGACAATTTTAGCATGAGAGGTGATCTTAATGCAGTCACTCAGGGGAACCCTTCCAGGACAGATGGAGCACTGGGACTCGGAAGGAATCAAGTGCGTCGGGTAATCCTCCTTTGTCTTCCTCTTACGCAAGTCCTCTTGCAGTACAGCTGGAAGCTTCTTTCGGTTGAATATGTATTCGACCATCATTTTCAGCATCTCACCTTCGGGAGGGTATACTGATTCATCACTCCTGCCGTCCAAAGATCCATGTTGTCCAACTTCTTCCTCCATTTGCAATGAATGCTCTGTTGATCTCACCCGCCTGAAGAGGTCTCGATGTTCCTGAAAGAGGTGCCACTTTGCAATGTATTTGTGAGCGCATGACCTGCAAGAGCTGTTGCAACCACAATGCCAGGTGTTCTCCTTCTTATTATAGACGACCATCACCCGTCCAAGACGACTGTAATAAGAGACTGATGGCTCATGGACAGACACACAATATTTTGGAAACATCAGGGTGGTACAAACAGACAATGGAGCTTGCTGTGCACTGGCAGCCTCTTTTCTTTTCATGCACTCCCTCAACTTGTCTTCGCCAAACCATCTCTGTGTCACCATCAACTGCAAGGTGTCTTGAAGCAACTCTGGGGCTGTAACAGTCACTGTACAGTAGTCAAGTGAGCGGAGGTGAACACATCTGAAGCTTGTGAGATCACTTCTTAAGGCCACTTCTTGATTCTGCCGACAGCTGAGGGACTCACAACGAAGCTTGTGGTCTCCTCCCCAGGACCTCTGTTGCACATGAAAGGGAATAGTGCAGCCATGCAGTGTCTTGAGAACAGCAAACATGCCATTTTTGGCATCTATGCACTCGCATCTTAGGTAGGATGTTGCTGTGATGTCCTTGACACTATGTACTGAATGTTTTCGTTCCAAATGTTTACGGAGATTTTTTTTATTCAATACCATACTACACTGACCACAGCGAACCAACTTGACCTTCGACCTTCTTATTTGTGGGACCTTTGCACATGAGGCTGGCAAAGATGGATGATCAGAGGAAGACACATGTGAGGAAGATGAAGACTGTTGCATAGAGGACAGTTCAAGAGAAGACAGCTGCATGAGATGCTGAACAGAGGACGGCTGCATGGAACGCTTCAGTGGAGGCTCCAGAGAGGAAGACTCCAGGGAGGACAGCTGATGGCGACGCTTCAAAGATGACAGCTGCTGGACAGAGGGCTTGAGAGGAGACTGGACATTGGAGGGCTGCAGAGGAGACTGGGCAGAGGAGGGCTTGAGAGGACACTGGGCAGAGGAGGGCTCCAGAGGAGACTGGACAGGCGGCAGCAGAGGACACTGGACAGAGGGCGGCAGCAGAGGAGACTGGACAGAGGAGAGCAGCAGAGGAGACTGGACAGAGGAGGGCTCCAGAGGACACTGGACAGAGGGCTCCAGAGGAGACTGGACAGGCGGCAGGGCCGGCAGCAGAGGACACTGGACAGAGGAGGGCTCCAGAGGAGACTGGACAGGCGGCAGGGCTGGCAGCAGAGGACACTGGACAGAGGAGGGCTCCAGAGGAGACTGGACAGAGGGCGGCAGCAGAGGAGACTGGACACAGGAGGGCTCCAGAGGAGACTGGACAGGCAGCGGATACTGCACAGAGGAGGGTGGACACTGGACAGGCAGCGGCAGAAGATACTGGACAGAGGAGGGCTCCAGAGAGGACAGCTGCAAGGAACGCTTCAGTGGAGGCTCCAGAGAGGAAGACTCCAAAGAGGACAGCTGTTGGTGACGCTTCAGAGAGCATGGCTTAGGACACTGGACAGAGGGTGGGTCCACGAGACGCTGCAGAGAGGACGGCTCTGGGTCTTCACATTTTCTGATATGTTTAATGAAGTCATCTCGACGGAGACAACTTGAAGTGCAGTATGCACAGTGGAAGTGTGTAGATGGGCGACACTTCAAGCCACACTTGCAGATTATCAAATCTGAAAAACAACAAATGTAATGTTATGGAATGGTCTTTCTGAAGTGGACAACTTGGGTCAGGATTTAGAAGGCATTTTTAGAATCGGCCAGGTCTAAACAATGTAAGCTTGTCATACAACTTCTGTTTTATTGTTCCCATAAAACACACACACACACACACACACACCTTTGTGACGCACAGCTCTTTTGATGTGCAATGACAGATGCACCTTGCAAGCACTTTGCTTGCAAGGTTTAAAGACCTCTGTGGGGCAGAATGGGCAGCGATACTTATGGCCACACTTCTCCATCACTGGCACTGGCTGTTCGCCAGATTTCAGAACAGATATATGTTTCTGAAAAGGAAAGAAAAAGTGCTAAATCAATATTCATGATAACTATGCATCACATGTTTTTGTTCTTGCCTACTGTAAATCGCTCTGGATGAAGAGCATCTGCTAAATGCCTAAATTGTAAATTGAGACAAACATACTTCCAGAGGACGCTGGACTGAGGGCAGGTCCACAGGACACTGGACAGAGGGCAGGTCCACGGGACACTGGACTGAGGGCAGGTCCACGGGACACTGGACTGAGGGCAGGTCCACGGGACACTGGACAGAGGGCAGAGAGGATGGTGGCATGGGACAAGGAAAAAAGTGCTAAATCAATATTCATGATAACTATGCATCACATGTTTTTGTTCTTGCCTACTGTAAATCGCTCTGGATGAAGAGCATCTGCTAAATGCCTAAATTGTAAATTGAGACAAACATACTTCCAGAGGACCCTGGACAGAGGGCAGGTCCACGGGACACTGGACAGAGGGCAGGTCCACAGGACACTGGACAGAGGGCAGGTCCACAGGACACTGGACAGAGGGCAGAGAGGATGGTGGCATGGGACAAGGAAAAAAGTGCTAAATCAATATTCATGATAACTATGCATCACATGTTTTTGTTCTTGCCTACTGTAAATCGCTCTGGATGAAGAGCATCTGCTAAATGCCTAAATTGTAAATTGAGACAAACATACTTCCAGAGGACCCTGGACAGAGGGCAGGTCCACGGGACACTGGACAGAGGGCAGGTCCACAGGACACTGGACAGAGGGCAGGTCCACAGGACACTGGACAGAGGGCAGGTCCACAGGACACTGGACAGAGGGCAGGCCCACGGGACACTGGACTGAGGGCAGGTCCACAGGACACTGGACAGAGGGCAGGTCCACGGGACACTGGACTGAGGGCAGGTCCACAGGACACTGGACAGAGGGCAGGTCCACAGGACACTGGACAGAGGGCAGGTCCACAGGACACTGGACAGAGGGCAGGCCCACGGGACACTGGACTGAGGGCAGGTCCACAGGACACTGGACAGAGGGCAGGTCCACGGGACACTGGACAGAGGGCAGGTCCACGGGACACTGGACAGAGGGCAGGTCCACAGGACACTGGACAGAGGGCAGAGAGGATGGTGGCATGGGACAAGGAAAAAAGTGCTAAATCAATATTCAGGAGTATGTTAAAATACTAAATAGGCAATATTTGTCATATTATTATTATTATTATGAGTTGCCCCCCCCCCCCCCGCCGGATAGGCACAATAAGCCATTGGCTTCAGCCTAAACCCTTTTGGTCTAAAAAAAAAATAATAATAATAATACATGTAATGTAATGTCTTTGCTTTTTGACCAAAATAAAACTGAACTGAACTGAACAGGTAATTAAGTAAACAAAACATGTTGGTTGTACAACATGAGTTTGTAGAATAAATAATTAAGTCCATTTATCAGGCCTACAAAATAGCCATTAGTTATCACATTAATTAGGTAAAGATAGTTAGGGGATTTGTACCAATTACTTTGTATACATTTACATTAGAATAGGAAAAAAAGGGGTTAGTTTTATATAACTTAAACGGTGTGGAATGCACACCAAAGCCCGAGTAGATATCAACTAGAATTATCATATTGTTTTGGAGACAAACTTACTTCCATGCTCTTTGTAGATTCTCTCAAGAGACGTCACGAATCTGTCCTGTGAATAGCCCAGGGAATATACAAAATAGGATTTATGCCAATACATTCAATACATTACCTACAGGAGACAGTTTGTCCATTGAAACTAGCTGTACTGACAGAATCCACTAGAACGTCTGCTAAGGGGCTAATGTTAGCTTAAATTCATAATTTCATTTGTCGTTTCTTGGCATTTCTTCAAAAACAGAATCTAGTATTTCTGCATTCAACTGCGCTAAGGGGCACAATGTTATTGTTAGATTTGCATTTCTTCAAATATGCACACTTACCAACTAATAAGCTTTCAATGAAACTATTACCTACAAACAAACTACATCAAACTTTTTCAAACCGAGCACGTAATTATGAATGATTAAGCACAGCTGGTACACCCGGCATTTAAGCGCGCACCAGCAAGTGCGTGTCGTGCGCGTGCATGTGCACGTGCAAGCCGAAAAAAAAAGCACTTCCGGTCCCTCCCCTCACGGATCACCGCCCTCACGGAGCACGGTCCCCTCACGGACCTCACGGAGCACGTCTCGTCTGCGAGGCTGCAGCTGGTTGCCTCTCGAGGAACCGCCTGCTGCATCATCCAGCCACGCAGGCTCCGCCCACCACTCCAGAGCGCCCAGCCATGCAGGCTCCGCCCACCACTCCAGAGCGCCCAGCCACGCAGGCTCCGCCCACCACTCCAGAGCGCCCAGCCACGCAGGCTCCGCCCCCTACTCCAG